>NC_057354.1:98133653-98441486 GCF_016509475.1 Prionailurus bengalensis
CATCATTTCTACCTGGCAGACTAATAGATATAGATCTTAGGTGGTTGGCATAGAAAATGTTCCTCTTGGGTGTTAACTGCGGCATAAGAGAGTAGTCAACAAACCATTAAACAGAAGTTGTAGTTTTCTTCTTTCCTTCCTTTTCCTCCTTTCTTCCTCATTCCTCTTGTTTATCTTTCTCTTTGTTCTTTTCTGGGTATTTCTTTTTTCTTCTCTTTCACTTTTCTTCTTCTGGCCCAATTCTTCCTTCATCTGGTTTCTCTTTTTCTCCTTTTGATATTTATATCACTTCTGTTCTTCCTCTTGCTTGCATTTTTCTTCCCTCCTGTTCCCTCCCTCCCTCCCTTCCTTTTTCTCCTTTTTCTCTGCCTCCTTCTTCACTATTATTAAGAAATATTTTCCAGACCAGCAGTCTAGGATTTGAGAACGGATATTATCTTTTAGATCAACATTCCTTGAAGTTTAGAAAGTTAAGTTTAAAGCAAACAAAACAAAACAAAACATTCTGTTTTTAAGGGAAAGTGAGAACTACAGACCATTAAACAGCAAGTAACATTGCTGATTTGGTAACTTTACTGAAATAACCAGTAAATCTAATTAATGTAGTTGATTCAATAGGCCATTGGTTCTCAACACAAACCTCTTTACACTTAAAAATATATAAACTTTAGTCTCATGCCAGATCTTTAGAGGTAAAATACTTAGGGTGGAGGCTAAGTTGTGATTTTTTTTTAAAAGCTCCATGGCGGATTATAATGTACATTCCTTATTTCAAAATGATAGGATTTATACCTTATGTCAGGTAAATCAAACAGCAGAACATATGACATTCCCCATGTTTCATGTTGATAAGTAAGGGATCAAGGATACAATCAATAGTCATTCTAAGACTAAGTAGACTGAGAAGCTTCCTGATTCTGATTTTCCTAGCCTGACTCAGCTAACTGGAGATGAGCCCAACTCAGCCTAATAAAAAGAAGAACTCTTAGGGCAGCTGAACCTCCTTTTTCTCCTATTCCTCCTCCTCCACCACCACCACCTCCTCTTCCTCCTCCTCTTCCTCCTCCTCCTCTTCCTCCTTTTCTCCTCTTCCTCATCCTCCCCCTCTCTACCCAACTATATCCCATCTTAAGGAAATCATTACTTATCTGGAACACCTGTATAACTTGTTGGCAATGAATTAAATGAGTCCACTGATTACAGCATGTCTCCTTAAAGTATTTCTCAAACTTTGGTATATAGAAAGGCCACCTGAGGATTTTGTTCAAATGCAGATTAGGAGGAATAAGTCTGAAGTGGGGCCTGGGATTCTGCTTTTCTAAAAGCTCTCAGGTGATGCAGACACTGCTAGTCCATGAACCATTATTTGAATAGCTGAGACCTGGAGTACCCATCTATGGTCTGCCTACTCCTTTATTTTCCTACTATGTTAAATTTTTTGTATTCCATGGAAGGTCATTTTTGAAAAGCTATCATATGTTTCATGTACTGTCATCAGTTAGAATTAATGAGATATAATAAGGCATGGCCTCTGCTCTTAAGGACAAATTACAATCAAGTTGGAGAAGGAAACTAAATGTGAACTTGGTGTCACATGACTGACTAGGGCAATGAATATAAGAAGGTGAAATAGCTCAGTTATGTTATTGTAAAACAATCAGCAAACAGCAGCATATGATTGGCTATTCAGTGGTACAGACTATCTGTGGAGTAAAGGTTCGGGAGTGAGAAAATTTACTAAATGTGGATGTAGGAAATCAAAGGTAGACAGAGAGATTATGGCTAAGAAAAACAAGAATGACATTTCAAAATGAAGAAAGATGAAAAGCACTATACCTGGACTGTGATTGCTTCCTCTAGTCCACAATGAATTCTTTGAGGACAGAGAAGACACCTGTGCTTTTCAGTATATGCTGTTTGCTCATTTAGCAACTAGCAGGGGCTAGTGAACCACATGAATTCCGAAAAGATAAAATAGTGAGAATGGTTAATTATATCAAAGGGTAGATTTATATGGAGATATAGTGAAATGACCAAATGTGAACTGAGATGATAAGAATAGAATTTTGGGGAAAACTGATTAATATCTATCTATATCTTTTTTAAGTAATTATTTTTCATGTTTATTTATTTATTTTTGAGAGAGAACAGAAGAGGAGCAGAGAGAGGGGGAGACAGAGAATCCCAAGCAGGCCTCATGCTGTCAGCGCAGAGCATGCTGTGGGTCTCAATCTTATGAATGATGAGATCATGACCTGAGCCAAAATCAAAAGCCTGATGCTTTATTGACTGAACCACCCAGGCACTCCTCTCTCTCTATCTATCTATCTATCTACCTGCTTACCTCTATATATGTATTTTTAAGAAAGGAATAAAAAGGAAGGAGTTCAGAATATTTAGTAAGACCTAAGAGTTTTCAAGTTCTGGGTTTGATATGGCATTAAGTTTAGGATCTAATCCATGGACATAAAATTAACAAATGATAGATGAAGAGATATTGTAATCTGAATACAAACTAAAATTTATAGAGTGATTTTTTCACACTGCGGGGTGTCTCAGAGGAGCTCACATAATTAAGATAAAAAAGATGTTCAAAACAAAATTAAGTGTAATTGATTTTATCAAGAAATGAAAATGTTGAAGTTGGTTACTACTTTCTGATTGGGGTATAAGTCCTGGGAAAGTACTGCCAGAATTTTGACAACCCCCATTCCCCTCTCAGTCCATGTTCTCTCTCTGTCTCTATCTCAGTTTTGAACAATTTGTCTATATTATAACATTCATTAAAAATAGCATTCTAAATCAATTATTAATGGATTTCTAGGTTATTTGGAACTGATTGTTGACCTTTTAGAAACTAGGTAATTCACTTCAAATGGTTAAATCAACTTTCTTATTCAGGGACAGCTGACTCATGGTGAACATATATAACATGCAGTTGGTGGTGTGCATTCACCCACCTTTCAGTGATGGCATATGCCATTGAAAAGTTGATTTATCTTTCTCGTTTAATAAGGTGAAAAATAGTTTGCATTTGCCACATGTTTGTGCACTGATGAGTCATTTTGTCCAATGTCCTGGAAAATCTCCCATTGTATGACAGGGTGATAAAAATGGTGAGAACATGAAAATCCCAACCATGCTGGCTGTTATTTTTAAATATACAAATGATTGCTTGCAGAAAGCCACAGAAAAGCATGGTTAAATTGTATGACTTAGATATTTCAGGAATATGACAGATGCAGACACATTTTAAGGAGATGTAATACATCTCTTCCACCATAACTCAGTTCTGGGGTGGAAATTAGAAAGTTATGAGGTCTCTGGGTGTGACAGATTATTGGTTTCAGCTGAGGTCACGATCTCACAGTTTGTGGGTTTGAGCCCTATATGGGACTCTGTGCTGACAGCATGGAACCTGCTTGGGATTCTCCCTCTCTGCCCCTACCCCACTTGTGCTCTCTCATTCTCTCTCAAGAATAAATAAACATTAAAATTTTATTTTAAAAAAGAAAGTTAAGTGGTAGTAATGACATTGTATGATAAGCTCTAATTATTAGGAATTCCAAATTACCTTTATTTTAAAAAAAATGTTTATTTTGAGAGAGAAAGAGAATCCCAAGCAGGCTGTCAGCGCAGAGCTTGATGCAGGACTTGATCTCCCCACCCTGGGATCATGACCTGAGTCAAAATCAGGAGTCAGTTGCCTAATCTACTGAACCACCCAGGCAGCCCTCAAATTGCCTTTAATATTTTATTTTAATATCTCCTCCAATACTTCAGCTACCTCATTTTAAAAGACCATTTCTACATTTTTCATGTTTAATTTTTAATAATTTGTTTGTTAATTTAAACTAGTTGCTTGATGTTTTTCTAATTTTTAGTTACTCAAACTCAATGAGCATCATAAAACCACATTTTAAAATTAAATCTAAAAAATCTTTCATAACTGCACATATTACTGGTCTACAACCTGATTCCTGAGATATACACACACACACACATATGTATGTATGTGTATATATATATGTGTGTGTGTGTGTGTGTACATATATATTTTTTAAACACAAAATTGAATAGTGTTGTGTAGCTGATTTGCATTTTTGTGAACTTAGAACACATATCTTCCAAACAAGCCAGAGCTAATTGTTTGCCAAGCTGCTGATTTGGCCTAGAAGTTTTATAAGTTCCATCAACTTCAGTAAACAACACTATAGTATGCTGGTTATTGCTGTTTAGATATGATTTTGGGAGTTTTACACAAACATGGCCAGAATGTTTTTTCTAAGCTATCAGCATAGCAGGGAAATACTTACGTTTGTAGAGATAATTGAACCTCAGAAGTGGAGAGGAATATTAATTTTCCACTCTATGGCACTTTTATTATTTCCTTTTACATACATTATTTCAGATGTTCACAGTCACTCTAGGATATTAAGCTAGTTTATTACTGTTCTGAGATTTTAGTTTAATTAATTCATATGTCCAACCTATTATTTATTTAGCAGATGTTTTACCAAATTCTTATATGTGCCTGGGAACTAAGAATGCAAAAATGGGAGTAACAACAGTAGTGATAACATAAAATTAAAAAAAAATAGTAATAAAAACAGTCCTCTACCCTGAATAATTTGCAGCTTAATGAAAGAGATATACAGGAAATGAAACAGTTACATATTGGAATAAGAAAATGCACATAGAATGATGAGAAAGCACCTTTAAAAACCCAGGAGCAAGGGAACCATGAATGCCATTCCCTAGGAAGCAAAATTTAGCTGAGCCCTAAAGTACCAATATTTTTAAGAGTTTGTCCTCTTCCATTATTTTGTTTTACTCTTTGGGGAACTTCAATATTTCATACACTGCATTATTTTTAACCTGCGTTTTTGTTTATAATTCATGCAGAAATATTTGACCACAATTTTAATATTGTTCCATGGCAATAATATTACTGTGAGTTTTCTTTCCTGTGAAGAAGTGGTGTATTTTTTATTTCCTCCTTTAGCCATCTTTTACTTTTATTTATGTATGTGTTATGGCAGGTCTTCTATTTTTTATTATTATTCATCATTCAAATATTTCTTTCCAATACCACTTCTGTCCCATAGCTATTGGTGTTCTCACCGGGTTCATGTGATGGAAAAAGAAGATAAAAATGTCTATCCCTTTCTTTTTTTTTCCTGCCTCCACAGAAACAGATTGTTTTACTTTATGCTGTCACCGGGATGTTTAATTTAGTTTCCCCTAATTTTCTTTGTTGGGCAAATTAATCTGGAGAGGAAGAAGGTGGCTGTGTTTCCTGAGAGATCACCCCAGATAGAATTAATGTTAACAAGGAGAATGGATTCTGCACCTCTGGGTATATTATTCACCTGCTATCATTTTCTGAATTTTGCCAACTCTGGGTGATCCTGTCATGTAGTCTCTTACCCATTGCTTACAGGTTCTACCAGCCATCTAACAGAACACCATTCAGCCAAGTTCTTTGCCACATCATGACCAGAATCCCTCCCTTTTCCAATACATGCTCCCAATTTTCATCTCTTCCTTCACTAATATCACATTTAATGTCCCTATTTCTATCAACAGTCCCTTCAATTCAGTCTAGGCTCTTTCTACCATGCACTTCAAAATTCTCACTATCTCTTTTGATTACTCAATTTCAAACCATTTATACTATTTGATGTATTTGTTGCAAAAGCACCCTATTTCCCAGTAACAAAATCTGTATTAGTTTCTGCTATAACAGAGTACCATAATCTGGGTGGCTTCTCTGGAAGCTACAAGTCTGCAATCAAAGTGTCTACAGGGCCTTGGTCTCTCCAAGGCTGCAAGGGGAGAATCTGGCCCATGTCTTTCTCTTAGCTCTGGTGTCACTAGCAGTCTTTGGTGTTCCTTGCCTTGCAGCTTCATAACCCCAGTTTCTGCCTCCATGGTCACCTTGTATTCCCCGCTGTCTCTGTGTTTTCACATGATTATCTTCTTTCAAGAACACCAGTCATGTTGGATTAGGAGCCCATTCCATTCCTGTATGACCTCCTCTTAACTCAGATAATTTTATCTGTAATGACCTTATTTCCAAATAAGATCACAATCTGAGACACTGACAATAGGACTTGGACATATCTTTCTGGAAAGACACCATTAAATGCATAACATACAGCATCTGGCTGTGTGTATATATATATATATATATATATATATATACACATATATATATACACACACACATACACATATACACATACACACATATATACATATATATGACATATATATATATGTATGTATATACATTCAGCCCTAATTTGCAAACATTTTCCTGTGAGTAATATTCTTTAATGTTGGATTATATTGCTTACTTAATTTCTTGACGTCATGTTAGCTGAACAACATGAATTCTTTTACACATACACCAGGTCACAAGCTGAAAACTGCAGTAAATATTACGTACAAGGTAAAATGTCCCAAACAAAAGAATATTATCTTAACCCCAAAACAATGAGGGTGGTAATCCTGGATTATTTTTTCTAAAGATGTTTACATTTAACAGTGCTTTCATACACTCTATAATATGACAAAACAACTCTGTAACTTTTTTTTTTAGAAAGTAACCCACTTTTTTAAAAAGCAGGTTTGTTTTGACAATGAAATAAAAGAGAAATATACTAATAAATCCTAACAATATTAAAATAAGATACTCTTCTCTATTTAAAAATGACTCGTTATTCTGAAATAAGTGGAGAGAAGATATATGTTAAAGTACACGTAGGGATTTTATAGGAGGAAAATGAGAAACTATTACCAGTATTTGCCACTGGGGATGGCAAAAGAGAATCAGTTCAGGAGTTATGTTTACTTTATACATTTTACAATATTTTGATTTTTGTCTGGATGTACATGAATTACTTTTGCATTATATAGATTGAAAACAAAATAAAATTGGAAAATTACATAAATTCAGTGAATGCCGAAAACAAACGCAAATGTACAGGAAATGAAACCGTAACTTGTATTTATTCATGCATACTATTTAATGACAGTAGTTGAAATTCATTAAGATAATGAGACCAGAGTGTAAGAATCAAGTTTTCAAGAAAAAAGAATGGGAAGACAAGAGGAAAATGCTTTTAGACATATTTAATTGCCTTGGTACTCATTTCATGAGAGCTCCCCAAATACCCTCTGATACGTAGTTTTTCACAAAGAGAAGACATTATGTCTCTATATAAATTTATGTCCCAATTGAAACTAATGTATTCAGATTATAACTGAGCCAACCCACTCTGGCATTCCTCCTTGAGAGTCTATGGACTGAATTGGAAAAGCAGTGAGATTTATAGCACGATCTTTAGACTTAAACTGTCTTTTATCCTTGTGTTATTGTGTTATTATAGTGTTATATACTTTATATTGTGTTATGATAAGATATGGTTTGCTGAATATTGAAATGAAGATGACATTTTCTAAAATACATCTTTAAGAAATAATGGAACAGCACAACATCTGGGGTTGACCATGAATTCATTCATTCACTTTTTTTCTTTAATAAATACTCATCATTAAAAAAAATAGCTTTTAAAGTTTATGGAGGGAATGGCAGACACTGTGTTAGGAACTGAAAGTCCAAAAGGGAAACATGCACTCCTTGCATTTAAGAAACGCTGACATCACAGTAGAAATAAGTCAATATGATAGAAATGATACGTGCAAAAGAAGAACCTTAGTCTTCATTGGCCTTTAATCACAAGTGCAAAGAAAGTAAATATAATGTTCTGATATTACCAAATATTGGGGGGAGATAAACATAACAGTTTGAAGAATTTGGGTTCTCATATGAGGCAGAATTAGTCACTTCTATTTAGCATCCCATAGTAATTTTTTTAAAGGTCTTATGTAGCCATCATATTTTGTGTAGTGTTTTATTTTATTGTCCTTATCTAGTTGTCGGTAAACACATAGAAGAAATGGAATCTTGTTTAACGCAGTAGTGATTACCACACTCTTTACTTCAACATTAGTCACACTGGTCAGTTGGGCATTTCCTTCCTGTTAATATTTTTAAATCTTAAAATGTATAAGTAGATGACACTTATTTTTTAGGTAACAAATTAAACCATGATGGTGATATTCATTTTTTTGACAAGAATTGGTTACTTCCTATAAATTAATAAACTTACAATATCATTAATATTAATAGAAGATATAATTTTCACTTGTTGCACAGCCTGTTGTTTAAATGGAACTCAAGTTCCACAGAATTTAAGCTTCAGAAAACATTTGATACCTCATTGTGATATAAGTCCTAAAACTATTGAACTGGCTTGGTTCAATGTTATGTGCTGCCTTGACAGAGGGCTTCGAATGTTCTAGCCCCAAGTTCCTATCTCCACTCTGCTCTCACAGATAAGATCTGCAGCCAAGTAAGCTCTTTATCAAAGGGACCAGGCACAGTCCTTGATTATTCCTAAGTAGCAGGTTCCAGTTCCCTGTCAGCCTGTGGAACTATCCAGACTCGCCAATTACATCCTCTCATGGGAAACAGGGACATCTCCTACAGCCCCTGGTTGTTCACTGTTTCTTTTCTTTAAGAAATTTCTTAAATTTCTTTAAGAAATTTCATAAGCAGAAAGATAATACTCTTAAAATAAGTTGTGGCTCAGTCCAAGTCCCATGAAAAAAATAAATAAATAAAGTGTGGTAGCCTATGCCAGTTGGAAGAACTATATATAACCAGTCTCTCCAAGACTTGTTTAACTGCCAGGTTACACACTTAAGTGTTATTGCCATTTTACACATGGGTTAAATTAACTTAAATTAGTAGGCGATTAATGTAATAAGAATGATATTTTAATTAATTTTCCATATTTAAAATAAACAAATAGGAAGCTGAAAATTTATGTCTGGCAGCTTTGCAACAAGAAGCAAGTTGCTGGGAGGAGATAAGGAAATCAAGGCAGAAATGAAATAGATATTTTGGCTAAAAGAAGGTTTGGAGCAGATGTCTCCATGTGTCTTCATAAAAGGAGAAGAATAAAGTAATATGAAAAAAAGTATGTCTTTCCATAAGATGTTCCAGTGACACACAGTGGAGTTAAATAAAGAATAAAATAAAAATGAATGAATCAATTAATAAATGGCTGTCCGTTCTGAATTGATTGACTAATATAAGTAACTCACAAGAATTAGATCAATAGATTTTATAGCTCTATTTAATGAACTAACTCCAGAAATGAAAAGAAGGAGAGGACATAGGATGCCTGGTTAAGCACAGTGAATACGAAATGATTTATTCACTTTTACAAGTTGCTCTTGAGCTCCACCTCAGTGCTAAAACTGTTTTATTACTATTTGGATATAGAGGGAAATTATTTTATCATGCCTCCAAAACCCATTCAGAGTGCTCAAGATATCTTTAATTATTCAAGATTCACTCAGCATCTTTTGGGTGTTGGGAGAGGCATATAGTGCAAGGAAAAATCTTAACTTCACCATAAAGGAGGAAGGGGTAGGGAGGAAGGAGTGGGGGGAGACATAATTGAAGCAGGGAGAGAATTGACATTTAAATAAGATAGTAAAGGAAACATAGAAGAAAAGTGATTGATTTATATAGAAAAGTTTCCGAGGCAGTATTTTCACTGCAAAACATTATTTCCTTAAAGATGGCATCTAGAAAGAGATAATATTTTAAAATATAACAAAATATTTGAAGGAAGTATCATAGTAGAAATAAACATACAGAACACAAGTGATAAAGTTACATATTATGTGGATTTGTGTGTGTGTGCATCTATATTTTATAGGGGTATAGGCAATTGATATAAATATACACATTAAAATATATAACATATATGTATATTCATGCATATGTTTGTATAAGAATATTCAAATGGCATTATACACATATATTGGATCTATATATACTCAACTATAGAGTCTACAAGTAGATTATTTCCAGATTATTTCCAGAACTTAATTGTGACAAATTAAGTGTAGGATAAGCCATGATCAAAGTATGGATAAATGGGCCATTTTGTGAGAACAGAAATAGCAAACAAGTATAAACTGGGAATTACATATTTACTAATAAATGTCCTCAGCAGGATCAGCTTCATGAAATAAGACCACTGTCACAGAGGAAAGGCCATGCTTGGAGTTTGATGCTTTGTGGCTGTCAGTTTGAAATTATTCATAATTTTCTTTTAACTTAAGTCCAATGGCATAATATGTTCTCAGCTCCCCGTTTCCTTGCTTTGAGTGCATCTCCCTTCACCGGTGGGGTCTTGGGCATAGTACAGGTACGGTCAGGTGCAGGTTCTGAGTACCCACTCATCTGCAAGGTAGGACTCGGGGTGCCCACGAGGGTCTATACTTGGCCCACGAATTTTCCCATGCCTGAGGGTGTGCAAGAATTAAATGCCAAATACAAAACATCAGGAAAGGTCAAGAAAGAAAGTGCTTTGCTTCCATTTAGAAAAGGGTCCTGGCATTTTTATTTTGCACTCGATTGCACAAATTCTATGCCTAGTGCTCTGGCCACTAGTAATTATTAACCTTTCAGAATGCCCCCTCTCCTGATGATAAAAAACAACTTTTATTTTCTTCTCTCTGGATGTCCGCCTCCTGTGAACTGCTCATCCATGCAAGGGCTGGCCATTCAGACACCAGCCACACATTCAGTGTCTGAGGAAGCCGTTCTCTCACACTTGTCTGAATCCCTTTCAGATATTTATGTTGTTGTTTTAGTTTGTAGTGTTGTTTTCATTGGAAATCGGGGAACTAGTGGCTCTTACCTTACTTAACTGTTTTAACCTGTGTTTAAGGGAAAAGGAGTGTTAAAAAATGGGACAGAGGGAAAGGGGGAATCAATCCCACCACTCTGTTGAAAAGATAGACCAGAATGACATGCTGTTTTAAAATTCTAGTTTTCTGAGCTAGGGAGACATTCTTTGGAAATGCCATGGAGAGTTTAAGAAATGGGCAAGAATAAATGTGAAGAAGCTGAGATTATAGTGTACTAGTTCATTTCTGAATTGAGTGACTTGAGTCTAACATGTGTGAAGAACTATTACCTGAGTGAGAAGAAACAAACAATATTCTTAGACCTTTTTCACTTATTTATATTAAGTACAGTTTAATAACATATATATATATATATATATATATATATATATATATATTTAAGAAGTCTTATACCAGTTCTATGTGGTTTTCTGATTTACTCTGAAGCATTTTTTTGCATTAGGATTCTTTTGGCATATTAGCTAATATTTGGGGGGAATGAGTTTAATTCCTCCTTTAAACATTTTTTAAAGCATTTTAATTTTTGCTTTGCAGTTTAAAGTAGAATACTGGCAGCAAAGAGTCACCATGAATTTTGCCAGATTGCGATCAGATTAGCAAGAGTCAGGGAAGAATGATACTAAGGGTATTAGTATACATATCAAGTTAGAATGATCATAACACCAGGGTAAGGTTGACTCTGTGTGATGGCAGAATGTATGACTGATTGTTGCAAAAGATGAATGGATTATTATCATTGCTTTTTGTTTCTTTCTCTTCCATAGTGGAAGATAATTTAGACTCCTGAGAAGGGCCCCTTTGTCAAAAACAACTAATAACTCTTTTTCAGCACAGTGTAAATCAGACCTATTAACACAGGGATAATCATCAGCTTCCGCATTAAAAAAAAATTGTAAAGTGTCTAAAACCAGAGTGAGGAAGCTGAAGGGTCTAGGTTTTTTTTCTGTCTATAATTGCTATCTGACTCTGAGTAAGATGCTAGCTTCTTCTGAGATTATGAGTATGAAAGTTTTTTGAAAACATGGAAAATACACCACATAAATTTAGAACCTTTCACCTCAAGTAGTGATAATGTATTGTTCAACCCATTTACTTTGAATATTTCAGTAAGAAATGTAGTCAGATGTTTTCTATGCTGCTATATTATTATTGCTGCAATGTCATTGAATATTTTAATTTTAATTATTTTAATTTTTCAAGTATATTAAATGCCATATGATTCAAGTAAGCTTGACATAATTTACCTTGGTTATAATTATGAATAAGTGTCTGAAATCTCATAAATGTGCTATAGAAAATGGAAAACATTGATTTATTGGATAAATTATTTAATGTGGAACCCCCTAAAACCAGAGTATTATAGAGTTTTAGAGCATGAACAGGAAATTAGGGAACACTTGAGTTTTATTTATTTTTATTTTTTAATTATTTTTTAATGTTTATTCATCTTTGAGAGAGAGGCAAAGGGTGAGTGGGGAGGGGCAGAGAGAGAGGGAGACAGAATCCAAAGCATGCTCCAGTCTCTGAGCTGTCCGGCTCCCCTGACTTGGGGGAGGGGCAGGGGCAGCTGGAAGTCACTAACCATGAGATCATGACTGGAGCTGAAGTCAGAAGCTTAACCACAGAGCCACTCAGGCGCCCCAGGGAACACTTGAGTTTTAATAGTAAAATTGCACTAGCTATTTGTGTGGATATTAACAAGGCTACAAAACCTCTTTAGCTTTGATTTCCTTACCTGAATCTGGGAGTAAGGAGAAGCTGGGATGTGTCCACTATGAGAAAGGAAAACAATTATTATTTTACCAATTCTCCTTCATTTTCCTAACATTCAGTTCATTTATAGATAGATAGATAGATGTAAATAGATATTTACATCTATATATCTAATATGTATATGTTTTAGTTTCTTCCATTTGTAACTTCGAATAATATATTTAAAATCAGTTAACCAGTATAAAATAGATATAAAAATCACTAGAAAAATAAAAAACTTAACAAATTCACATTTCTTCTTCTTCTTTTTATTTTTTTAATATGAAATTTATTGTCAAATTGGTTTCCATACAACACCCAGTGCTCATCCCAAAAGGTACCCTCCTCAGTACCCCTCATGTTTCTTCTTCAAATGCTCCGTTCACTGTCAAAATCTATGGCATTTAACTTCTACGTTTACATTCCACCATTTTTCAGAATCTTAGCTCTATTTTGAAATGGATTAAATGCTTACGACAAGTCCTTTTCACTGAATTTCTTTATCCATTTCTCAATCATCACCATCAGAGTTCAAACATTAAGTTTGTTTTATTTTTTTTTTAAGTTTCTTTTTTTTTTTTCAACGTTTATTTATTTTTGGGACAGAGAGAGACAGAGCATGAACGGGGGATGGGCAGAGAGAGAGGGAGACACAGAATCGGAAACAGGCTCCAGGCTCTGAGCCATCAGCCCAGAGCCTGACGCGGGGCTCGAACCCACGGACCGCGAGATCGTGACCTGGCTGAAGTCGGACGCTTAACCGACTGCGCCACCCAGGCGCCCCTGTTTTATTTTGTCCCAAAAGGCCTCGTGTATATTACAATTAAGAATCCTCACCCATTTCAGTTGAAGCTCTCAGTCTTTAACCTTTAGACATGAATTAAAAAAAATGTAAGCATGAAATTCTTGGTCAACACATTGTTTTTCTTAGAACTGGAAAAACATGACAAAAATCTGTGGGTATTAGATGTTAATGCAAAGAAGGGTAAAGCCAGACTTATAATTCCCTATTATACAGTTGACTCATAAGGACAGCTTAAAGAGCAAATACCTAGAGGACCAATAGTAAGGGCCTCAAATGAGAAAGTTGTCACAAAGTGTGCCAGACTGAGATCAGAATATTATTATGGTTCTATTCCTTAATTATTCAAGGAAGAAAATTCTATTTTACCTGTGTCAAAGCATTATAAAAGATGACAAACTTTTAAATACTCTTTTGAAAGGAAATAATTATGTTGAAACAATCTGTAAAACTAAAAAAAGTGAACATCATTGAAAAAGTCTTAGTAAAATATTGGTAAATAAAGTTCTGTATTATTTTTGAGAAATAATAAGGTACAAGTGAAGTTTATGGCAAAAGTGACAATTTTGTGGAATGTGTTTTTCACAGTAGTTAGTAAATTACTGCACTGTCAATGTTGTAAGTATTAATATATTTAACAATTAAACTTATAATAACAAAAAGACTATATCATTAAAACTGTGTCACAGCTACTTTCATACAGTGGACCCTTGAACAGCATGGGTTTGAACTGCTCAGACCCCCTTGTACATGAATTATTTTATAGTACAGTACTGTAAGTGTATTTCCCCTTATGGTTTTCTTAATAACATTTTTGTTTCTCTAGATTACTTTTTTGTAAGAATACAGTATATAATACATAACAGATAAAATATGTGTTAATCAACGGTTTATGATGTCTGTAAGGCTTCCAGTTAACAGTAAGCTCTTTATTAGTAGTTAACCTTCTGGGGAATCAAATGCTATGCATGGAGTTTTGACTTCATGAGTATTGAAAAAACTCCATGTTTTTCAAGGATCAACTGTACTTAAAAAGAAAATTATAGTTTTAGTTTAGAAAGAAATGCTCAAAGTTGGTTTAAAAACCAGCAATGTTGTCATATTTTAAAGGCTGCATTACTAGAAATATATCCACAGTAGAATAAAATAAAGAAGGCTGTTTCAGAACTATATTTTAAAAATTTGAAGCCTTTAAAAAAGAACGTGTTGAGGAAGATCTCACAGGTATAATGCTCTACACAAAGAACAAGCCACAGACCAGTGATTGCAGTCATGATACTGCCAATGTACAAAATAAAAACCAACATAGTCAAAATGTGTAAATGTACATATTTATATGTAAATAGCTGTAACTGTAAAGGAAGCACAAGCAACTGCTGACAGTGATCTGCTCATGAAAACAAGATGGTAGTGCTCCGTGTTTTTATGGCTTATTTTAATTTTTAACATAATACACTAAAAATATTTAAATGATTTAAGAAACAAATAGGATCAATATTAAAAATAGGAATTGTGAGATCATTACATATCCTACCATTGATATAAGCAAATGATATTTTATATACTGTTATTCTCCACCCAGTGCAATTTGTGGTGAGAGTAAGGTAAGGTGTTCAGTTGAAAATAGTCTGTGATTTTGCTGTGCTTTACCTCCTTTGAGCTCAGAGCTTGTCTTGGGAGCAGTCATTAGAGATAGACTGCTCCTCGTCTTTGCTAATGTTTGTGAATAATGATTTTATGTTCTAAATAATGACTTTAGGTGCAATTATTAAGGTATAAAACCAGATATTCACCCTATAAATTCAATGGGAGGATGCATTTAGATTATATATAGTGATATATATAGCTATATGTGTGTATATATTTGTATATATACGTGTATGTATATGCTTATGGTACTTTATAGCCTATACATAAACTGCTAGAAATGTTTACATTTGATCTAATAATCTATATTTGGAAGACAATCAAATGAATAAGAAAATAAATTTATATAATGTGACAATTACTCATGTGTAAATACTCAGGCCAAGTAATCATCCAGCATAAACTGTGTTTAAGGGGACTGGATTTAAGTCTGGTATACCGTTGTGTAAAGAATAGAAATTAGGTTGTGGTTGGGTATTTTTGGTTTTTGGTTTGGGTGGTTTTTTTTTTTTTTTTTTTTTTTTTGTGCAGCTGTATTAGAATTGTTCCTATTATGTTTCCTTCCTTTCCTTCCCATATTCATTCCAGTGGATAGAAAAAAATCTCAGGTTATTTTCATATCTCATTCATTAACATCAGTTTGAGTTAGTTCTTCATGAAACAGTTACAGTATGCAAATGAAAACATAGAAATTTGGTAAACGAATAATTCAATATGGCAGGACTAGTGAAATATCACACTGCTGTTTCCTTCCTTGATTCATCTGTTTGTTCATTCCTTCATTCCTTTCTTCTTTCATTTTTCTTTCTTCACATCAAATTAATCTTTAGTAATATTTTATAAACCTTGCAGTCTTTATTATTGCAGTATTTTCTTTACAGGTCCATAAAGCTGAGATTGCCACCATGCTAATCTTCCTATGGTTGACCTTCTTCCAGGATGGGAGTCGCCTCTTCCTGTGTTCCTTAATATAATATTTTTCAGGCTTGAGTAAAATGCACTATTTTCCCTTAAAACTGAAAATGGCCCATTTGACCTAAACTTCATTTCAATCACACCTTGATTAAATACACACAAATTCAAATTTAAGTACTTTATTATTTTACCTCTTATTTATAAATACTCTCATTTAAATTATACTCAAACTTGGGGCGCCTGGGTGGCGCAGTTGGTTAAGCGTCTGACTTCAGCCAGGTCACGATCTTGCGGTCCGTGAGTTCGAGCCCCGCGTCGGGCCCTGGGCTGATGGCTCAGAGACTGGAGCCTGTTTCCGATTCTGTGTCTCCCTCTCTCTCTGCCCCTCCCCCGTTCATGCTCTGTCTCTCTCTGTCCCAAAAATAAGTAAACGTTGAAAAAAAAAATTTTTTTAAATAAATAAATAAATTATACTCAAACTATTATGGAACCGATAATTTCACATTACCAACATTAATTTCCTTATTCCAGCGTGTTAATATCACTTCGATTGCATTGATTTTTTTTTTTTTTTCTTTTTACTTTGACAAGCCCTAAGTTTGCGCTGTGTGGTGCCCTGCTTCTTCTACGGTTTTCTTCTGCAGGCTACCAGAAAACTGCAGTTCATACCACACACCCAGTTATCCTTTCATCTTCTTTGATGCGAATGCATCAATTACATGTTAATTACATGTCAATTCTGTCTCTTTTCTTTCCTGCTTACTCCCTCAACTTGATAATAAACCTAAAAAAGAAAAAAAAAAAAGATAAGAAAAGCACTAGAACCATAGATATCTCAAATCAAGTGGTTGGTCACCCAGAAGAATATTCTGAAAATATTGACAGTTTTTTTTAATTAAAAAAAAATTTTTTTGAGACAGAGACAGACAGAAACAGAGAGTGAGCAGGGGAGGTGCAGAGAGACAGAGACAGAATCTGAAGCAGGCTTCAGGCTCCGAACTGTCAGCACAGAGCCTGACCCAGGCTTGAACCCATGAGCAGTGAGATCATGACCAGAGCCGAAGTTAGACGCTTAAAGGACTGAACCACCCAGGTGCCCCTAGAGTTTTATTTTTTTATTTTCATTTTTTTAATGTTTATTTATTTTTGAGACAGAAAGAGAGACAGTGTGAGCAGGGGAGGGGCAGAGAGGGAGACAGAATCTGAAGCAGGCTCTAAGCTCTGAACTGTCAGCACAGAGCCTGATTCAGGGCTCTAACCCATGAACCATCAGATTGTGACCTGAGGTGAAGTTGGAGGCTCAACAGACCGAGCCACCCAGGCACCCTGAGAGTTTTATTTTTAATAGCATTACGCTTGCTATTAATGAATCATCATTATTGTTGTTACTGCTATTGTTGCTGTTATTACTAATGGAAAAGTCACAGACTTCTAAAAATACATAATTGACTTCTATTTTTAAAAAAAGCTGAAATGGCAGAATTTTCATTACACAGAAAGACCATGTATGAACCTGGACTCCTTCACTTTTTACTTGTGTTGCTTTGTACAAGTTAGTCGATTTTTCTCAGTATTATTCTAATTCTTTCATAGCAAAAACAGTGCGATTGAGCTATTCCTAAATCTAAATGTTTTTCTCTGTGGTTACGCCACCTATGTTTGCTAATCAGTACCCATAGTTTCCTACTGTACCTCAGAGACTGGGAGATCAGGACATCATCTTCCTGGGCGGTCACATTTCAAATGGATGGCTCCCAGGTCCTTGAAAGAGACATTCTTGGGTTTTAAACTGTGGAGAGATTTTTAAAAAAGATTTATAACTCAAAGGGGCAGAGAGAGAGTGTGTAATTATAAACTTTCTAAAGTAAATGCTCTAAGAAAAGGGAGATCAGAGGCCTAGGGTCAGTTAGAAGTCCACCTAAATCTTAATCAATCTGAAGGGAATGTTAAAACCAATTGGTCAGTACTATAAAAATGAAAGTAATGGCAATACATAGTTCAATGGATTTTTGATAGAATTAAACGAAATTATAAAATTAATGTACCATTAGCCTTGGAAGTTAATAAATACCTGATAAATTATCATTGTTATTATTATTAATATTATAAATATTTTTATTATTCTGGCACTCAGAGTTTCTAGTGGAAATTTCCAGTTTACACGCAAATGTCATTTATAAGGAGGCCTACTTAATACATACAACAACCTTATGTAATCTGCTCAATCTAACTTCCTGTTTCAAAAACATTATTTGGTGAAGATAAAATAACTAAATTAATAAAAGCAACAGCAGAGAAAAAACAAAATGAAAAATTTAGTTATTTATTATTTGTTCAATGCCTGATGTTAAATTTTAGAAAACTAACTCACATACATAATACAAATAAAAAGAGAAAACTGATTAGAATTAGAAAAACAATGATAGCAGTGCATGAAGCAAAGTTTCAGTATTTAAATATAAAAGATAAAATGGTAGAAAACTGCTTTTAGGCTCTAGGCTTGGCTAGAATAAGGCTGCTATGGGCAATCGCTTTTCAAAGAGCCTCAGAGATTCCTTTTTAACACAATATGATTTTTGTCTATATATTCTAATATTTTCCAGAATCAATTATAGTCTGATGTTCAAAAGCTGAGCTCAAAATTAGGAGTGGTCAACAGAACTCTTGGTTTGACATAATACCATGATACAAAGAATCTGTACCACTGCTCTGAATACAGAGTCAAGTGGCAATGTCTACTGAGGACCCAGTACTCAAGAGCCTGCTTCTCTTGACTCCATGGAGGAGAGACACTGTTGGTGCTGAGGCAAAATACTGATGGAAGAACATTGTAAAATCTGCATTCAGTGCTGAAAGAAACTCCTACTTAGTATTCGGGATTATGAAACTGACAATTTATAATTCATGCTGTGTAAACTCCATTGACTGTATCAGTCTACAAATATGAAATAAGATTCAGCTTGTGCTGACTTAGATCATTGCAGAATTCCCCTGATTGAAGCCATGCCCCATGCTCACTATTCTAGGATGCTTACCCATTTCTTTTTTCACCCACCATTCCAAATCTACATCACCAGTATCCTTCAACCCACACCTGAAGTGCCTCAACCTCGATAAGATACAAAATATTTCTCTGCTGACCTTTCAAAACACATGTTGTATCTTGTGGCGAATTGACTTCCCACTGTTTGCAATAAATTTTAAGAAACTCACACAGTTAATTATTTGGGGTAGGAGTGTTGGTTTCTGGAGGCAGACAGAGGCATGCTGAACCCCAGCTCAGTAACTTACTCATGTTTATTTATCAACAGCAAATCATGTAATTTCCTTAAAGCCTCAGTTTCTTCATTTGGAAAATAAGGATAACAATAGTACTGAGGCCATAGACTTTGGAAACTAAGTGATAACCATATATTAAAAACCAGGTAATAGAGTTTATGATACAATAGAGATTTGTTGTTGTTGTCATTTTCAGTAACAAGTGATCAAAATCATTATTTAAATGGAATTCAACTTCTTATCAGGAAGCTACCTATTTTTTGTTTCATGAAGAAATGTTGAAAATGGGAGTTTAGAATATGTAAGAAAACATACTTAAAAATTAAGAATATCAAAGGTATAAAAGTCCATGTGAATCATTCTATTTAAAACAACCCCCGGGGCGCCTGGGTGGTGCAGTCGGTTAAGCGTCCGACTTCAGCCAGGTCACGATCTCGCGGTCTGTGAGTTCGAGCCCCGCATCAGGCTCTGGGCTGATGGCTCGGAGCCTGGAGCCTGTTTCCGATTCTGTGTCTCCCTCTCTCTCTGCCCCTCCCCCGTTCATGCTCTGTCTCTCTCTGTCCCAAAAATAAATAAAAACGTTGAAAAAAAAATTTAAAACAACCCCCAAACATATCAGTTCTTTTTTAGCTATGATTCATATATTGTAAAGCAAGTTTTTGTTTTGTTTTGTTTTGTTTTCATATTGTGAGCAGGCCACATACAGTTCCCTTCATCTTAGTAGTTTCTTACCATTATGTTTCATTACACACCATGGTGTGTCAAATATGAAAACACCTCATGGACTTGCTGATGAAAATTTAACGTGTCATTTATATACCTATTTCCAGTTCTTAAAATGGTTTCCCAGGTTGAAATAACATGGTGAATAAATGTGATGTCGCTATATGCTTTAAAGTAAAAAAACGTAGAAAAAAGAAACAAAATGTTTCAAATAATGAGCTTACCATTTTACCACCTTTTGGTTTTTAGGAAATCCATAGGAAATCTTAAATTTCAGTGAGAATGATAAAGTTTTCATCTTCAACAAATTAACTTTATCGATTGGCATTTGAGCAATGTTCAGCAGAGGTAGAGATTGAAAATAGGTAGTAATGAGAATCAGGAAAGGTCAAGTGAAAAATAAAAGAAAAAAGTAGAAAGAAATAGCAAATTTTTCCCCAAGACTATCTTAGTTTATTCTATAGCAAAAGAACAATTAGCCACCCTATTATTCAATATTGGCTGGTGTTGCCAACATTAACCAAAATCAATCATTCAAACAATTATTTTTATAAATTCCCATGGAGAATATGATTGGGAATGGAAATATCAGTTTGATATGTTTTGTTGAATCTTGAGAGCTGTTGAAGAGATTCAGTTTTTGAATATTGGCTCTAACAATTTAGTATGCTTAATTCTCATACCTCCAAACTGAGACTGATGCTAAGTGATCACATGTATTTACTTATATTTTAATGAAAATAAAATGCAAAGGAATCAGTATAGCAAATTTTTAGTACAAGTTTTGACATTATTAATTTTGTGATCTTGATCAATTCAAATAAACTGTATATTTCTTAGTTTCCTTATTTCTAAAGTATGGGAAAAATAATCTTTTCAGATGATTTGACAGGGTGGTGGCAAAAATATTGAATGGAACGGTACTTTTTAGAAATATATATATATATGATAGATATAGATACATTGATTGAAAAGCAAAATAGTCACTCTTGTCACTTTTTCAGTTTAATTATGTGAATGGGTTTCCCATATTTGTTTGTTATCCTTAAAATGTCTCCATTCCATTAACTAATGCAGTCTAGAAGACTGCAGGATTAAAAAGAAGCTATGGTTTATTATTTCTACTTGGTGTTTCTTTTTTCTTTTTTTTTCTAAATTTTTTTTTCCAACGTTTTATTTATTTTTGGGACAGAGAGAGACAGAGCATGAACGGGGGAGGGGCAGAGAGAGAGGGAGACACAGAATCGGAAACAGGCTCCAGGCTCCAAGCCATCAGCCCAGAGCCTGACGCGGGGCTCGAACTCCCGGACCGCGAGATCGTGACCTGGCTGAAGTCGGACGCCTAACCGACTGCGCCACCCAGGCGCCCCTCTACTTGGTGTTTCTTAAGCATTTTTTTTCAAAGACCTGATTTAAAGTAATTATTAAATAGAGTTAACTACTGATTTTATTTATCTGGTTTCTTTTGCTCTCATTTTTAGGGTAATTAACTATAACTCACAAAATATTAGCATGTCTTTGTACACTGAAGCATTTAAGTTGAGTCTAAATGAATAGAGGTTGTAACTGAATACGGAATTTAACATTTGTCAATCCCTTTTAGTTATGAGTTTCAGTGCTCACTCTGTATTTTGTAGGATTAATTCACTTAAATATTTGTACACAATTTTCCTTGAACATACCAACATACTTATGAATACTTTCAACCAAAAGCAATTAATTTATCTTCTGGTTTGGAAAACTCTACCCCCTTCCCATGTGATCACTACCACCTTCATCTAGGCAAACACTCCCATTCCATAACTCCTTGAGGACATAAAGTAGTTTTACGAAGAGTATCCCCTTGTGGAGTCCACATTTCTCAGAGGTTCTCAGCCTCCATCTGTCCTTGATCCGGACAGTACTTCGCTCATCACCCAGCCCTCATTTCCTCCAATGCTGCTCTCAGGAAATGAATGGCATAACCCACTTCTCCTTTGGTGAGTCTGGTAGCAAGCCTCCCCGCTTTCAGCCCCACTTCACCACCTGTGGAATAAAAGATACTGCAACTGAAAAGTTTATTGTACTACATTTGGAGATTGTGTGGGTGTGGGTGTGGGTGTGGATGTTTCTCCCACATCATTGCAGACTATCAGGTTGCAAATGGAATGGCTTTTCCTTAGGGAAAATGCATTAAATGTGTTTTCAGCAACTGACAATACTTCAAAAACCATTACATTCCAAATCGGTGTTACCTTGTAGTTCATCCAGTCCAATACACTTCTCAATGCTGAAATTCTACTGTTGAATCTTCTTTTAAAAGACGTCTTCCTTCATTCTCTTGCCATTCATGCCTCTCCGCACATGTGTGGTGCCAGTTCTGCACAATCTACCCTGAACATGCTTTCCCTGACAGTAGTCTATTGTCAGCTGCCAAGGGAACTAACTTTCTAGAACCAACTCTTTAATGACAAATTTACTGGTTTTGGGTTTTTTTTTTTTTTGTCCCCCCACCCTCGCCATGGCTCCATTCCCACTTGCAAAATCAGAATCGCATTTGAGTTAGGTGTGCCTGGTAGGGCAGTATACTATAATCTTATTATAATCACCTTAGGTCCTCTTTAGATCATTCATTGATATCGTCTTGTAAGACTTTGCACAGGTGTGTTTTGCCTACGTTGTTTCTTTTTACAATTTCAGTTATTCCAAATCTATGACCTGGGATGTCACCATCCCTGAATCTATTTAGTCATTGAGTCTTTCTTCCCCTGTCAGGGACTATGAAAGGATTTTACCCTGTTTACAAGCTAATAAATTAGCCACCACAGGGACACCTGGGTGGCTCAGTCAGTTAAGCATGTGACTCTAGATTTTAGCTCCAGTCATGAACTCATGGTTTGTGAGTTCAAGCTGCACCTTGGGGTCCATGCTGACAGTGCAGAACCTGCATGGGATTCTCTCTGTCTCTATCTCTCTCTACTCCTCCCGTGCTTGCCTGTTCTCTCTCTCTCTCTCAAAAAAAACAAAAAACAAAAAACAAAAAACAAAAAAACCCAAAAAAAAACTAGCCACCACAGCCTTATGAATGCCAGCAGAAGACACAAGACTCTGTCTGGTTCAGAGAAAAAGGACTCTTAACAGCCCATAATGCATGAACATCATGTTTGCATCTTTTTCTGTTCCCTCCATGTTCCACAGTAATCCAGATAATGCTGTGTTTACTGCAGATTTGACTCAAGTTGAGTAATCCCAGGTTTAGGAAATATGTTTTATAAAGAAGCTATTAGCAAATTTGTCCAATCTTTACCCAAAAGGGGAGACCTTATATTTATTTTACTTGATGGAAAGCAAGTAAAATACTTGTTACTCAAAAGGAAAATACTGTCATTATCTTCCAGTATGTTTGTTGTACAACATCCATGAAAAAGTAGTCTGGAACAAAAACTTTTAATTTTTTTTTTTTCCTTAGAAGGTGTGCAGAAATACAAGATGCTTAGAGAAGAATTATTTCCCAACACCTCCATGCTCTATTTTTTTTAACATGTTGAAAGGAAGGAAAAGGATAGTAAGGTTATTAATCATGTACTTTTTCTCCAAGTATATTTTTGTGTTTTACATATATTTGTATTTGTTTTATGTATATCTCATTTTAATCCTCTCAAAATACCTACAAAAACAACTATTATTATTATTTTCATTTTTAGAGGTAGGCAGTGGGACGTAGGCAGAGTCAGATTTTAGGGGTTTTTTTGTTTGTTTGTTTTAATGTTTGTTTATTTTTGAGAAAGAGACAGAGGGAGTGTGAGCCAGGAAGGGGCAGAGTGAGAGGGAAACAGAATCCGAAGCAGGCTCCAGGCTCTGAGCTGTCAGCACTGAGCTCGATGTGGGGCTTGAACCCATGAACTGTGAGATCATGACCTGAGCTGAAGTCGGAAGTTAAACCGACTGAGCCACCCAGGCGCCCCCAGAATCATATTTTAGATCCAAATATTGCCAATTTCATGATTCCATGCTCTTTTCTCAGAATTATTCAAATGCGGTAATATTATCTATAGGTCAGCAATTGGACTAGAAATGGCTGTATCACCTTGCAGTTTCTACATTGAAGTCTTTTTGTATTCTATAATCACTTAATTCACAGAAGTAAAATCCTACAATTAATGCCTATTCATTTGGTATAAATTACAGACTTTTACTTCTTAGATAAGTACTCTGAAAGAACATATGTCAGGTCAGGTAACTAGAAGAAGTGGACAAGATTTCTAGTTAAAATCTCTAGGTTTCAGATCATTACTATTCCCTTATCTTAATGAGAATTTATAAATTTCAAACTCATCCTATCTAGTCCAGGTACTTGGCCAGGTGACAAAAACTGGTATCATAAACTGATGTAAGTTAATCAAGTGCAATATTTAAAGGAATTTACCAGTTAAAATATTTCCTTTTAAATGATATCTTTTTTTGTTTTTGTTGTTAGCCCAATGCTTTCTCAGACTCTGATTACAAAATCATTCGGACCCATATCCTTGAGCGAAATACTTGGGTAGAACAATTTACCATCATAGGAATCATCCCACAGAAATAGCTATCTTTCCTTTCTTTGCAAAGAATTGACATTGCCCACTGGATAGTAAAAGCATCCCTTATACTTAATTATCCCAACCAGAACTAACCAGAACTACATAGCTATCCTAAGAATATGGAAAATATATTTTCTCATAAAAAAATATTTATGAGCTCCTGGCCTAGCATTCTATGTTCATGTCAGGTGTCTGATTCATTCTCTAGAGGTTTTGTTCTTAAATAAGTATGCCTAGATATTCAACCTTTTATTTACGGATGTCTGATGGAGAATGAATTTCCCATCACAGAGCATATACAAGTTACCCATCTGAACAAATATGGAAACATAACCTTGACCTCAGTATCCAATAAACAAAGACCTTATCAACTGAGCTCTGTGATTAAAACTTTAAAAATATTCACATTATTGCATGTCCTTCATGCCAACTATTATCTAAGTACCTTCACTATAATAGAGTTTGCTTGCTTGGAATGATTTTACTGCTAAAAGTAAAATCAATGAGAAGATAACAATAGGTACCTCTTTCAATAGGAATTGCTTAAAATGTGACAGCGTCCTGTTCCCTTATTAAATTATAAACAAAGGGCTTTTGAAAGCAAGAGTGGTTTTAGTTTCTTAAGCGAGTGTTTTTTTGAAAAAGCATCATTATCATCCCTCCAAATATCTGGAGGAGAATGAGGAAGTTTAGTTAGAGCTATGAATTGCAAAAATTGAGGCAAAGGAAACTGACAATGTCAAATCTGAAATAAGAGGGCACAATGAGAATAGAATCCTTCCGTATGTGAAAAGGAATTTACTAAAGGCAGAGTGGAAATGTGTTATAAATATCAAAAACTTTATTTTTTCTTTTCATCAATACTACATGTGGAGAGATACTTCAATTAGAATAAATCTGAAACTGTTGTTTATTTCACACAAACATAATTGTACCAAAAATGTATAGCTACCAATTCAGTGTTTAAGATCTTTACACAACAAACTGTCCCATTCATTGTATACCATTAGTAGTAAATCACCACATTACTTTAAATAAACAGCAAAGGCTAAAGTTGAGAGAGTAATTATTAAATATAACTGACCTGACCCAATAGACAAAGAAAAACAGGTTAATTAGTAAAAAAACAAAAACAAAAACAAAAAACAAAACAAGAAAACTCTGCATAGAATTATATTTGTCACAGATTAATGGATATTTTATAATCATGGAATTAAAGATTATCTCATTCAAACCATACATTTGTGAGATGTAGACATTTGATGCAATAATTTGTACAGGACAGAGAGACTTTTATGACACATTACTGTGAGAAGAATTAAAGCTTCTCAAGTGATGGATACTATTCTAAATTATAAGTTGAGAATTGAAAAAAAATGTAGCATACAATGAAATAGCATTAACTGATATAATTTTAAAACCTAATACATTGAAAAAAATATTTATAGGTAATATACCTGACAGTATGATTATATTTCTGTACTTTATACATACACCTATTTTGTTTGTTTATTTTATGTATTTTACCATGTTGTAATATATTTTCCACAAATACATTTTAAGCACAAGGTAGCGTACCATATTTTTTCATGTATCTCTATTCATAATACAATTATATCTGCAAATTGTTTAGTCAGTAATTGCTTATAAAACTGAAATAAATGCACTAAGTTATTTCATTTGTAGATAATATTCTTTTTCTCACATTATTTGACTTTGACACCATAATCCTAATGGAAATAATTTTTGATAATTTCACAATTATATACATATATGAAAGGATATTTCAATATCAAATAAGATTAATGGTTTAATTATAATAAACGTTTCACTAATTCACTATGTATATATGCTGTGTGCCATATGTATATAAAACACACACACATATACATATATTATGTATATATATTATATATATTATATGTATGTATATATGTATATATATGTATGCATATGTATATATATATGCTGTGTGCCATATATGTATGTGTATATGTATGTGTGCCATATATGTATGTATATATGCTGTGTGCCATATGTATATAAAACACACACACATATATATTATATATAATATATTTTATATATTATAAAATATATATATAATATAATATAATATAAATATTTTATATATTATATATAATATATATGCTGTAGACACTTCCTGTTTTTTTGGTGTATTACAGACTGAACAAGAAGAAACAGAGATTTGTTTTTTGCTTTGTTTTTTTTTTAGAAATTGTGCTCTTCATCTGTTATCAGAGGTATATTAATAGTCTGTTGACTATTACCCATTAATACCCATGATACTATTACCCAGTATCATGATGAATTTGTAAAAAATAATCTACATCTACCATGAGCAAATATTTTTATTAATAGTTATTCCAAGTCCTCATACTTTTATTTACAATCTGAAGTAGGGAACACAGTCTTTTTTTCCTTGTAGGATAGATTGAAATAATTTGTAATACAGTTGTTACCATTCATACCATAAGTTAGGCCTTTTTATTGGATTTTTAAAAAAACACAGATGCTTACTCATATGGTATTTTCTGGAAAGAACGCTAAGCATTTGTTAAAAATGAAAATGGAAATGAAATCCATCGACCAACCACTCCAAGAAAGCAATTGCATTGGATGGAATTTGTCTAGTAATTTCATGTACACAGAATAGCATTTGGAACTCTTTTACTCCATAAATGGATTTAAGAGAGATGTGGAGCTCTAGAAAGTTGAAAAATGGAGGCAGAATATTATTCAGAGACTGCCACGCACTAATTCTTCTTGCTCACTCAAAGGGAAGTCATTGCCTTACTGATGCTAATTCTGGTTCCCAAACAAGAAATGCCAATGTTTGTAAACACCCCTTTAATAGGAAAAACACAGATTTTTCAAATGTAAATTCTGTGGGAATGGTGATATAAGCTCCAGATATAAAAGACAAGGAATTGAGCTTCTAGATCTGGAGTAACCTAACTTTGCACAGGAAATACCACATTGTCATGCTCCTGATAGAGACTCTGGGCACCAAAAAATGCTGCACAGTTATATGCTCCAATTGTCCCTTTCTTCTGTGGTCATCATATTCTTATTTTACCAGTCTCAAATCACCTGAAATTTAGAAGCCAGTATCAGCATTGACCAGGAAGTAAAGTCTTCAACTGCAACACAGCTGCAGTTTGGAAGCAGTGTTTTTGGTGAAATGTGAAGGAAAGGAGTGAACTAAATATGAAATGAAGACAAATAGCACCCCATGAAGGGTAAGCCTTATAGGATCAGGTGAGGTGAACTTTTTCCTTCGCAATTTTTATCCGTTAATTTTGTCTTCATTCATTTTACCTATACTTGTAACCAGTCAGGCATTCTAGCTGATGGTAAACAACCGAGCAATGAATGAGATGGTACAAGAACCAGTTCCTTGGACTTAACTTCCATTTAGTCAATGAAGAATCAAAGATGCTGTTTGAGGGGTCCTGATGGCTCAGTTTGTTGAGTGTCCCAACTCCTGATTTCATCTCAGGCCATGAGTCCAGGCCAGCTTGAAACTCTGCCCTGGGTGTGGAACCTCCTTGAGATTCTCTGTCTCGCCCTTTGCCCCTCCCCCACTTGCATGTGTGCTCTCTCTTGCTCTCACTCTCTCTCTCTCTCTCTCTCTCTCTCAAAAAACCCCCAAAACACACTGGCTGTTCATATTAGTGAGTGTTATCTGATTCTGGTCTAAGTAAAAATAAAATAAATTATTAATTTTATAATATGATATGTAAAATTATTTATATAGTGGAACAGAAATGTTGCCTTCACAAAAGAGTCCTCAGTGAATATCCTTTATTAAATTATTAACTCCCATCACATTCTTTTACCTTACTCTGTTTTTTTTTTTGATATTGGAACATATTCATTTAACAATATTTTCATTTAAGCACCTATCTCAGGCAATGTGCTTGGTGATCAATATATTGGCAAAGGACATTCTCAAAAAAGGTAGGCTCAAGAGCAGAAAGTCTTTGTTATATTTCAATTGCTTTATTTATATATAAAACAACTACTATCCAAGTCACCTACTTAAACTGAACAATTCAATGGTTTTTAGTATAGTCACAGAGTTGTGCAATCACCACCACAGTCAATTTTAGAATATTTTCATCACTCTAAAAAGAGATCATGTATTTAGCTGTCAGTCCCCCAAATCCCCACCACATCTGCCTTAGGCAGCCACTAATCTACTTTCTGTCTCTATAGATTTGCGCATTCTAGACATTTAATAGACATGTAATGGTATAATCTATCTATCTCTCTATCTATCTATACATCATCTTCTGTGACTGATTTTTTTTTCACTTAATAGTTCATCCCTTTTTTATGGCCAAATAATACAGCACTGTATAAGCTTATTTTTTCTCATGGATCTATTGATGGATATTTGGAGTGTTTTCACATTTTGGCTACTATATATGATGCTCCTTTGAAAATTTGTGTACAAACTTTTATGTGGGCATCTGTTTATATTTCTTTTGGGGACACATCTAGGAGTGGAATTGTTGAGTCATGTGGTAACTTTGTGTTTAATTTTAGAGGAACTGCCAGACTGGTTTCTGAAATAGCTGTGCCCTTACATTCCCACTAGTAGTGCATGAGGGTTCTAAATTCCTCACATTCTTGCCCACATCACTCGCTATCCTAGTGGGTGTAAAGCGAATCTTGGGGGAGTAAAATGTGATTTGGATTTGTATTTCCCTGATGACTAATGATGTTGAGCATATTTCCATGTGCTAGTTGGCCACTTGAGTATCTTTTTTAGAGAAAAATCTGGCCACATGTTTTGCCCATTTTTAAATTGGTTTGTTATTTCATTATTGAGTAAAGTTTTCTTTATATATTCTGGATAGTAGACCATTATCAGATATATAATTTATAAACGTTTTCTCCATTTCTGTTGATTGTCCCTTACTTATTTGGTAATCTCCTTTGAATATAAAGGTTTTTAATTTTGATAAAGTCTAACTAACATATGTTTTTAATTTGGTAGCTTATAGTTTTTGTGTCATATCTAAGAAAACATTTTTCTTAGAAAATCCTAGGTCATAAAGATTTATCAAAAATATTTTTAAGTATTTTATATATGGCTTAAAACATTCTGTATTTAGGCCTTTGATCCCTTTTGATTTAATTTTTGTATACAATGTGAAGTAGGAAAGCAAATTCATGGTTTTGGTTTTTGGTTTTTTTTGCATGTGCATATACAGTTGCACATACTGTTGGAGTCTGTTCTTTCCCCATTTGTGGTCATGGAATACTTTTCAAAAATGAATTGACTATACAAACCCTAAGAGACTCTTAAATACAGAGAACAAACTGAGGGTTGATGGAAGGGGGTGGGGGAGGGGAAAATGGGTGCTGGGCATTGAAGAGGGCGCTTGTTAGTATGAGCACTGGGTGTTGTATGTAACTGATGAATCATGGGAATCTACCCTAAAACCAAGAGCACACTGTAGACACTGTATTTTAGCCAATTTGACAATAAATTATATTTTAAAACATGAATTGACCATAATATATGGGTTTACTTTTGGGTTCAATTTGATTCCATTGAGCTATTTATCTATCCTATGCCAGTACCTTATTGTCTTCATTACTGTGGATTTATAGTAAGTTTTAAAATTGGGAGTATTAGTCCTCCAGATTTGTTACTCTGTTAAAACATGTTTTGTTTTTTGTTGATTTGGCTCTTCTGGGTCCCTTCAGTTTCCATATGAATTTTAGGAATGAGTGTCAATTTCTTTAAAAAGCCAGCTGGGATTCTAATAGGGATTGAGTTGAATCTGAAGATAATCATGTGTAGCATTGTCATCTTGACAGTATAAAGTCTCCCAAGTTATAAATATGGGATATATTTCCATTTATTTTGCTCTTATTTATTTCAGTAGTGATTTGTAATTTTTAGGGACAAGCTTTGTATATCTTTTGTTAAATTTAATTCTAATAATTAAATTCTTTTTGATGCTATTTTAAATAAAATCGTTTCCTTAATTTCATTTTCAGATTGTTCACTCCAAGTGTATAGAAATACAATTGATTTAAATATACTGATTTCATAGCCTCTATACTTATTGAACTTGTTTATTAATGCTAATAGGTTTATGACAGAGTCATTAAGATTTTCTGTATGCAAGATCATGTCATCTACGTATGAATAGAGATTCAAATTGCTTTCCAATCTGAACATCTTTTATTTCACTCTTTAATTGCTCTGGCAATCAACAGTGCAATATAGAAGTCGCAAGAGTGAATATACTCGTGTTTTAGCAGATGTTGGATTGGGGTTGAGGTTCTGGACTCAGACGCCCCACTTGCGACCCAACGCCATTCAGGCTTTTGGAAAGTTATAGATACACAGCCTGAGCATGTGCAGTATATGCTCCGCTTCTGGCCTAGGGTGACACGACCCTATACAGCCTTTGGACAGTGATAAGGCACTGCTGCACTGTGACTCTGAATGGGATAGACTAGGCGTCCAAGAGGATTGGGTTTGCATGATAGGTGGTTTTTAGCTGGACCGCTTAGGGAGAAGTCTGGGAACAGGGGCCTCTGATACCAGGGCATCTCTCTGTTTCTCATCCCAGGATTTCCCTGTGGGCACCCGTAAAGCTCACGCGATCACGCGATTACGCGATCACGGGTTTCTTCCCGGAAGAGTAGTCCTGGCTGTAGCGCTAGAGGCTGATTGCACCGTTCTATGAGCCGCCTCTAATGCTCAGCGCAGGCCCGCGCATCTGGCTCTTGCCTTGTCCATCGGGGCCAGTGCTTACTTTACCCACATTCCCGAAGTCCCACAGGGCACCCTGAGTGGCTCCAACTCGGCCCACTCAGTCCAGGCCCTGGCTCTGGTCTGCAGGCTACTCCACAGAGTTCAAAAGAGAAGATGTCCTCATGGCGGGACTTGCGTGAAGCGGCCAGCTCCCCCATCACAGGGTGCTGGCTTTTGGCCTGGTCAGAAAGAGACACCATTGCCTTACAGTTTTTCTTTACCGGAAAGCCTCCAGGAACAGGCACTGTTTATCTGGTATGGATTCTAGAGCCTTAGAAGCTGCTGGCAGAGCAAATGACCCCAAGAATGTGTGTGAGTGCCTGAGTCTGTGTGGGTGGGTGGGTGTTTGAGTTTGCATGCATTTATTTCTTTTTATTCTTTACCTACTGTATCAAGTGCAGGAATCTGATAAAGTGCTTTGCTCTTTCTCGAGAGCGTCCATGAGAAAGGAGCAAACTTTTTTTTTTTTAATTTTAAAGACAAAGGAAAAGAGTTTTATTTTTATCCCAGCTCAAGTTAGAACAGCTGCAGCGGTACACAATCTTCACAAAGAAGAGAGTTCTCCGGGAAAGGAACCTTTGGTGCAGGGTTTTTTACAGAGAGAGAGAGAGAGAGAGAGAGAGAGAGAGAGAGAGAGATACAAATGATCATGATGAAGGACCTTCCGGAAAGTTACAAACCTTATCTTATGTTTTTAGTATGTGCAAGGCTGTATGACTTTAACCTTGTGGGAACCAGGGAGATTATTATTGTTTTTTGTATCTTTTTAATGGTTGGAATGCACCGTTTTATTTTAACAAAGCAGAGGTACAGTATGTACTCAAGGCAGACATAGACCCCATGCTTTGAGGTTTTTTCAGAGTCATTTTGACCTTGGTAAATGTTAAAGTATAGCTTCCCTGGGAGCCCAGAAACAGGGCCCACAAACAATAAAGGTTGATAATTTCCTTTATTTATTTTTTAAAAAAAATTTAACGTTCATTTATTTTTGAGAGACAGAGAACGAGAATGAGCAGGGGAGGAGCAGAGAGAGGGAAACCCAGAATCTGAACCAGGCTCCAGGCTCTGAGCTGTCAGCACAGAGCCAACGCGGGGCTAGAACCCATGAACCTTGAGATCATGACCTGAGCTGGAGTTAGTTGCTTAACCAACAGCCACACAGGCACCCTGATAATTTCCTTTATTAAGGGCAGTGTTCAAGATGGGGAGTCCAAGGTGCTGTTAAATCTAAATACAAAACAGATGGGGTGCCTGAGTTGCATCAGACTTCGGCTCAGGTCATGGCCTCAGGGTTCTTGAGTTCAAGCCCCACATCAGGCTCTCTGCTGTCAGCACAGAGCCGGCTTTGGATCCCCTGTTGCCCTCTCTCTTTTTCCCTGCTCTGCTCATGCGTGCTGTCTCTCAAAAATAAATAAAACATTAAAAAAATAAATTTAAATACAAAACAGAGACTGGATTTGAAAATTCCCTAAGTAGCAAAGCTATTTAAGCTGCATAAGTGAAACCTAATTTTGCATATTCTGCAAAAGAGGAGAAATTTAACTTGGGTTGCTTGTAAACCTACAATCATGAGACTTAAGTCATCTTCCAAAACTGGTAGAAGATAATCATTTTTAACCAGATTCTTTAGTGTAGAAACCACCACTGTAATAACCAATCACTGTAAAGTTTAAGACAGTTTCCTTATTCTCTTTATAATCCATCCTGTAAGGTCATGCTCCTGAATTTCAAAACAGATTTTAATTTAGAATGCTCCTAGTTCCCAGGCTGCTATAGGCACAGTAAACTCTTGCTAAATACTATTTATTGATTAGTGGTTTTAATTTTGCTATTTCTGGATTTTTGAAGTTTTGGCATCACAACTGGGATCCAAAGAAGACCTTTTGACTACTGAGGATGGTGAACAAACCAAGTGCTGGTATCCACTTTATCCATTGAACTCATGGCTTTCTCGCCATGGAGGTCACAAGTAAGTGTCAAATTCCAGTCTGATTTCTGTGTTTTGAGCTCTCTGACTTTATTGTGCATACCTGTATCTTGTTTGTTGAGTTTTGGTAAGTCACTCATTTCTGTTCACAAGGGGGAAAAGCTGTAATTCCCTGTGTTTTGGAACAGCTCTTAAGAAACAGGGCCCCTCAGAGTTAAGATGTTAGGGAATCTAAAGGCAACGGTGGGTTCTACGTTGTCTAAAACTCTCTCCAGCTTCCTGAAAAACTCTTGCTTCCAGTATATACCCATTATCGAACAGAATCCTGTGTCTTTTTGAGAAATAGGTGAAACTTTTGGTAATTTGGAATTATAGTGGCTGCCTTAGGGAAACTTTAACATACATAAACTGCCTACCATGAGGCATGTCCTTGAAAATAGGGGATCCCAAACCTCTCTGAATTAATGGAATGCATTCTTTGGTTGGCATAAATATGTTTAGACTCCTTTAAGTAAATTTTTTTTTAAAGAGAGACAAAAGATACTTAGGTTTAGTATTAAGTATGTTTTACCACATTAAAATTGTAGTATTAAAAACAATGTCTCTAAAAGGCTTTTTTTTTTAGAATTATGTATTTATATTTTGCTCATCTATGACAGGATTATATGGTAGTTCACAATTGCCTGTTTCCTAGTTTTCCTTGGAAATTAAAGGTTACTAATTGTTAAAATTTATGTTCAATATGTAAAAAGTAAAACTAGAAACAGTACAAACATAGGAAAAAATTTTATATATAAATTGTTGGAAGAATATGCGATTTTTTTATATGAAGAATATGTAAGAAATGTGGGTTGTATTTTTATTAAGGAAAAATAGAATAATGTCTGAAGTAAAATGACTAGTCGTTCCAGAATAGGAAAGGAAAAAGAACAAGACAAAATCTAAATGGATATAGAAATTTGCAGGTTTGTGAACAAGAAATTTTATATTGTGAACTCAAATGTGGCCAGAATTGAATAAATGTATTTATAAGGGTTGCTTGACATGAGCACATTAATATACTGTTACTAGTGTCTAATTTTTTAAATCACATAGTTTCTTACATTACTCACCTGCTCTTACTGAAAAATTATAAAAGGTTTTCCTTCAGCTTTAATGTAATCTGCCTAGGAAAGAAAGATAAAGCCTGTTGGATATTACCAAAGCTTTGACTGAAATGTCTTATTTGAGAATACACATAGAAACATTGTCAAGTAATTCACTATTAAGTATACTGAAAATGGTGGCTTTTCATAGATGTCCTTTATATATGTTTGTTGAGAGTTTTTATTGTGGAAGAGTGTTGGATTTTATCAAATGCTTTTCTACATCTATTAAGATGGTTTTATATATAATATATATTATATATAATTTTTCTGTTGATATGGTTATATATATAAATTAGTTATATAATTATATTTATATAATTATGTATGTTATATATAAGTTATATATAATATATAATATAATATATGTTAATATGTATAATATGTATATTATATGTATTTTTTCTGTTGATACGGTGTATTGCACTACCTGATTTCTGGATCTTAAACCAACTTTGCTTCCTAGGTTAAATCCCACTTGGCCATGATTGACAGTCTTTTTTTATGTTTCTAGAATTGGCTTGCTAATATTTTTGTGTGTTTTTTTTCATGCATATATTCATAAGACATACTGGCTTAAGGTTTTCTTGTGATAACTTTGGTTTTGGTATCAGAGTACCACTGACCTCTTCAAATACATTGTGAAGCAGTTTCTCCTCTACTTTTTGTGTTAGTGGAGAATTATTATTTCTTCTTTAAGTGTTCATTTGAATTTATTGGTGAAACCATATGTTACCAGGCTTTTCTTTCTGTGAATAGTTTTGTGTTGGTAATATTTTCTTTGTTATTTAAAAAAAATCTGTTTAGTTTCTACAAGGCTTCAGATTTTGGGTTTGAGTTTCAATATTTTGTGCCTTTCTGGGAATTTGTCAATTTTAGTCATTATTGTTTATTCTCTGTGTATTTTTGTAAAGTTGGGAGAAATAGTCTTTATTTCATTTCTGATATTAGCAGTTTTAACCTTTTTTTCTAGTTTTCTTGGTCAATCTAGCTAAAAATGTGTTAATTTTAATGATATTTTCAAAGAACCAACTTATAGTTGTATTTCATCTGTTGTTTTTCTATTCTGTTACATTTTTTTTTTCTGTAGTCTGTATAATGTCTCTCCTCCTGTATATTTGTGTTTATTTTGCTCTTTCATAGTTTCTTAAAGTGAAGGTTTATAAATTTGAGTTTTTTATTAATATAAGTGATTATAACTATATATTTTCTTATAAACATTGCTTTAGTTGTTTTTCATAAATTTTGGTATATTTTCATATATAAACTATTTGCATTTTCTTATTCCTTGTGATTTTTTTACCCCTAGGTTATTTTAGAGTGTGCTCCTTGGTTTTGATACAATTTTGAAGTTTTCAAATTATTTTTGTATTTGATTTTTAGTATGATTCCATTGTGTTCAGAGAATATCTTTTTTTGTGTGTGTTTTAATGGTGTGTGTACAGTTGTGAAGAACATATAATCTGTTTTTGTTGGATGCGGTTTTCAAGAGAGATGTCTGCTAGTTGCAGTTGATTTTGTGGCTGTCACATCTTCTGTTTCTTTGCTGATATTTTGCATATTTTTTCTTTGCATTGATGAAAGTGAGCTGTTTAATCTGTAGCTATTCTTGAATTGTCTATTTTTGCCTTCGTTTTTGTCAGTTTTACTTTCATGTATTTTGGTGCTCTGTAACTTCATATATCTTTATGATTATTGTATCTTCCTGATAGATTGACTATTTTCTCATTATAAAGCATGGCTTATTATCTCTAGTAACATATTTTTGCTTCAAAATAAATTTTTTTGATATCGTGTGGCCATTCCATAAGGCATTAGGGTTGCTGTTGCATCTTGTTTTGTCTTTTTATTTGAACATATCTGTGTTTTTAAATATAAAAGTGTGTCCTATAGACAGCATATATTAGAATCATTTATCATTGTTGTTGTTCAGTCATACAGAATGTCACAGTGGCTTTGAGTTCTTAAATCCAATCATATTCAATGCTACTATTGATAGAGTTGGCTTTACATTTGCCATTTTGCTTTTAGTTTTCTGTATGCATCCTGTTTGGTTTTCTACTTCTCCTTACTACATTATTTTCTGTTAAGTAAATATCATCTAATTAACATTTTAATTTTATTATATTTTACTGTATATTTTTAGATTATTAATGATTGTTTTAGGGCTTATAGTATACATGTTAAAATCTACGTCAGGTATATACTAATTCCACTGAGAAAAAGAAATGTTACTCCTATATAGGATTGTTCTCTCTCTCCTTTTGTGGAATCATTGTTATAGGTATTATATTATATATGTGTGTATATAAATAATACATTGCAATACACATCACTTTATCATATTTATTTATTATTTCTATAATTTTATATCTTTTAGCAAAGCCAGGAGAAGGAAAGTAAATATGTATTTATAATATTTATTATATTAACCTTCTTTTTCACAATTTTTATTTTTCTTCATTTGTTCCTGTGAATTTGGGTTAAAATGATGTCATTTCTTTAGCCCAGTACTGTGTTGTTCTCACTTCTTTTGTGCTGTTCTTGACAAATACATTACATTTTGTCTGTTTTATTGTTTGACTCTGGGTGTATCTGGCTGGATAAATCTTACTTAGTCTAGAAAGCAATGACATCATTATTTCATGTTAGGTTTTATTTACATATAAAACATTTTGGGGACATATTCTATTGAATTTAAGGCATATCTTTTAGTTTGTGAGTTATGTTCTCCCAAAATAGGTTTATATTACATGTAAGAATTTTTTTAAGTTTATTTATTTATTTTGAGAGAGAGAGGAAGAGACAGAGCGCAAGAGTAGGAGAGGAGCAAAGACAGAAGAAGAGAGAGAGAGAATCCCAAGTAGGCTCCGCACTGTTAGCACAGAGCCTGATGTGGGACTCAAACCCATTAAGTGTGAAATCATGACCTGAATCAAAGTCAGGAGCTGGACATGTAACCAACTGAGCCACCTAGGTGCTACAAGAATTTTTAATTAAAAAGCAATATGTTATTTTTTTTTGTTTTGTTTTACTTACATGTTTTTAAGAACTCTTTATGTTATTGTGGATATGTTACTACTATTATATTTCCTTTTTTACTTTTTTTTTCTTGTTTCAGATTTTTATTTAAATTCTCATTAGTTAACAGACAGTATAATATTGGTTTCAGGAGTGGAATTTAGTAATTTGTCACTTACATATAACACCCAGTGCTCAGCCCAACAAGTGCTCTCCTTAATACCTATTTAGGGCATCCCCTGCCCACCTTCCCTCCATCAACCCTTAGTTTGTTCTCTATGGTTAAGAGTCTTTTATTGTTTGTCTCCCTGTCTCTTTTTATCCCCCCTTCTCCTGTTCATCTGTTTTGTTTCTGTAATTCCACATGAGTGAAATCATATGGTATTTGTCTTTCTCTCACTGACTTGCTTAGTGTAATATCTCTAGTTCCATCCACATTGTTGCAAATGGTGAGAGCTTTTTGAGAGGTGAGTAATATTTCATTGGGTGTGTGTGTGCATGTGTGCGTGTGTGTGTGTACTACTCTTCTTTATCCTTTCATCAATCAGTGGACATTTGGGCTCTTTCCATAGTTTGACTATTGTTGGTAATGCTGCTATAAACATCAGCATGTCCTTTCGAATAAGTATTTTTGTATCCTTTATCCTTTGGGTAAATACCTAGTAGTGCAATTGCTGGGTTATAGGGGTGCAATTGCTGGGTCTGTTTTTAACTTTTTGAGGAACCTCCATACTGTTTTCCAGAGTGGCTGTGTGAGTTTGCATCCCCACCAACAGTGTAAGAGGTTCATCTTTCTCCATATTCTTTCTAACATCTGTTGTTTCCTCTGTTGTTAATTTTAGCCATTCTGACATGTGTGAGGTGATAGCTCATTGTAAGTTTGATTTGTAACTACTATTATATTTCCAAAGTGAGTTCCATGAATTCATGGGATGATTCTTCTAATCTAGTGGAGGGACAAAACATACACAAGGGCCATTAGGCAAGAGCTGTGGTTAGTAACTCCTTGTGTATTATTATCAGTGTGAGCTATTGAACCAGATGCATTGCCTGCCTTGTTCATATTCTCTAGGCACCCACATGTCCAGGATCTCTTTCAATAACAACCTGAGGCTCTGCTCAAGGGCTAATCGCAAATGTCTGCAAATTTGTTCCTGGCAGCCCAAATCTGAAATGTTGGAGAGCAGTTGTCCCCAGAAGTAGCTGTCTACTAATGATAGAAGGGGAGCTGGATAATGACCCCAGCTCTCTTGCCTTTGGTTGCAGTAACTTTTAGATTTTATATACAGGTCTAGGTTATCTCTCAGAATTTCCCAGGGTGACAGAGGCTTAGTTTCCTATCATAGTAACCTTTCAGACATTTTACAGTATTCCATCTCTCTACCCCATTCCCATCTTTGTGGTTCATAGGATCATTGCCAAATAAACTTGCAGTTACCTCTTTACTTCACGACTTGCTTTTTGGGGACATAATAATTATCACTAGTTTTTTTTTCCTAGGTCATAAAACCAAGGATATAATTTTCAAAAGAATATGGGTTATAGTTGTTTTAAATTAAAAGGAGAAACAGTTACTCTCTAGTGATGGTTTTGTTAGAGCATACATACTTCATGGAAGAGGAGGCATTTTTGTAGGTCTATAAATAATAGACAACTGGATGAATTATTCAAGTAGAAGGAAAGCTTGGAGGCTGGGGGACTGAAAAGTGTCTAAGGGGTTTGCTGTTCCTGTGTGTAGCTTTTATTCGAGTCTTAATAGAGAAACCTCCTCACATTTGTCAATTCTTGATTTTGTCAGAGGTGATTATAGATATTTTCACAAAACAAACTCACAGCTTTTAATGATTACTCCTAGAGTTGGGTTCTTTCACATTTCCTTTTAATGGACCTAATTGAGATTTTCTCAAACATGAGAAATTATAAACTTCTGAAACTATGTTGATAGACTCCCAGGGCTATATGAACACCAATGTGAGGAACATTACATTACATTTTAAGAGCTTCCCTTTAAATAATTATGGCCAAGAAGATCATAAAATCTAAAAGCAAATGGAATCAATGCAATTGAAGCAATACTTTTGTATAATATAGTGATAGATTCTTTAGAGTATGTTCAGATTATGTTTGAAATGCAGATCCCCTGATTTAAAATTTCTTAGAACATGCCTTCTCCAACAGTATATCTGTTAGCCACCAGAGTTCCTTATATATTAGTTTAAGACATACTGGATTAAGATTTTGTTTTTAAAATGCTTAATAGTCAATTCCCAGTTGTTTGAACAAGCTTTAGCCATTGTAGACAGGTAGTGCTCCTCTATTGTTAGGGAAATTAACATGACACATCAGGAGTAGAGGAAGGTGCTTACTTCAAAGGTCTATCCCAGTTTTGGCAGTGCTCTGGCCTGGTTCCAGTGGACTCATTTTTGGTAGACTACAATAGCACCCGATTGAATCCTAGTAGCTCGTCTAATTTTTTGGCACCTCTCTTAATTTATTATTGAAGAGCTTACTTATCTCCTGGGATCTGCAACTTAAGTAATATTTGCTGTACTTACCACATATGTTTCTCTGCTCATAATTTTTGATGTTGCTACTGTTGTTTCCAGGCTCCTCTTTATAGAAGTGACCTGGGATATTTAGAAGGTCTGGGTTTACCACTTCTACTTCGTCTTTTTTTTTTTTTTGGTCCTTTGACGATATTGGTCTTTTAAAATTATCCAGAAAATGGTTATGACATTGCCTTTCTCCAGCCATAGTTACAAAATGTAACTATATTTTTGGCTGAGCATTTGTTTTATTATTATTTTAATTGTATGATTTTATTCGCCATCAAAATATCACCTAGGAAAAGTATTAATATAAAAGAATAACGTGTAAATAGTAAAAAAAAAAAAAAAAAGCAGTGGTGTCTTTGCATAGTTTTATTTTGCTTGTTTATGTTATAAGTTAAGGTATAAAGGTGTTAGATATATATGTTACTGCATTTTTTTTGATTTTTCACTTCTTTTCTGTAAAATAATTCATCTGATTCCAAACACACACTGACACAGTTACCCCGCAAAACACATTGAAGTTTCTGGCACCTCTTTCTTTTTTGTAAGTTTATTTATTTATTTTGAGGGAAAGTGCAAGTGAGACCAGGGAAGGGGTAGAGAGAGGGAGGGACAGAATATCAAGCAGGCTCCAAGCTGTCAGCACAGAGCCCAGCACAAATAATCCTGAGATCTTGACCTGAGCCAAGATCAAGAGTTGGAAGCTTAACCATATGAGCCACCCACGTGCCCCTCTGGTAGCTCTTTCAATTACAAGTATGGTGAAGTTTTCTTTATGCTTAACAATCTTTAGCAAAGTATTTTCTATCACCTAAAAAATGAAAACTCATCAATTTGGGCTTATGCTATTCAGAGCTAAAAATATAGGGGCTCAGCCATGCTGTTTTTATTTAGCATTCTCCCAATAGGTGTCTTCTAGGATCAATAAAATGAACTCAGCATATAGGAGAAAGGAACACCTTTACCATTCCTCAATATCTATGCCCTAATTTTATCAAGGCAGTTCTCATTTCTGTTTCTCTTGATTCATTTGTATGTTTCCTTATGCCATTTTCTAATATAATGTATCTTTATAACATATCAATTTGGATATTTTATCAGCTCTCGGAAATTCTTGGTGTCTAGAGAGTGCACACTTGGACTTCTATTTAGCACTTAGTTTGTTCTGAGTTTGAACATTAGTTCGTCTCTCTGTCCCCTCCATAAGTCCTTAGTGGTAGAATGTAAACTACATTTTCTATCCTTCTCCATCTAAAATAATGTGATGGACATATTTAGGTCTCTCAGATGTTTGTTGAACAAAGTCAATGCTCAGTTCAAGCCTCACTTTCTCTTAAAAGACACCCATGGTACATTTTTTGTTATTTAATGTTTTTTTTTTAATGTCAGATGTTTTTCTTATGTTGTCTCTACGTGATGGTGAAGCAGCACACAAAAAAGACACACCAACTCCCATAACAAAGAGTACAAGCTATTTCAATATAAGTAAGTTGTACCATGTAGTTATACAGTTATCAGCTACATTATCACCAAAATTGAAACCTCTAAGATCTCACATTTCTGTGGATTAAGAATCAAAGTGGACTTAGCTGGGCCCTTTCAGGGACTCTCACAAGGCTGCAATCAGGATGTTTTCTTTGGTAACAGTCTTTGCGAAGTTAGACTGGAGGAAGTTGCATTTCAAGTTCATTAAAATGGCTCTTGGTCGGTCTCAAAAGATCCAGTAGTTACAAACTTGCATGTGTGGCTTGAGACAGTTCGCAGGCGCACACTGGCTGCTGGAACAAGGTATCAGTTCCTTGCTGTGAAGGCTTCTCCATATGGCTGGTTACAACATGGCAGTTGCATCCCCCAAAGTGAGTGAATGAGAGACAGATACACCCAAATACAGAAGCCACAGCCCTTTTGTTTTGTTTGTTTTGTTTGTTAATTTTGCCGCTTTTTAAAATCATGTGGTACTCATCAAAACAGGTGCACTCCTTAATACCCATAACCTGTTTCACCCAACCCCCTCCACCTACCTTCCCTCTGGTAATCATCAGTTCTCTATAGTTAAGAGTCTGTTTCTTGGTTTGCCCCTCTCTTTGTTTTTCCCTCTTTTGCTCATTTGTTTTGTTTCTTAAATTCCACATGAGTGAAATTGTATGGTATTTGTCATTCTCTGACTCACTCATTTCACGGAACCATTATACTTTTTATAGCTACATCCATGTTGTTGTAAATGGTGAGATTTCATTCTTTTTTATGGCTGAATTATATTCCATTGTGTATATATACTACATATTCTTTATCCATTCATCAATTGATAGACATTTGGACTCCTTCCATATTTTGGCCATTGTAAATAATGCTCTTATAAACATAGGGGTGCATGTATCTCTTTGAATTAGTGGTTTTGTATTCTTTGAGGTAAATACCAAGTAATGTGATTGCTGGATCATAGGCTAGTTCTATTTTTAACTTTTTGAGGAAACTCCCTACTGTCTTCTACAGTGGCTGCACCAGATTGTATTCTAACAGTGCAAGAGGTTTCCATTTTCTCCACATCCTCACCAAAGCCTGTCATTTCTTGTGTTTTTTATTTGAACCATTCTGATAGGTATGAGGAGGTATCTCATTGTGGTTTTGATTTGCATTTCTCTGATGACTCGTGATGATGAGCATCTTTTCATGTGTCTTTTGGCCATTTGTATGTCTTTTTTGGAGAAATTTCTGATTTTTTCTTCTGCCCATTTTTATTTTAAATTTTTTGGTTTAATTTTGAGAGAGAGAGACAGAGAGAGAGAGAGAGAGAGAGAGAGAGAGACAGAGAGAGAGAAAGCAGGGGAGGGGCAGAGAGAGAGGGAGACACAGAATCAGAAGCAGGCTCTAGGCTCCGAGCTGTCAGCACAGAGCCCTATGCAGGGCTCAAACCCATGGACTGCGAGATCATGACCTAAGCTGAAGTCGGACGCTTAAGTGACTGAGCCATCTAGGTGCCCCTTGTCTTATGCCCAGTTTTAAATTGGATTATTTGTCTTTTGAGTGTTCAGTTGTATCAGTTATTTATATTTTTTTATATTAGGCCTTTATTGGATATGTCATTTTCAAATAATCCCCATTCGGGGCGCCTGGGTGGCTCAGTTGGTTGAGCGTCCGACTTCGGCCCAGGTCATGATCTCACGTCCGTGAGTTCAAGCCCCGCGTCGGGCTCTGTGCTGACAGCTCGGAGCCTGGAGCCTGTTTCCGATTCTGTGTCTCCCTCTCTCTCTGACCCTCCCGCATTCATGCTCTGTCTCTCTCTGTCTCAAAAATAAATAAATGTTAAAAAAAAAAAAATTAAAAAAACAAATAATCCCCATTCAGTATGTTGCCTTTTATTTTTTTATTTTTTTTGATTGTTTCCTTTGCAAAAGCTTTTTATTTTGATGTCGTTCCAATGGTTCATTTTTGTTTTTGTTTCCCTTGCTTCAGTAGACTTATCTAGAAAGAAGTTGTACAACTGATCTTGAAAAAGTTACTGCTGGTGTTCTCTTCTAGGATTTTTATTGTTTTAGATCTCACATGTAGGTCTTTAGTCCATTTTGAATTTATTTTTGTGTATGGTGTAAGAAAGTGGTCCAATTTCATTCTTTTACTTGTTGGTCCAGTTTTTCTGGACCAACATTTGTTGAGAAGACTATCTTTTTTCCCAGTGAATATTCTTCCTTGCTTCATTGAAGATTAATTAATTGAGTATATAACTGCATTGTTTCTGGGTTTTCTATTCTGTTCCATTGATACATGTGTCTGTTTTTTGTGCCGGTACCATACTGTTTTGATTACTGTAGCTTTGTATTATAACTTGAAGTCCAAAATTGTGATACCTCCAGCAATGTTTTTCTTTCTTAAGGTTACTTTGGATTTTGGGGGTCTTTTGTGGTTCCATACAAATTTTAGGGTGGTTTGTGCTAGCACTGTGAAAAATCCTGTTGTTATTTTCATAGGGATGGATGGCATTTCAGAGGGATGGATGTGTAGATTGCTTTGTGTAGTGTAGACATTTTAAAAATATTTGTTAAATATTAACGTGTTAACATATTTTTTAAATATGACAAATGAGTGTCTTTCCATTTCTTCGAATTTTGTTGAATTTCTTTCATCAGTGTTTATAATTTTCAGAGTACAGGTCTTTTACCTCTTTGGTTAGGTTTATTCCTAGGTAGCTTATTGTTTTTGAATCACTTTTAAATGGGATTGATTCCTTAATTTCTCCTTCTGCTCTTTCATTATTGGTGTACAGAAATACAACAGATTTCTATACATTGATTTTGTATCCTGAGACGATACTGAATTCATTTATTGATATCAGCAGTTTTTTGGTGGAGTCTTTTAGGTTTTCTGTATATGGTTTCATGGATTCTGCAGATAGCTGAAGTTATACTTCTTCCTTGATGATTTTGATGCCTTTTATTTTTTTATGTCGTCTTATTGCTGTGGCTAGGATTTCTCGGTTTATGTTGAATAAAAGTGGTGAGAGTGAACATCTCTGTCTTGTTCCTGACCGTAGAGGAAAAGCTCTCAGTTTTTCCTCTGTTAAGGATGATACTATCTTTGTGTTTTTCATAGATGACCTTTATTATGTTGAAGTATGTTCCCTCTAAAACTAGTTTGTTGAGGGTTTTTATTATGAATGTATGTTGTACTTCATCAAATACTTTTTCTTTATCTATTGAAAAGATCATATGGTTCTTATCTTTTCTCTTATTGATCTGATGTATCATATTGATTGATTTGTGGATATTGAGCCACCGTTGTAACTCAGGAATAAATTCCACTTGACCATGAATGATTCTTTTAATGTATTGTTGAATTAACTTTGCTAATATTTTATTGCAAATTTTTTAGTGAAGTATTTTTCTGGTTTTGGTATTAGGATAATACTGGAATCATAGAATGAATTTTGAAGTTTCCCTTCCTTTTTCTTGGGGGGGGGATAGTTTGAGAAGGTATTAACTCTTATTTAAATGTTTGGTAGAATTTGTCTGTGAAGTCATCTGGACCTGGACATTGTTTTTTTTGGCGGGGGAAGGATTTTCTAATTACTGATTCAATTTATTTGCTGGTAATTGGCCTGTGCAAATTTTCTCTTTCTTCCTGTTTCAGTTTTGGTAGGTTGTATGGTTCTAGCAACTTCTACATTTCTTCCAGGCTGTCCAGTTTGTTGGCGTATACTTTTTCGTAATATTCTGTAGTAATTGTATTTCTGTGGTGTTGGTTGTTATTTCTCCTCTCTTATTTGTGATTTTTATTTATTTGTATCCTTTTTTTTGTTGTTTTTGTTGATAAGTCTGGCTAGAGGTTTATCAACTGTATTGATATTTTCAAAGAACCATCTCTTGGTTTCACTGATCTGTTTTTTGTTTGTTTGTTTGTTTAGTTTCTGTATTATTCATTTCTGCTCTAATCTTGAGTATTTCTTTCCTTCCTTCTGCTGGTTTTAGGTTTTGTTTGTTGTTCTTTTTCTAGCTCTTCTAAGCATAAGGTTAGTTTGTTTGAGATTTTCTTGCTTATTGAAACAGGCTTCTATTGCTACAAACTTCCCTCTTTGAACTGCTTTTTCTGAGTACCAAAGGTTTTGAACCATTGTGTTTTCATTTTCCTTTGTTTCCATATACTTTTTCCCCCTTCTTTTATTTCCTGGCTGACCCATTCATTGTTTAGTACCATTTTATTTAACTTCTATGTATTGTGGTCTTTACATAATTTTTTCTTGTGGTTGACTCCTAGTCTCATAATGTTGTGATCAGAAGATGCATAGAATGATTTTGATCTTTTGGAATTCATTGAGGCTTTTTTGGTGACCTAATATGAGAAGCTACAGTCTTTTTGTAATGTAATGTGAAATATTTCTGCCATCTTCTGTTTATTAGAAACCATTCACTAGGTTTACTCCATAAACAAGAAGAAAGGGTTACACAAGGACATAAATACCAGGTGACAGGGACCAGCAGGAACCATTTTAGAAGCTGCTTTCCACACATTTATTCCATTGCTTCTGACTTTTGCATGGCATTCCATAGTATGCACTTGCCACATTTCTTTTATCTGTTTTTATGTCAGTGATCTGCTTTATCTCTAATTCCTAATTACACAAACAAGAATGACTTGGTGAACTTATGTAGATGTCCTTTTACAGTTCAGAGTTCCTCTTCATATATATCCAGAACTGAAAGTGATGAACCATAGACAAATGTATTTAGAAGAAAAACTTGTGTGGAGTCAATGCAAAATACAACGTTATTTGTAAAGGAAATGCAACCAGGAAAAATTAATGAGTGCACGTAGAGATAATCATGGTAAACATAAGAAACAAATGAACAGTAACCTTCAAAGGCAATGACAACAAGAGCAAATGAAATGGCTTCCTAGATCTTAAAATTTTTAAGAAATCTGAAGATGAAAACTTCAATTCTATAACCCATAATCAACCAACCTATCCAAAAATCCATCCATTCAACAAATAGCTATTATCATATAGCAAGAACCATACTGTGACTTAAGAGAGCTGGTTACTTGACTCCCATCTTTCTGTTGCTCTCCTCTTGCTAACCTTTCTCATCTCTGGGTTTTACCTTTCCTCTCCTCTCTTTCATAAATACACAATTCACTTAAGTTCACATGTGCAGGTTGGTGAAATGACCAAATGCACATATCTGCCAACGGTGGGAAAAGGTCATGCATCAACCTCAATTAAGATTACCAAAATAATGTTTTATTCCAGGTACTTATTTAGTGACTGTGTGACACTAAATGCAAAATGAATTGAGCTACCAGGGATAGGAAGTTCTTTTTTTTACAAATGATATTAAATATATTTTGATATATTAAAAAAATAAGGCTAGAGTAGAATAAAGGTTTGAATTTGCACAGTTCTTCACATTAAATAAATAAACTATTATACTTCTCTGTAGAAATTTATGAAAAACATCTTAACAAGGAAAGCTGTGAAATTTGGAAACATCCGTAAATATATATTTTCTAAAAATGTTTGCATTTTCTGTTTTTTTTCTATTTTTTTTAAATTTGTATTTGCATTTGTATTTTTTTTCGTCTTGGAAAACAGATGTGTATTCTAGTAAAGGTCTGTGCATTCTTTCTGGGTCAGTCCTAACAAAATCATAGAGGACCACTTTTTTTAATGCACGTTGGGTATTTGGCAAATAAGAGAGAAATGATTAGCCTAGCTAAACTTATTATTTTTCAATTATTGCATTTAGAAATCTGAGACTTGACTCACAGGAATTAAAAAAATAGTTAATTAAATACTTATAGGAGGTATTTGATTGAAACATTTCAATTAAGGATATTTTCATCTGTGATCATGATAGTCTCATTATTAACTGTTAAGACAACTCAAAAAAAAAAAGTTGTGTCTTCTTCTTTACACATTTTTCGTTGAACTAAGTAAAAACACTTTGGGAATATGCATTTGCAGAGAATTAGTAATATTATCCAAGACTCTATGTACTAATCTCAGGGCTTGATTGTACATAAATGTGACATAGAAGAAACCATATAAGGAAAGAAAAAACATAGATAGTCCTTGGTGGACCAAACCTTCTCATATTCAGAACTAACTTTGAGCTAACTGTAGATATGCTGAAATTCCCAATTACATCATTAATAACACCAGGAAAAGTTGTAAAGTGCTTTACTGCAGTAGGATTAATATTACAGAAAACATCAATTTTCTTAGCTAAAAGGAATCTTAGAATTTCTAGTTTTTCTGTTCAGTGAAATTAATGAAATCTTGTCTTCTACAATGATTAAAAGTAGAATGCTTTTAATATCAATTTTAATATATACATATATAGAGGCTGGCAGCTAGATGAACTCAATGATTATGTGAGATTAATTTTATGCTCTGTAGTCATTAATTATCAACTGGTAAAACAATAAAATGTGACATATTGATGATGCCATCACACATAAAAAGCATTTTCCATAGTGGACACATTTGAAATGTATACTTTTGATTGCAACAGAATGCTTGAATTAATGGAAATATCTCTGTATATGATTAAACAAATGATTTTGCCTTTACAAGACAAATTACATACCATAGGCACATATAATTGTTTTGATTTTCTATTTCCACCTTGAACCAGTTAAGTCAATTTCATTAGTGCTATTTAAAGATTGAATCTTCCCGCCTCTGAGGTCTTTGTTAAATGGTGAAGAGATATTTCTTGCATGTCTGCATACTTTAGCAACAACAAGCCAACTTGCACATCATTTTATTCACTAAGCCATTCAATTGTTTACTGAATTATTAATTCATTCTTTTGGTTATCACTTATTTTTCAACTTCTTTCTCAGGCGATTCCTTTATTATATAAAAAACATGCAAAACTACTTTTTATGTACACATTTCTGTTTATATTCTTCAATTTAATTTTCTGTCTGTATTCATATGCGTATATGTACTAATCTCCTTATAATTCCCCTTTATGAGCTCTCTTGATCAGGAGAGTTTAACTCTTTAATGAGTCTAGGATAAAATCTTTAAACTGTTGTTTTCTCCCTTTTATGTCCTTATTTCAAATTCCTTTTCCCATCCTCTTCCCACTACTTTTGCATATACACTCGGTTCTAAGACTTGTTCACAGTTTCAGATTGTATTAGAGTCCATGTTCTAAGGATATTGTTATACACTAACGTCATATTGTAATTTTGTTCTGTGAAAAAAAGAGATGGTTTAATACAAAGTATTCTGTACTTGGTTTTAGACTATAGTTTAATATGTCCCAGTTAATATGTATTCAATACTTCAGTACAAAACACTATTGGGATGTTTGATATTAGAGTTGTCAACTAGGGGCGCCTGGGTGGCGCAGTCGGTTGGGCGTCCGGCTTCAGCCAGGTCGCAATCTCGCAGTCTGTGAGTTCGAGCCCCGCGTCAGGCGCTGGGCTGATGGCTCAGAGCCTGGAGCCTGTTTCCGATTCTGTGTCTCCCTCTCTCTCTGCCCCTCCCCCGTTCATGCTCTGTCTCTCTCTGTCCCAAAAATAAATAAACGTTGAAAAAAAAAACATTTAGAGTTGTCAACTAAAAAACGTATCTTTTAATGAGGCGTTAACAGTAAACACAAAGATTACAAAATGTAGCAAGTAAGTTAAGTACCATGAGAGAAATTAAAATGTAATCAGATTTAAAAGAGAGACAAATTATGTCCAATTGTAGCATTTGGAAAGGGCTCCATGGTCTAGGTAACACCAGATAGGTTTTGGGGAATTGTGGGTGATAGAGATGGTGAAAGAGAAGTCAAAATGACTACAACCCAAATTTTAAACTTGCATATAAAACAATGCATATGCATTTACAAAGAGAAAGATAATTATTGAAAATTTATTAGGTGATCAGAGCTATTTGAATGTTCAAATTTGCCTGGAACATAAGCTAATTTACAATCCAGTGTATCTGCCAATAATTTGCATTCAGTAAGTCTTCCTGATGCAAAGACAGAAGAGAAAACATCAAATTATTGAATAAGATCTTAAAGTTCAAACTTATTTTCAAGCTGTTAACAGGCATTGAGGTGGCAGTAATGTTTATGTTTTGTTGTAGGTAAAATACAAAGGAAATAACTTTAGAATCTTTAGTGGCTTCAGATTATACTATAATAAAATGTCCAATTTTATTGAAAAATGTAATTTTACTATTAATAGTTGTTCACACCATCATATTATTAAAGCAGAACTTAGGCTGAATCCAAACAGAGGTTTCAGATTCTATTCTCTGGAGCTTCATTTATGAGTATGATGCATGCCATTAAATGTTGGCAATACAGGGACACCCGGGTGGGCAGTTGACTAGGCGTCCAACTTCGGCTCAGGTCATAATCTCATGGTTCTTGAGTTTGAGCCCCACATCGTGCTCTGTACTGACAGTGCCGAGACTGCTTAGGATTCTCTCTCTCCCTCTCTCTGCCCCTCCCCCACTGTCTCTCTTTCTAAATAAATAAATAAACTTTAAAAAGTTTTGATTATACAGAATCACGGAATGCTATTATATTTTGTAAAAGCTGCTTAAAAGTTGAGTCTGTGTGTATGGTGTGCTATGTTTATACATATATGTGTGTATGTATACACATGTACTTAATGATAGGACAAAATGCCATCCTGACTGAAGTAAATATTTTGAAGGGCAATATAACATAATAGAAAAGATACATGGTATCACCTTACTGATCTTGTCAGCTCATCTCTAAATTTTCCCCCTCTCTTCTGGAGTGGTCTGCATTAATAGCGTAATTATTCAACAAGTTCCTTTTTATTACAAGGTATTTTCATGGTGTTTTCTAAATTTATAAATACATTTTATTAATTAAATTCTATTCTTCTAATCTGAAGTTATTTTTATATGACCACCCTTATTAGGCATAAGTTTTCAGTGAACTTCATCTTTGCAGAAATTGTCATAGATGCACATTAACATTTATATGATTGATAAATTAATGTTTGTAAGCTCTACTAAATGTCTCTGAAGACAAGGATCAATCTATAGAGTATTTGGCAGAGAGTAAGTGCTTGACAAATATTTGTCAAAAAATGAAAAAGTAAATGAATACAGATTGTGAAAAATTCACAAAAGGCAAAAATACATTTGAAATGAACATTTGGGGTACCTGGGTATTTCAACTGGTTAAGCATCCCACTCTTGATTCAGTTTAGGTCATAATCTCACGGTTCATGAATTAGAGCCCATGTCAGGCTCTGAGCTGACAGTGCAGAGTCTGCTTAGGATTCTCTCTCCCTCCCTCTCTCTCTTAACTACCCCTCCCTGCTCGCTCTCTCTCTCTCTCTCTCAAAATAAATAAATAAACCTAAGAAAATAAATAAAATGAACAGTGATGGAATGTCAAAGTGATGAGTAGAGGAAAAAACAATCACATGGAATACTTACTTTAGTAATATTCATAGTTTTTAATTTTTTTTTTACATTTATTTTGAGATACAAAGACAGAGCACAAGTGGGGGAGGGACAGAGAGAGAATGAGACACAGAATCCGAAGCAGGCTCCAGGCTCTGAGCTGTCAGCACAGAGCACGACATGGGGCTCAAACTCATAAACCGTGAGATCATGACTTGAGCCAAAGTCGGACTCTTAACCGACTGAGCCACCCGGATGCCCCAATATTCATAGTTTTAATCAATATATTTTCAACTTATATCCTTTCAACTAATGGTTTCTACTTTCTGCTTTTTAATATATTGGACATCTTTAAATAGTAAGAAGGAATATCTAGGAAATTTATTTAATCAACAATGTTTAAGTCAGGGAGGAATATGCATGGACATTGGTGACTGAACATGTTAATAATGAAATCTGATGGTTGTTTTAATTATCAGATAATTTTAGGATTCAGTTATTCCAAAAAAATATAAAGTATGTATTCTTTTTGCTCATTCTTTCATATTTCATACTCGAGGCTCTCCCTTTCAAGTGTCCTGTCATAAAAATGCGTGTCTATAGGTAATGTAAGTGCAACGCAGGTACAGAGTTGTCCATGCCCTGGTGACTCAAATGTGCCCATCTGTCTTTGACCATCATCAAGGCTGACAAACCCCAGTGCCATCACAGTTGTGCCCCAGTGCCCCTTGTCCCCACATCTTGGAAATTACAAATCCAGAATAAGTTGCCTCCAACAACACTGGAAGGTAGTATTCCTAAAAGAGCAAGCAACACAGGGTTCCATAAAGCTATGTTTGCTTCTTGATTAATGCCACTCATCACTAAATTCTAAGCCCCCACAGTACAGATTTCAAGCCCAGAATATGTCTTACATTTCTACATTCGTACACTCTCACCAATGTAGAACAGAGGTTCAGTAAGTACAGGGCTGAAAGTGCCCTGCGATCAGAGACCCATGCCATGGATCTTTTCTTTTCTTTCTTTAATTTTTGTATATTGTCCCACCATTTCTCATCTTGAAAAAATAGCCTTGCCATTCTCCTTTCTAATTAAATTAATTAGACCTTGGAGTCTTTTTCAGTGTTTCAGCAGCATTTTTAGTAATTCTTTGTATAACTTCAACACAGGTTTCCTCCTTCTAGCACAGATATTTTTTTAAGAAGTTAGGTATTGTGGCATCGGATATGGAGATAAAACCTGACAACAACCTTCCATTTATAATCAGACAATATTCACAGGCTTTCATTATTAAAAACATGCTTGTTTCAGTGGATGTTCAGAATTATTCGAAAAGGAAAAGTAGAGAAATTGGGAATAAATTTTTATTTAAAATATAAGAACAGAATGTCATTATTAAAAATTCAGAACTGTGGAGATAAAATTTGCAGAGAGCTTTTGGGAATTATAGAACCTCATTATTCCTATATGATATTCTAAACTTGAAGATACCTAATTCATACCTAGATGAACATTGCCAGCTAAACTTAATGTTCTGTAAGCATGGATTAATAATTTGTGTTTCCCTCCTGGAATCCCATTTTGTACCCCCAAATTGCTAGCTGTAAATGTTATGGGAAATGCTTAATAATCATATATAACAGCTATTGTAGTTGCACAAGGCAGAGTAGCAAACGGGGAGATTTGGGCTTCACTGGACAACGAAGAGAGCAAATCAGCCTAAATAGTGTTGAGTGAAAATATGAAGGGCCACATGACTGACCCTTGAATATGAATATGAAAATGAGTATGAATATAAACAAACATAAACATCAATATAAATATATATGTAAATATCAGTGGGACATCAATGTACCAATTTTTTCTGTATGGTTGTTGTACAGACTATGTAGATTCATAAAGCTTCTTGAGATAACAAGATATATTTATATGAATATTTTGAGCAATTTCAATTTCTAGTCATAGAATTTTAACATAAACAATGCTTGTAATTGAAAATTCTTTCCTTGGGTCACCTGGGTGGCTCAGTCGGTTAAGTGCCCTACTTCGGCTGAGGTCATCATCTCATGGCTTGTGAGTTCGAGCCTCGCGTCAGGCTCTGTGCTGACAGCTCAGTCTGGAGCCTGCTTCAGATTCTGTGTCTCCCTCTCTCTCTGCCCCTCCCTTGCTCATATTCTCTCTCTCACTCTCTCTCTTCTGTCTCTCGCTCTTGCGTTCTCTCTCAAGAATAAACAAACATTAAAAAAATAAAAAAGAAAATTATTTCCAGGGTAAATACTACTTCCCACCACCCACCTTCTTTTTCGCACTACTCATTATCTCCTTATTATGTCTTGAGTCTTGCTTTTTCTCCCACTATTGAAATAGTTTTTCAGAACTCAACAATATCTCCTAATTGTCTAAATTTTCTCCATAATTATTTTTCCTTAATTCTCTTCATCATTTGGTAAATTGCTCAGTCAGGCACATACTTGTTGAAATTTCCAGCTTCCTTTGTTACATTTCTATAGTATTGCAGTGTGGTTGGATATTTTCTTTCTCTAAGTGTCCCTTCATTTTCTGATTTACTTCCATTTGTTCCTATTTTTTTGCAAAACAGTGTATCACTGAGGATTATTGCCCAGGGATCAGTGCTCTAATCTCCATGCTTCTTTTCATCATTCTTCCTTCAAACATCCATGCTTCCAAATTTTATCTGCATTTGACTTACATTTAAATCTATTTTTTGAGGGGCACCTGGGTGGCGCAGGTGGTTAAGCGTCCGACTTCAGCCAGGTCACGATCTTGCGGTCCGTGAGTTCGAGCCCCGCGTCGGGCTCTGGGCTGATGGCTCAGAGCCTGGAGCCTGTTTCCGATTCTGTGTCTCCCTCTCTCTCTGCCCCTCCCCCGTTCATGCTCTGTCTCTCTCTGTCCCAAAAATAAATAAACGTTGAAGAAAAAAATAAAAAAAAATGTATTTTTTGACACTGCTTTTCTATTGTTCTAGTGATGAGTAACCACTTACACTTCACATCTTTAACATATGTGGCATGTCGTTATCTTTAATGCAACTTAACCAAAACTGAGCAGTAACCATTTTCCTCTTAAGTCCCATACCTAGTGATTTAAAATTATTTCTTTGTTAATAATTATCCAGACTTCAAATTATGAATCTATTTCTGTCTGTTTACTCATAAAAAGTCCTAAAATTTAATCACAAGCCCCCAATGTGATTTCTCATATCAGCTCCTATTATTGTGTGTTTACTTTATTACCTAATATCAAATACTGTAAAACATTCTTGCTACCCTATGACATACTATAACTGCTTTTATTCCTTATATTTCAACATACCCTTTTACTAGAAAACAAAGCAAAACAAAACAAAAACGCCTATAGTAAGATTCAGTACTCTTGCACAGTAAGTAAGATCCTAGGTAGTCTTTCTAAATATTCTCTGTATTAATCGATTTCATCTATTCCCATGTATATTTCTTAATTCCAGGAGACATGCATTGCTTCATGTTGTTGTGTAAATGACATTGTAAAAAATATCCAAATGTTTTATAGAACACTTATTAATTACATAGATGAAAAATTTCTCATCACATTGGAGAAAGCAGAGACATCTTAATCAAGTGACTCAATTCAACATCATCTATAATGTGTATAAATGACATCATCTGTACCCTGATATAAGTCAGCTGAGAAGGAAAAAGCATTATCTATATAATATCACTACCAAAGTATTCAGTCTGAATCTAATCATGAGAAATCATGAGAATCTAATTAGAGTGATTCAAATTGAGGGACTTCTATAAGCCATCTGGCTTTATCTCTTTGAAAATGTCTGTGTAATAAAAACTGAAAAAAAAGAAATAACTAAAATAGGGCAAACTCCTAGATTAATAAATAAAAAAAGGGACATGACAACTAAATGAAATAATTAAATCTTAATTAGATCCTGATTTAAAAAAAAACTAGCTAGGAAGAACTTTATTCAGATTTGTCTTTGTCTGACTAATTTCATTTAGCATAATATTCTCTGTGTCCACCATATTATCACAAGTGGTAAGATTTCATTTCTTTGTGTCTCAATAATAATCCAGTGTGTGTGTGTGCAAGCCACATCCATTCGTTTATTGATGGACATTTGAGTTGCTTCCATTTCTTGGCTATTTTAAATAATGCTGAGATAAACATAGGAGTACAGATATCTTTTCAAATTAGTGTATTTTCATTTTCTTTGGGTAAATTCCCAGTACTGGAATTATTGGATCATATGTCATTTTTATTTTTAATTTTTTTGGAGAAACTTCATATTATTTTCTACAAAGTTTGTGCCAATTTACTTTCCCACCAACAATGCACAAAGATTCCCTTTTCTCTCCATCTTCCTCAACACTTGTTACTTCTTGTCTTTTTGATGCCAGCCATTTTGACTGGTATTAGACAATATCTCATTGTGGTTTTGATTTCATTTTTGTGTGGAATTTAAAAATCAAAACAAATGAACAAAGACTTTTTTTAAAGTATTATTTTTAATTGAAGTATAATAAACATACAGTGTTATTAATTTCAAGTGTACTACAATCTCTTAAATAGAACAAACTGGTAGTTGCCAGAGGGGAGATGGGGGTGGATGGGTGAAATAGATGAAAAGGCTTATTAAGAGGTGCAAACTTGCTGTTCTAAAATAAATGTCAATTAAAAGAATTATATATCTATCTATAGAGATAGAGACAAAGACAGAGATAGAGATGGATATAAAGGGTGCCTGGGTGGCTTAGTCAGTTAAGCCTCCAACTTAGGCTCAGGTCATGATCTAGCGGTTCGTGGGTTTGAGCTCGGCATTGGGCTCTGTGCTGACAGCTCAGAGCCTGGAGAGAGCCTGCATTGGATCTCCCCGTCTCTCTGCCCCTCCCTCCTTTCACACTCTCTCTCCAGTTCTCAAAAATAAGCATTAAAAAAATTTAAAAAAAAGTAAGTCAAGGTGATGAAAAGCAGAGTGTAGGGAATACAGTTAATAATATTGTAGTAACATGGGATGGTGATAGATGGTGAGTTTCCACTTGCTGTGGTGAGCACTGAATAATGCATAAAATTATCAATCACTATGTTGTCTACCTGAATCTAATATAACCATGTGTATCAGCTATACTTCAAAAAAAAAAAAAAAAAGAAAGAAAGAAATAGCCAAATGATAGATGGGGGGAAAAGGAAGGAAGAAAGGGAGGAGAGAGGGAAAGAAAGAGTAAAGATACAAAGAAAGGAGACAAAAAGGTAAAAAAAATAACTTTATTGAAGAAATTTATGCTATTTAAATATGGCTACAAATTTATTCAAAGAGGTAAGATTTTTCTCAGTCTCTTCTCTGGAATCCCTCAGTCTAGTTTCTCTTGACTCTCATGCTTTAAATGGTAATTTTTTGTAGCATTTTATTGTGTGTTAACAGTTCTTCACAATTTGATAATCTTTCTTAACAACTATCTTCAGTAGGTGGTGTCAATCCAGAAATAAGGATTTATATTCTGCAACTATAACAAGGTAGATGTGACATGGCAACAGTCTTTTCTCTTCCCAAGAACACAAGCATTGTTGACTCCTGGCAAAGAGCCTCCTCGTGTGGTAGTAGCAGAGCACTTTATACTTGCCAGAAAACTTTTGTATGTTATCTTATTTCAGCCGGGCTACATACCTGTGAATCTGACAGGACAGGGCTTATTATCATTATCTTACACAGAGTAAGAAGGGAATCAATAGCTTTTATAAATGTTACATTCTTCTCTGATTAAAAAATAATCAGTGCTATAAAAATTCAAATAATATAGAATTATATAATGTAGAAAAATTTTAAGTTCTTTGAAGTCCACTTGAAGGATAACCCTCAGTGAAGATAACCATGCCTAAACGAACGTTTCTTCAATAATTTTAGTAAATTTACTTTACATTATTAATGTTTTTCTTTTTTTCTTTTTTTTTAAATTTATTTTAATGTTTATTTATTTTTGAGACAGAGAGAGACAGAGCATGAATGCGGGAGGGTCAGAGAGAGAGAGGGAGACACAGAATCTGAAACAGGCTCCAGGCTCTGAGCTGTCAGCACAGAGCCTGACACGGGGCTCGAACTCACGGACCGTGAGATCATGACCTGAGCCGAAGTCAGATGCTTAACCGACCAAGCCACCCAGGCGCCCCTAATGTTTTTCTTTAAAAATATTTTTTAATATTTGTTTATTTTTGAGAGAGAGAGAGAGAGAGAGAGAGAGAGAGAGACAGACAGACAGACAGCATGCTTGTGGGGGAGGGGCAGATAGAGAGGGAGGCAAAGAATCTGAAGCAAGCTCCAGGCTCTGAGCTGTCAGCACAGAGCCTGACACGGGTTTCGAACTCACGGACCCAAGATCATGACCTGAGCTGAAGTCGGACACTGAACCAACTGAGCAACCCAGGCACCCTGTTTTTTTTTCTCTTTTTTTTAAACAAAATTTTGGTTATTTTATGAATGTTGGAGTTTATTGTGTTCTTTATCTCTTAGAAATGTATCCTGGGTATCTATTCATATCATGACATACAGAGCTAAAATTCTTTTTTAAAATGTTTTTTAACGTTTATTTTTGAGAGAAAAGAGAAAAAGAGAGAGAAACACAGACAGAGGGCAACACAGAATGGGAAGCAGGTTCCAGGCCCTGAGCTGTCAGCACAGAGCCCGACATGGGTCTGTAACAAACTGCAAGATCATGACCTGAGCCTAAGTTGAATGCTTAACTGACTGAGCCACCCAGGTGCCCCTAGAGCTAAAATTATTTTTAATTATGAGTCACATATTCAATATGGATGGGTATTTCGGCTCTCTGAGCCACCCAGGCACCCTGAGCAATTTTTAACTATGCAGGAACAATAGAGTATTATCAATTAGAGTCACCATGTCATACTTTAGAACTTCAGACCTGATTTATTTTATAACTTAAAGTTAGTACCCTTTTACCATCTACTCATTTCCCTTACCTTTCCATGCCTGGAAAACACCATTCTGTTCTGTTTCTGAGTTATCAGTAATGCTTTATTTATTTATTACATTTTATATATAATTAATACCATGTGGTATTTGTCTTCCTCTGGCTTATATCACTTTGAATAATGTCCTCCAAGTTCACCCATGGTGTTGCAAAGGCCAGCATTTCCGTCATTTTTAAGGCTGAAAAGTGTGTGTGTGTGTGTGTGTGTGTGTGTGTGTGTGTGTGTGTGTGTGTGTTGGGGGGGTGGGTGGTGTATCACATCTTCTTCACTCTTCTGTTGATGGCCTTAGGTTGTTTTCATATCTTGGCTGTTGTGACCAATGCTTCAGTCAGCATGGGAGCACCATATTTAGTACAAGCTGTTAATTGTGTTTCCCTGTAGGTGAGGAGATGGAATACCTGTTTATGGCTCCAGGGGGAAGATTGCAGTCAGCACCTAGATGCATACTGATTAGGTGCTGAATTCTCAGGCATTTACAAACTGCTTAGTTTGCTGTAGTCCTAGGGGACTTGTGGATCTAAGTCATGAGCTGTCATAGCTGTGTGACTTGGGTACCATGCTTTGAGTGACAGCCATAAAAACTGGAGTGCTAGGTATGTGCACAAGTTTCTTCCAGGGAAGTACTGTCAACTTGACTTTATTGTTGGAATGAGCTGGAAGGAAAAGGTGGAGAAGTGCCCACCAGCTTCCCTGGGCTCCAGGGAGGATCACAGCCAGCCCCTAAAAGCATGTTAATCAGAAGCAAGTATGCAATCAAAATCCTTCAATGGAAAGACTTGGGGATGGGTGTTTTCCCTGCTTCCTCTCTGCTGATGCATGGGGGATAGTCATAGTGAATGCTTATATGCCCATTTAAGAACTGCTTCTTTGTTTGCTCTAGTCCTGTGGGACTTGTGTCTTATTGGCTTTTAGAGCTAGGTGTTTAGGGTGATTGTCCCTTGGGTCGCCTTAAAAGTTGTGCTGCTAGATGTCCAGTCCAAACCCTTTGATCCTAAGGGAGAAGCTGAAACTTACTGGTTTTCTTTTGGTTATATGGCAATGTGCCAGGGGTGAAGTTTATGGTGAGTGTGTCTCAGCCTTTCCTACCTGTTTCGATGTGGTTATTTTCTCTTTCACTCAGTCTGTAAGAGTCACTCACCTGGTTTCTGGATTTCTCTCAGAGGGGTTGCTGTATGTGTTGGTGTAAATTTGGTACATTTATGGGAGCAGGGGAGTTCAGGAGCCACCTACTTCATCATCCAGGTCCCTCCACTCTGTGGAGAGTAAATTTTATATAGGTTACTCCCCTATATACAGGACATTCATAGTTTCACTATTACTTATATAATAGAGTCCTAACCTAGTTAGCTTTAGAAAACTATTTGTTAGCTTTCTCTGACTCACCTTTATAACCTCCCCTCTGTCGTTTTCTAATACTCTCTGCTCAAATAAAATGGAACTGTTGTCATTCTTTCAGTTCCCCGTGATTCTGCACATACACTTCCTTGGCTGGTATACCGATTCCCTCTTCAGAAATTATCACTACCACCTGCAAGGTCCCTGTCATATATTACCTATTCTGTGAAGCTTACACTGATAAGACTGTTGGAATGGCACTTTCTTCCATGTTTCAGTAACCTGTGTCCTTAGTGCATTATGGTTCTGACATACCACAATCTTGTTTTATCAGATAATTGGGTTTGCATGATGATCCTTTACATACTAGATATTAATTTTGAAACAGTGACTGAAAAACCATATGCTTTCTTTCCTTTATTTGTAAAATGGAGATGATAATATCTCAGATACATAGAATTGTTGGGAACATTAGGTTTATGTATGTAAAATATTTCTCACAGCACCTGCAGTATACTAAGAAATCAATAAGTGATAGCTGTAATAATTTATTTTTTTAACATTTACTTATTATTGAGAGACAGAGACAGAGCATGAACAGGGGAGGGGTTGAGAGATGGGGAGACACAGAATCCAAAGCAGGCTCCAGGCTCTGAGCTGTCAGCACAGAGCCCGACACAGGGCTCACACTCACGAACCATGAAATCATGACCTGAGCCGAAGTCGGACGCTCAACCCACAGAGCCACCCAGGCACCCTGATAGCTGTAATCATTTAATATCATTTATTCAAATGTATGTCCCTACTACATGTAGCTAAAGAAGAAAAGACACCCTATTACTTCGTGTTTTAATTGTATTTAATAGGATTTTTCTTCAAGAGTGTAAGTTTCTGAAGTATAGAAATGGTTTTTTTAAGCTACTTTGCCTTCTGAAATAACCAAATGTGCTCCACAGAATAAATAAATAATATTTATTTACTGAATGAATAAATGATACGAATGAATAACTCATTTAGGTTGCTGTTGGTTCTGTGCTCTGTACATAATGTTGTTGTGCAGAACAGAACTAATTGGTGGACGGATTTCCATTATAGCCTTGTCAGAACTACAGCATTAGCACTTTTCCCAGCTATGCTATAAATAGGCAAATAACTGCTTTAATTAAGGCTTTTGGGGAAAAAAAATCTTTCTTTTCCCCAAACGATCTCCTGACAAAATGTGATGATTTTAATATGTATATATGTGTACATATATGTGTGTTTATTATGTATAATATGTACACATATGTATATATAATATATATTATGTATTATATATATGTATGTGTATGTATGTGTGTATATATATATATATATATATATATATATATATATATGACGCAGTGAGTTATATTTCAGCAAGGCAAGGAAGGAAGATTCACCCTATGCTTTAAGTACCTAAAAGCTGATCTTTTTCTTGAAACTGGACTTGGTAGATAGTAAGAAAAGGAGTAACAGGATATTTAAAGGAGAGTGAGATTTACCTTTTATCAGAGACAGGGTTGACAGAGAAAGAAGCTTTTTTTAAAACTTTATTATTTTGAGAGACAGAATGCGTGAGTAGAGAGGGACAGAAAAAGAGGAAGAAAGAGAGAGAATCCCAAGTAGTCTGTGCTGTCAGCACAAAGCCAGACATGGGGGCTGATCCCACAAACCATGAGATCATGACCTGAGCCAAAATCAAGAAGTGGAGGCTTAACCAACTGAGCCAACCAGGTGCCCCCAAACTTCTTTTTTGTACCAGAATAAATCTTTCCTGCATCCCTAGAACATTTGTATGTGAGCTTAAGCAATGCATGAACATTTATATTATGAATGAAGATATTGGGGAGGAGATTCCTGGCTTAAAGAGTGTTCAAATGTTTCTATATTACTGTTGTTCAATAGAGATTTCTGTGATAGTGGAACTATTACTGATTAGCACTGTCAAATATGGCAGCCCTAACCACATGAGGCTACTTAGCACTTACAATTTTGTTTGTGCAGGTAAGAAATTTATATTTAAATTTTCATTAATTCAAGTTTAAATAACTGCATATGGCTACTGACTACTTACTGGACAGCACAGATCTATATTATCTTGTGTGTGTGTGTGTGTGTGTGTGTGTGTGTATTGTTCTATACAAATAGTGATAATCACTTCTTTCACAGGTTTCCCCAGGTTTGGCACCCTTTGACTTTTTCAAGAAAATTTAGAAAGTTCCGGCATCCAATCATTTATCTTGAGTATTCTTTCTGCTCATTAGAGTAATTTCAGTGTTCAGTTTCACTAGTCAACCTGTCAGTAAGCAGTGTGCACACACTTCCCACATCTGAAATGCTATAATTAACTCAAGAGAGTTTTATCATAAATAAATGCGAGGGATTTTGTTTCAAGGCATGCAAATTCATTTGGGGGTAAAAATGCACACATACAAGAACTTTTATAAAGAAATATCAGTGCTTGCCAGTTTAGTACAAACTTAAATCCAAGCTAACTTACCAGAGACAAGATCCTTCCAGTAAGGAAAAAAAAAAAAAAAGTCCTTATTGTTACAAATTTGTTGATAACAATTCCATGCTAGACACTGGTTTGAAAAAAAATTTTGTGCATATTTGGAAATTCCATTTCAAAACTGTAAGAAAATACAGTTTTAATATCTATTCTGGGTTATTTAATGCTGCTAAGAGATCATGCAATGAAAACGATTATCTGCCTTCAAAGGCCTAATTGCTAGATAAGAAAAAATTAATACACTTTGAGAAAAAAAACATGGGCTTTTACACTAGTTATATAGTCCATATTATATGTTCTTTTTTCTTCTTGTTTCTGTCTCTAGATAGAAAAACAAATGATAAATGTTCTTGACGTTAGAGAGCTGGAGATGCTGAAAGTTTCAATTTTTCCTTGGTTTTAACAATGTGATTAGAGGAGATTCTCTTTAAGGATATGAAGAGCAAGGTTTGTAATCAAATTGTCACCTAAATTTAAGTGAGAAGTTCCAGGAATGGAGACAGTTGGAAGCAGTAGACCAGTTGGAATTATAGTCTGACATACTCAATGATCTGGGTCATTTACTTAAGGAAGAATAAACTATTTAGCATATAAAAAGAGGCACAGGCCTTGACATTCTATAGAATCAGGCAAGACTATCTAATATTAATGTCACTGGTATGTATTATTGCAATATTTCTATCTATCTATTTATTTATATTTTTAAAATTTTTGTTTATTTATTTTATTATTTTTCAAGTTTATTTATTTTTGAGAGACAGAGAGTATGTGAGCAGGGGAGGAGCAGAGAGAGAGGGAGACTCATAATCTGAAGGTGCTCCAGGCTCTGAGCTGTCAGCACAGAGCCCGATGCGGGGCTCAGACACATGAGCTGTGAGATCATGACCTGAGCTGAAGTCAGATGCTTAACCAACTGAACCACCCAGGTACCCCTCCTTATTTTTTTTAAGTTTATTTATTTATTTTGAGAGAGAGACATAGCATATAAGCAGGGGAAGACAGAGAAAGAGGAAGAGAGGGAGAATCCTAAGCAGGCTGTGCAGTGTAAGCACAGAATCCAAAGTAGGTCTCAGACACAAGAATCGTTGAGATCATGACCTGAGCCATAATCAGGAGTCAGATACTTAACTGACTGAATCACCCAGGTGTCCTGTGTTATTTATTTTAAAAGCACTTTATAGATTTTAAAATTCCTTTCTGGTTTAAGTCTTGATTGATGATGTCTATACATAACAGGAAGCATGGGGTACACATTCACTTTTATTTTGGTGGAAAGTAAATGAGAAACATTTAGGACAAGATCCTTAAAGAAGAATATAACACATTTTACTCCTCTCTCTCTCTCCCTCCCCCTCTCCCCCTCTCCATGTCTCTCTCTCTCTCTCTCTCTCTCTCTCTCTCTCTCTCTCTCTGTTTCTCTGTATATATACAGCAGAAACATATATATATATGTGTATATATATATATATATATATATATATATATATATATATAGCAGAGAGACATATATATATACATATACATACACATACAGAGAAAGAGAGAGAGAGAGAGAGAGAGAGAGAGAGGAAGAGAAAGAATCCCAAACAGCCTCCACGCTGTCAGCGCAGAGCCTGACAGGGGGCTCAAACCCATGAACCTTGAGGTCATGACCTGAGCTAAAATCAAGAGTTGGATACTTAACCAGCTGAGCCACCCAGCCACCCCTACTCAACTATATTTTTTTAAACATCAACTTTTTTATTAGATCAGTTGAATAATATTTAAATGGAAAACCATCTGAACAAGATTTTAGGATGTGAATATGTTATGTTAAAATTGTGCACTGTGGTTTCATGGTGATAGTCTCATCTGTATAGAAAACCACATAAAGTTAGTAATATTAAGATTCTCCACTTCTTTTGTTTTATAATTTTATATTCTCATAGTATATAAAGAATAGCTGAATAATAAAAAAATGCTATTATTGGATGCAGACATTGTTGACAGCCCCCCTTCAGTAATATGTTTCATCTGGTGTTCAAAACGCCAATGAGTCTGTTTTATCCAGTTCATCCATTGTAAGTCAGAGAATGCATGGGATGAGTCTATACCTGTGAATCTTAGGAAATCTTATGAATATTAGAAATTGGTTTGGATTTATAACCTTGCTGTGAGCCTTCATTTCATATCACTGTGGTAGCTGACTCTTCTATTTGGTGACCAGGAAGTATGTGGTAATTTCTATCCAGCTGCTAAAGCTATTACACATTTCAGAGAAGGTTTCTGTAAAGCATACTCTGCATGGCAATTGACAGTCTTTTAGCAGCCCAGCATAGTGGACAATTCACACTAATAGTCACAGACTGATCTTCCCAGAGGAGTCATTCGACAGGGACATCTGAAATCATCCTATTTTTAATCTATTTTGAAAATCAAAGATCCCACCATTTCTGAATTTCTTAAGGTCATTGGTCTACTTTATGTTTCCTGTGATAGATAGCTTAATCTAGCTTGGAGGTGAAAGATGCAGTTAAGAAAGCAAAGTGAAGAAAAGAATTTTGAAATGCAGCACTTGCAGCTTTAAAGGCTAATAATGACCATAAAGGATGCAGTGATAACAAAATGTTTCTCTCATCCTTGCGGGGACTATTGGTTGCTAACAGAGAATGCACAGTAATGTGGCTCTCTGGTTTTATGTTCATAGTAGTTGTGTATTTTTTCCTTATTCCTAGTAAGTGTCTTCAGAAAAACTAGTAAGGGAAACTGTGTGTGTGTGTGTGTGTGTGTGTGTGTGCATGTGTGTGTGTGTGTTTAAACCATTTAATGTTTTTATTTGATAGTTTTTTTTCATTTTTCATTTTAAAAATTTTAAGCAATCTCTACACCCAGCATGGGGATCCAACTTACAATCCTGAGATCAAGAGTTGTGTGCTCTGCTGAGTCAGCTGGGCACCCTAATACTGTGTTCTTCTTGTCAACCTCACATGAGTTTATTCTCCATATTTTAAATCAAAAAATTCCCTATGTTTTTAGTTAAAAAAGAGGGAGATTTTCAAAGCTAGAAGAAAATTTACACCTTTGGTTTCCCACGCATCCCTGTGGTGTTTGAAATTTCTCTTCAGTATTTCAATCTAGACTTCCTAAAACCACTGTGTCTTATATCTCTTGACAGTGTACTCACCACCTTCCAGGTTTGCTGAGTGTATCCCATCTTAGAATATTTCAAGGTTTTGGAAAGTTCTTTTTATGTTGAACTGAAACATTTTTCATTTTAACTTGTATACATTAGTCTTGGTACTGTTTTCTGAGACCAGTAAAAGAAGTCTGAATCCCTTTTCCCTATAACTTTCCCCTTTCCAAACCCTTTAAATATTTGATGTTTGCAAGCATGCACCCTGGTGAATCTCCTCCCCGGCCCCAATAAAAGTTTCAACAATTTATAGAAGTCATGGTTTTTAGTTCTCTCACCATGCTCTTGTTCATGTATGTCAGGGCATTCATTGTATTCTACTCAAGGAAAATAAAGTATGAACAGAGCTGTTGAGAGTGGAGGGGATGAAAGATCATTCTGTTTCTACTGCTTTTATAAACATTTATGTGTTCTTCCTTTCTCCCATAGGGGTTAGAGTGGAAATTTATTGAATCCTTCCAGTTTTTCCCTTCCATTCATTTATTGGCTTCTTCCCAAAGAAGGGTTAATACTGTCAAAGAGAAATTGTACTGGACCATTACATAGGGATAAAAGGCATTGCAATATTGGAGAGAGATTGAACTAACCTCCATTGAAATAAAAGGCAGGAAAAATTTTAGGCACTGGACTGAGCTAGTGGGAAAGTATTCTAGGACATTAAGGAGGAAAGTGATCAGTGTGATTATGACGTCTGTGTTTGCTAAATGAAGCTTATCAAAGTTAGACTCCTACCTATCCTCTTACAGAGACTGAAAGATAGGGGTTCTATTATTCTTGATAATTACATTTCAAAGGGGTGATTCTCAGATTCTTGAGGAAGACATTCCTGGAAATGCCTGGAAAACAGGCAGGACTCTGGGAGAAAATCTGCATCTCAAAGAGGCAGAGAAAACATGTTAAATGTTTTAAGAAAAAGAAGGCCTATAGTCACAAAGAAACCTATCTAAAGTTTAGTAAAGCTGGCTTTCATTGGACATATTTTTTAATTGATTTAAAATTAAAATGTTAAAATTAAAATTAAAAAAATTAAGATTATAAAAATTAATTTTTTAATTAACCTAAATTTAAATATAAAATTATACACACAATCACGTGTGTGTGTGTGTGTGTGTGTGAGAGAGAGAGAGAGAGAGAGAGAGAGAGAGAGATGGAGGGAGAGGGAGAGAGGGGCAGAGAGAGAGAGAATCTTTTTTAAAATTTTTTTTAACATTTTTATTTATTTTTGAGAGACAGAGATAGAGCATGAGTGGGGGAGGAACAGAGAGAAAGGGAAACACAGAATCTGAAGTAGACTCCACGCTCTGAGCTGTCAGCACAAAGCCCAACACGGGGCTTGAGCTCCCTGGCCACGGCATCATGACCTGAGCTGAAGTCGGACACTTAACGGACTGAGCCACCCAGGTGCCCCAAATCTTTTTTAAACTATTTATTTACTTAGAAAGAGAGAGAGAGCGAGAGCGCATATGCAGTGGAGGGGCAGAGAGAGAAGGTGAGAGAAATCCCAAGCAGGCTCTGCAGTGTCAGCATAGAGCCCAGTGAGGGGGCTCGATCTCACAAGCCATGAGATCATGACGTGAGCTGCAATCAAGTGTTGGACATTTAACTGATTGAGCCACCCAGGAGCCCTGAAAGAGAGAGAATCTTAAGCAGATTCCATGCTCAGCACTGAGCCTGATGCCAGGGTTGATCCCATGCCTCTGGGATCATGACCTGAGCTAAAATAGAGAGTCAGAGTCTCAACCAACTGAGCCACCCAGGTGCCCCTCATTAGACATCTTTAAGAAGGAAAGGCATACTGTGTTAGGAATGCACTAACTGGCTTTCTCTCTGTTTCATTTTCTCTGAACTAAGGACACTTCTAGAAGTCAAACCTTTTGTACTATAGGAAGCTGGATGAAATATGTAGCAGTAAATAAATACTATAAAAGTAATGTAAAATAATAAATTTTTCTGCAATCTGTCTTACTCAAGATCCTTTACTTTGACAATTACTGGATCTCATTTAATAAAAGCAACACCTTGGTATCCTTCTTTCCCTATAGTTACCCTATGGATGCTACTTTTTTCCTTGGTTAGAACCCAGAGAGGTTGAGAAGTAATGATTGTGACGCTAACATATCAAATGAAGCAGAGTGAGCAGAAACTCCAGGAGTTAAATACATGAAGAGAAACTGATGCAATAGATGAGAAACTTGAAATTGGCAATGTCTTGGAAGAAACTACCATCAAGAGAAAAGATGCCCCTCATGAACATGGAGCACTGAACAGCATGAGTTGTAATGAAAAAATACCTGTATAATCTGGCATAGGAAAGACTGTAGATTGACTAAAACTGAAAGAAAAAATGTGAGAAATGAAGAGAAAATGCATGCTCCAAACGTGAAACAGAGGCCCAAATTGATACATGGCAAACCAGTTTCATGCTGAAGAAAATTGATGCATTTAGGGCATCAAATTCATTGTTGTCATACAAACTACAGGACAAAGAATTTGGAATCCAAATGAGAATCAGGGAACTGAATAAGCATTTGATTTTGGTAAAATTTATTTGGCATCCGGTAGAAGACCACTTCCCACTCCTCTCTTCATGATGAAAATCAACTTGAAGCGGAAGCAGGGAGTGGTGGTATCATTTGAAGTATGAAAACCAGCACTGACCATAAAACTCTATAGAGGAGGCTAACCTTTTTTTCTTCATACTTTATGAATATAGCCTGAAAATAGGGCTATTACACTTTGTTTGCCATGCCCAACTTTATGGTTTAACTATAAAATAGTTAAGTCCTAAGTATTTATTTCTCAATATGAAAATCTATGCCCCACCTCAACATAGCGTAATATTAGAGCTGGAAAGACCCTTGGAGTTAATCTGTTAAAAGCAATTTATTTCAGAGATGAAGAAAATGTCCAGATAATTTAGTTCAGTCTGTGGACTAGCTGTCTAAAAGTCCCCATAGAAACAGTGTTTCACTGCTTATTGTCTAGGGTTAATAGACTTTAAGAATGCAAAGTCGAGGTCAGTAGTGAATATGAAAATGTAAAGGAAACAAGAGGACATGCCTGTGGGATCTTTGAAGAATGTGTTTCCTTCACTTTATACTGATTAAATCACTAGGGTGGGTGGTGACCTTTTATTACAGTGCCTGCTATTTATATGAGGGAGTTTAAAATCAGCATAAAGACTGAGCTTTGATAGAAAATGTTCTGATCAAAACAAAATGTAAAAAGTGAAAAAGTAAGTAAAGTGGCAGATTAATATTAGCGATGCACATCACAAGTCACTTTAAAATACATTTAACTTATTCAAGCAGCAGAACGCAATTTTCAATTGGAAACTACTTGATATAAGTAACTGAGATACTGCTGTGCCCATATATAGGACTTTGAACAGATCTGTATATCTTTGGTGACTCTTTTTCTGATTCTTTGCATATACATTATGTATTTGAATTAATATTTGAATAATGGATGCTTGTCTGAAGTAACTTACCTGTCAAAGCCATGATACTGGAATGGAAATTATTTATTAGGGGAACTCAGCCTTGGATTGATTTTATATGATAAAATTGAATAGAAATTTTATCAAATTTTAAGTCCAGAAATTCAAGAGCAAGTTACAGGTCTTTCTTTTTTTTTTTTTTTCTTTTTTTTGGTGAAAACTGGAAGGAGAAACATCTATTATACCATGCCCCCTGAAATTGTCTTTATTAGACAATAAAGTTAATTGTTTATTAGACAATATTTATTAGACAATATTTATTTATTATTTACTAGAAAATATTTATTAGACAATTATCTATTAGACAATAAAGTTAATTAATATCTATATGAATATTTTGTAAAAACTAAATTATTATACAAACATTGATCACTCATTACTTGCAGTATGCAGTACTCAGAACTAGGTATGAAATATGGATATGTAATCTCTGCCCTTAAGAAACTCAAATTGAATGTTGGAGACATTAAGTAAAATTATAATTATAATATGATTTGTGATATTTTGGAGCTTCAAAGAGGGGCAGTTGAATGAAATTTTAAGGCTTTAGAAATTTTGCTAGAAATGATGATTGCATTCAGTGACAACATTTGTGAAGACATTAGCTAGGTGGAAAACAAAAACAAAAACAAAAACCAACATTCTGTGAAAGGGTAATAAAAGAGAAGAGCAAGCCAGAGTTGAAAACAAAAGGGAGATTTCTATGTCAGCTTAAGAGTTTGCATTTGATTCTGAGTGATGCAGGCACTGAAATATTTTAAATGAGATGTGACATAACTGGAATTACAAATTTTGAAAGTTGGTTCTTGCTATATTATGAGCAACAGTGAATTGCAGACAGCAAAAAATTGTAGCAAGGAGACTTGTGGGAAATGACATTCTCAATGCAAAAAAAAAAAAAAGCTCATGGTTACAGTAATTGCTTGGTAATTTATTCTACACTCCTTGATGAATAAATGAGTAAATCAGTACTCAACTGAGTACCTCGAGTATTGGAACGGGTGCTAGTGTCACAAAGAGAGAGCATGTCTGACCCAAATCATTTCTATGACTTGTTGAAGAGAGTAGGAAGAAACTGTCTTGTCGGTATAAGCAGGAGAATGAATACAGGAGCCTGTTGGGTTCAGGAAATCCTTGATAAGAGTCAAATAAAACACAGATTTAGCAGGGGTGCCTGGGTGGCTCAGTTGGTTGGGCATTTGACTTTGGCTCAGGTCATGATGTCACAGTCTGTGGGTTCAAGCCCTGCGTTGGGCTCTGTGCTGACAGCTCAGTGGAGCCTGGAGCCTGCTTTGGATTCTGTGTCTCCCTCTTGTTCTGCCCCTCCCCTGCTCACATTCTGTCTCTGTCTCTCAAAAATAAATAAATGTTAATTTTTTTTAAATACAGATTTAGCAGATTCATTTTTATTACTGGTTTTTAGTTCTCTTCAAGCAGTGCCTTTGTGTGGGTGGGTCAAGTTCATTTAAAGTGATGAGGAAGACTCTACCATGATCACTTAGTAGTTGGTCAGTCTTTTTCTCCACTGAATTAAGCTTGAAAGCCATTTGAAAACGAAGAGAGAAATTTACCAATGTGTTAATGTTGAGAATCAATTATTTCTATAGCACTGTGAAAACTACTGGATAATGTGGTGTGTGTGCATGTGTGTAGTATATATTATAATGTGAGGGAGAGATTTTAAGAAATAGATGATACTGGGGTGCCTGGGTGGCTCAGCTGGTTGAACGTCTGACTCTTGACTTTTAGCTCATGTCATGATCTCACGGTTCATGAGTTCCAGCCCCATGTGGGACCCTGCACTAACATTGTGGAGCCTGCTTGGGATTCTGTTTCCCTTTCTTGCTCTTTCTCTCAAAATAAATAAATTAAAAAAAGGAAGTAGATAATACTTAAAATTACCTTTGTAGAGAGCGAGTTTATTCATTTGTGGCTTTCCAAAATAGAAGGAGTTGCCTTTCATTCTTGAATATATGACAGTTAGGCTTCCAGATTTGAATGGCTGATAGATGAGCTTATTTTCAGTTTTCTTCATAAAATGTACCTCACATATGTGATTTCTATGTCCAGTTTACCTTTCAGATAATTAAAAAGAAATTGTCATTCATGTTACAAAATATATTCCCTGCTATTATTTATCCTTCTTGAAAACAAATGATAATACTACCAGGTGGCACTTTATTAACTCTGATCTTACTAAATTCTCTTAGCCACTAGGCAAGTTAGAATTTCTTAGTACTCCATTTTATAGATTAAGCAATTGAGACTTAAAGAAGTTATGTAACTTTCTTAAAGCTGCACAGCTAAGAAGTAACAGAGCGGGGGACTGGATCTGGAGAGTCTGATTTCAGGTCTTCTCTTCTTATAAACTGTGGGAATCAAAGCTGAGATATTTTCCAAATTATTGCTTTTAGCAAACATGGATGCATTGGCTGTTTTGTGCCAGGCACTGTACTAATCACCAAGAATTGTAGTTCCTCATGGTCTAGTAGAATAATCAGACAAGTGAGGAGATTGTAATAAATAATGTTTATAATAAATAATGTTCCCTGAGGACACAAAGTCCAAAACACATTCCCCAATGTTTATCACAGAATTTAGTAAAGAATTGTGAGAAAGAAGAAATATGGATTGTTTAAGGCAGAGGAAGCAAAACAGAAATGTGAGAAATAGTACATATGTATATATGTGTGTGTGTGTGTGTGTGTGGTGGTGTGTGTGTGTGTGTATATATATATATATATATATATACAGAGAGAGAGAGAGAGAGAGAGAGAGAGGGAGAGAGGAATGAAAATAAATCACTTAGACTAAAACAGAAATTACAATTAAGGAAGCAGTGAGGTTCCTAGATTGTAAGATGTACCAAATCCTAAACTGTCTTTACATGCAAATTATTTTGGGCTTTGCTGTGAGTACAGTGGATGTTTTAATATTTTTATGTTTTCAACCACAATTTGAACAAATTGTGTGTGTATGTGTGTGTGTATTAGGACATGTCTTTCTATGCTGTCGGTGTAACTTATGTAATGAAAGAATGTTGGCATTGATTCTTGTGGAAATTACTGAGATTTTTGGTAACTAAAGGCCATGACAGTATGAGAAGTAGAGGTCGGTTTTGTATACCAATAGGAACTCATGACTAATTGGATTAGAAATTAATAGGCAGGGGTTGTTTTGGGGATGAGAATGTCATTTTGTTAATTTGTTTCCATTTATTAAAATATTCAAATGGGTGCATATATTTTAGGATATTTTAAAATAATAGTTGGAACCTGTCATCAAAGATACTCATCTAATTAAACATATCTCCACTCCATGATTTTGTCAACCATTTGAAAGTTGACGGTAGGTAAGGTTAATGGCTTGCTTCCCGAACCTAAACATCCCTGTGGTTTCTCCTGAGGAAGCTTTTTGTTCATACAAATGACTGTGATTTTTGTAATATTTAGATAAATCTTTGCAGAAAGTACCTCTAAAGCAATGATGAGAAACTAAGGTTCATAAATATTCACCAATTCTGAACCAATCATCCTTTTTCAGAAACATGCAAAATCATCCAGTGATGTCTGTTTTGCCACCTCTGTTTCATCAATATTTTGCCATCTCCACAATGGCCAGGAGAGGAATGCAATTATTTTGCCAGCATAGCTTGCTTTCTGATTTCTAGGAACTCACGGTTTACTAAAGGAACCTTCTTTATTTTGTTAGGCATAATACAGCACAGGAGGAGCTCCTTTTTCCCTGCTGGAGTTGCAGGTTCCACCAAGTTTGAGTGAATTTATTTCAGAGATTTGACACTTCTCCAATGTTAATATATTTCCAGTCTAATTTTGTTACACATTAGCACGTGCTTGGAATGTCAACCACTCCCTTACTGCAAATCACAGATTTAGGTTACATTGGCATTACCTAGTGTTTGCTAAAGAGTGAGTGCCTTATGCCTTGCCAATTTTATTTATTTGGGCTTTATTTTATTTAAACATGAGAGAAAGTGAGTGCTTAAAGGTAACATTGTGTACGATTCAGAATAAAATCTCAGTAAGTGGTGTTTTTTTAGACTGTATATATATATATATATATATATACACACACACATACACATACACACACATATATATACACATATATGTATACACACATATATATACACATATATATACACATGTATATATATGTGTATATATATGTGTGTATACATATATGTGTATATATATATGTATGTGTATATTTATATAATACAGTATATAAATATATAGCACAGTATAAAAACTGACAGCACCAGTCATTTATACATTTCACATGGTTCTACTAATTTTCTCTGCATTTATATGTGGTATGCTTATATTTAATATGCAATAGATGATGTATTGGAATTTCAAAAATAGGAGGTCATCTAAGAAATAACTTAAATGGTTTTCAAATACTTGCAGTACCAAGCTTTGTGGAATGACAGTCTCTAACTTTAAAATACTTCAACCAGATCAAATGCTACTTGAACCTTTCTTTGTATACTAGAACAGCAACACTGTCTGTAAAAGCCATCTTGGTCTAAGAGCTCATAGAGAAAGGAGAACATAAGAGTTCTCTGATGTTGTTTAGGATTTAATATTGGGCACTTACTGGAACTGAAACCTTTCTGGTAGAATAAATTGTGTGTGTGTTTGTGAATGTGTGTGTATGTAAACTTGAATGTAAAACTCTGTCCAGATTTTCCAAAGGCAAAATTATTTCAAAAAATTATATTTGCTTTCATGTAACTATGAGAAAAATACCTTCAGAAGCAACTTATTTATACATTACTAAAGTATGTAGCTGTATTGTAAGAATCACACTTAAATGCATACAAATCTTCTTGTTTAGGGTTTTAAAAAAGCAGATGTCAAAGTTACATTCTTACAGATTCAATATTCAAGTGTGAATAACATCAAATTTTGTTGTAGCTTTTTGCAACTTGTTTTGGAATGTGTTTTTGGTTAATCATTAATATTTATTTTGATTAAATAGAATAGGAAAAATTCTTGATGATATTCTGAATTTGTTCTAGTCCAAGAAATTGAATACTTGAGACTCATCAAGGTGAAATAATCCATATATCCCAACCAGTGTACCATAAAATTGGTTAAATGACCTCCTTTGAAGGTAACTGTCTCTTTACATTTATACCTGAAACCATTTTTAATGCTGGAGAGTAGAGTAGAAGTTTTAAAAACATAGATAGAAGCAAGCCATCTTAGATGAATAGCTAAGGAACCAGTGTTTGCTTAAGTAGAATAATGAAAATAATTAACAAAAGCAAAATTCTGTTAAATCAGAGATATATTTGAAATATATGTGTGTGTGTTAAAACTAAAAATGAGAGGGTCACAAAGTGGTAAAGACATATAATTTAAATAGTGTTTTCATCTGAAAGGAGACAGACATGTGATAGGGAAAAGCACATTATTAGAGAAGTGTTGTTTGTAATGAGCTGGTTTTGGGTTGAGTGGTTCACTAAAGTCCATTATGTTATTAAGTAAATACCTGTATAAAATAAAAACGGAAAGCTTTTGATTCTTAGCTCAGAAAACTTTGATGAAAAGACCATTGTTCTCACCCATATAAAAAAGGAAAAGGCTAGATGCACTGCAAATTAATGAGTTTTTGGAACAGAGCAGAGAACTGAATTCTCATGGCATCCAATTAACCCCAGATCTGGGACAGCCAGGCATGTGAGAGAAGTGATAGGAGTACTTCCTTACATTGAGCAGGTGCGGCTGGATGTCAAGTAAGCCAGTAAGAATTCAGCTGAAATGCCACATATTATTATTAAAGGCCAGGTGTGGTTTATAGGAAAGTGTAAATCCATTGGAGATTACAGATTTGGGGAATGTTCACACCTCTTACTATGTATCTTTTTCTCTGTGAATCTGATCAGGCATTCACAGGGAAAATTGGAGAGAATTCTCAGAAACCACAGCAGGGGAATAGCTTAGACTGCTGAAATTTGGCTTGATGAATTTTATATTTCTTCTCTATTGAACAAGTCTTGGTGTCCAGGTAAAAGAGAAATGAATATTGTTCTCTCAGGGGACTAGGTAACCCCTGGATGCTGAAGGAAGAGAAAAAGAGAGAGAAAAATTCTTGTCCCTGGGCAGGGACTTGGATAAGTGCCAAACCCCCCATTACAAATGGAGAAGGGGCAGGGGTAATTGCAAGGGCCCCAACTCATGAGGTCCTTGGGCACAGTGCCTGCATAAGATGAGGCTAAGTCAGAACATCAGAGAATAGTTCTCTGCCCTGATCTTTACTTCCAGAATAATATGAATTGGATAGAATAACTGTGGAATACAATGAAGAGAGCTTCAAGAGACCTATTCCTTTTCAGGTGCAATGAAAAAGTAAACAAACAAAAGCAAAACAAAACAAAGAGGTGAACAGACTTTAAGAAAACAGCCTCTGGCATGCACATTTATACCATAAAAAGGAGGTATCAGTGGAAGGATTTGTAACCTGCAATACACTTAAGTTGTCCCTAGTAACAACAGGCAAACCCAGTTTCCAGTTAAATTAACAGAGGACCCAAAACTGAAATCATAGCAGAGATAAAGAACTACTAATTACCGTGCATAAAGATGATTTACCTTAGCCTCTACTGTTCTACGTAAAATACCTATCTTTCTTTCAACAAAAGTTAGGAGACATGAGAAAAGTCCAGGAAAAACAAAACTCCAAAAAGGTAAAGTAACCATTGGAACTCACTCCTGTGACACATATGTTGAAAATATTTGACAGAAAATTTAAAATAACTATATTAAATATGTTAAGGGCCTAAACCAAAAAGGTAGACAATGTGCAAAATAAACTGGGTACAAATAAAAAGTAACACAGGTGAAAACTGTCTCTGCTGGGCTCATCAGTAGACCTCACATAGCCAATGAAATAATAAGTGACTCTGAAGACAGGTCAGCAAAAATTATCCAAATATAAATATAAGATAAAAATGAAAAATAAAAAGGTGGAAGAATAGAGGTTCTAGACTTTTGGGAGAAGAGCTGTGGAACAATATCAGGTAGACTAACATATAAGGAACTGGAATCTCAAGGAGAAAAAAGACCAGAAGAAATATTTGAGGTAATAATAGCTGAGATTTTTCCAAAAATAGTAATAACAGACAAAAAAAGAAAAAAACAAAACCAAAAACAAACACTGAAACATGTCATCTTCAATGTGATAAAAATGAAACCAAAGAGGCAGATAAAGAAAACAATCCTATTATATAAAGAGGTACAATGGTGAGAATTAGACTCCTTCTGAAACCATGCAATCTGTAGGACAATAATGACTGCTTTAGAGTGACAAAAGAAAAAAAAATCCTTGTCAACTGTGAATGCTATACCCAGTGAAAATATCTAGTAAAAAAAAGACAAAAATTTTAAAATTTCAGATAAAAACTGAGAATTTCCTTCCAGTAGTATAATCTTAGGAAATATTGAAGAAAGTTCTTTAAACAGAGGGAAATTCTGCAAGACAGAAATAAGTGAAACTCTAAAAATGGAATGAATGTAAATAAAATTGATGTTTCCTAGTTTTCATTGCTCTGAAATATAACTGGGACTTGTTAAGTCCAGACATGATGAGGAAGACCGGTTTCTCCCTACTCCTGTTAAGCACAACTGTAAATCCTCCAACACAAGAGGCAACTGATGAAGGCCTGTGGAAGCTGGTAAGAAGAAACACTTGTTGGAGGAGTCAGACCTGGAGCAACAACACAGCAATAGGGTGTTTTACATACCCCCATCCAACCAAAGCAGGAAACCCAGACCTAGCAATTCCCATCTCCAGTTTAGTAGCTGAAGGCAGCACGGATAGGCACATTTCTCCCCTAGGTCAAATATGTATCTTTCTGATGATAGTTGAGCCTGATAGTCACTTGCTGTTGACTATAGGAGGGATCGATCAGTAGAGCTTGGCAACAGTAAGTGATGAGAGGAAGTGTTCTCCTTCTCCCTCCCCCCCCCCATGCCTGAGATTCCCCCAAGAGAGATACTGATGTGACAGAGCAGAAGATATAACAACTTAGCCACCACAGGCTGCCGGGACTTGGGATACTGTTGGGTCTTTCTGTCCCAGGAACCTAAAACTCCCCTTACCTGCCTAGAGACATTATTGCACATGTGGATCATGAACAAGGGACACAGGTACAAAAAGTGTCCAACCAGGAAGCTTTTGCCCAACCAGGGAAGCCTCTTTATTACCTCAGGCTTGAGAGTCTTCTACTTGGCTATGAGACACCCAGAATCCAGGGGGAACTGTTTTCTGTGCCTCAGGCAACATGAGAAGTGGGTGTACCCAGCATCACTAGGGAAACCAAACACACACAAAAATACCATAAAGGCTTCGAAAATTAAACTGCCATTGGATCCACAGCTCACAAATATAGGCCAGACCTATGTGCTAAAGCTAATCAGGGTGCGCATTTGCTAAAATAAAAGACTTAAATAAGACCTAGGGTCTCCTAACATAATACCCAACATGTCTAGGGCGCATAAAAAAAAATCAAATAAGAACCAAGAAAATAACAAACCTGAATGAGATAAGTTTGATTCCAGCACTGAGATAAATCATATGATAGGATTTTCTGAACAGGATTTTTGGCAGCCATCAAACAAACAGAACCTTGAATAAAAATTACAATTCTCTTAAACAAATGAAAAACAGAAAGTTTCCAAAAATAAGTAGAAGTTACAAAAAAAGAATCAAATGCAAATTTGATAAATTGGACGTCACTGTATTTAGTTGAGTGGTGTTCCCCCCAGAACATATGCTCACCTCCCTGAACTTGTAACTGTGATCTTATTTGGAAAAAAAAAAAATACACACATACATACATGTACATATTTGTAGATTTAATTAGGTTAAAGATATTGAATCAAGTGAAGATCATCCTAGGTTTGTATAGGTGGGTCTTACATCCAATGTTAAGTGTCCTTAAAAGAGGCATACGGGGAGAAAGAAAGAAGACCGTATGAAGACAGAGGCCAAGATGAGGTTATGAGCTACATGCAAAGGCCGGCCCCTGGAACCACCAGAAGCTGGAAGATGTGAGAGAGTCTCTTGTACAGCCTTCACAGGGTGTACAGCTCTGTACGTCTTGATTTTGAATCCTGGACCTGTAGAAATGTGGGAGAATACATTTCTGTTGTTTTAAGCCACCAAAGTTATGGTGATTTATCATAGCAGTCTTATGATATCAAAACATTTGTCAAAACAACAAAATTTTACTCTAGGAAAGACTATTTAGAGACTGTAAAGACAAGCTACGAGTGGGAGAAAATATTTTATACCATATATTTGACAAAGAATTAGTATCTAGAGGATAAAAGTGATGGTTAATTTTAGGTGTCAACTTGACTGGGCTGAGGATGCCCCTATAGCTGGTGAGACAGTTTTCGGGGTGTGTCAGCGAGTGTGTTTCCAGAAGAGACGAATTTATGTTTAAATCTGTAGCCTGAGTAAAGGAGGTCAGCCTCACCAATGCGGGGGGGACATCAACTAATAGGTTGAGGGCATGAATAGAACAAAAAAGTGGGGGAAGGATGAATTTGCTCTCTTCTTTGAGTCAGGACATTTTCCTTCCCCAGGACATTGGTGTCCTTGGTTCTTAGATGACATACCATTGGCTCTTCTGGTTCTCTGGCATTCAGATTGGAACTGGAACAATAGCACCTGCTTCCCTGGGCCTCCAGTTTGTGGACAGTGGATCACGGGACTTCTCAGCCTCCATAACTGTGTGAACCAATGTCTCATAATAAATCTTTTTCTATAGATATCAATATATCCTGTTTGTTTCTCTCAAGAACTCAGACTGATACAATAAAAATGTCTTAAAACCTAACAGCAAAAAAAAAAAAAAAAAGCAATGCAATGAGAAAATGGGCTAAAGATATAAACAGTAAAGAGGACATATAGATGGTGAATGAATACAAAAAGATGTTCAATATCACTTATTATCAGAAAAATGTATATTATGACCGCAATGAAATAATCACTACACATCCCTCAAAGTGGCTAAAATTAAAAAAAAAAAAGTGGCAACACTAAATGCTTGAAAGAATGTGGAAGAATTTGATCATGCAGACATTCCTGATCGGAGCTTAAAATTGTACAACCACTCTGGAAAAATTTTGGCAGTTTCTTGCAAAATTAAACTTGCCATTGCATAGAAACAGGCAATTGCATTTGTGGGCATTTATCCCAGGAAATTGAAAACTTATGTTCACACAAAAACCTATATTCAAGTGTTCATAGCAGCTCTATTTGTAATAGTCCCAAACTGCAAAGCAGTCCCGATGTCCTTCAACAGGTAAATGACAAAAGAACTGGCAAAACATGCAATTTAATAATACTTAGCAATAAAAGAGTGAAACATTGATACAAAGGAAATAGATGAATCTTCAGGAAATTTTGCTAAATGAGAAAATCCAATTCTAAATGGTTAAGCATTGTATGGTTTTATTTGTAAAATACTTTTGAGATGAAAAAAAATTTAGAAATAGAAATTAGTGGTTGCCAGGGTTTAGGGAAGTAGAACAGGAGAGAGGAAGGTGGGTTTGGTTATAAAAAGGCAACAGGGATTCATTGATGCGATTGTTCACTATTTAGGCTACAGTGGTGGATACAGAAACCTACATGTTACAAATCTGTTTAGAAATAAATGCACACACATAAACACCATAGTGTTTCACCAGAAGTAAATCTGGTGAAATCTGAATAAGATTGGTGGGCTGTATCTATTCCAGTAAACTGTTTGCGATATATTACAGTTTTAAAAAATGTTTTCACTGGATGAAATTATAAAGTTTACATAGGATTTCCTTGTATTATTTTTTAAGCTACATAAATACACACTTGTCTCAATAAAAGTTTTATTTAAAAAACAGTAAAAGATTTGAAGATGATTCAACAAAGAAAAATGGCTCTAAAAAGATAATTATCATTAGAAATCAAAGAAATGCAAATTATAACTTTGCTGGCATATCACTGTATACATCCTTTAATGAATAGGAGTAAGAAGTCCAATAGGACCAACTATTAATTGAAGATGTGTGGTAGCAACACATGTGTTCATCTCATCCCCCTTTCCCATATATTCATCTTTTAATGTACAACCATCTCTATTACTTTGTTGAAGATGGTTCCCAAAACTTTATTCAGATGTCTTTAATGACTAACCTGTCTAACACTTAAGCCCTTGATGTTATATATTCTTGACCTATATTTATTACCACATACTCTGAGCAGATTAATACCTGACTTCCTTAATGGAACAATAACTTCCTCAATGATAGGGTGTGTTACTTTCTGCCAAGGAAATGTTGGCGCACAAAATGCTGATTTCATCAGCAAATGAACCTGGAAAAATTCAAGACATAATCAGTTTGAACAACAGATTCTAGATTATAGTAAAGCAATCAATAGTAAATATTGTAAATTTTTCCTGTATATCCAAACCTGAAATTGTGATTTCACCAGTTTTCAATGCAAAAATGTGTTTTGCACATTTGGGGAAGTAATAACTTACATCACTCAAAGATGATGAAAATCCTAAGAAACAAATCCATAGGTCCAATATTCCTTTTTACTGTTTATTTTCTGCCTCTATCCCATCATTGTCATACAAGTAGCCTGAGTTATCTAAAGGATATGTCCAAATTTTCACATCTGAAAGTTTACATGAGGTTAAGCTTTTAAGAACTTACCAGGGTCAATTTGTAAGCAAGTGATTCTCTCAAGTGCTGATTTTGCAAGCAAAATATAAACATCATTTACTTCCCTAGTGTTTTGAAGCCATGCCATTAAAAATTCATCTGGGAACTCTAACATGAAAACATAAGAACAAGGGAGGCAATGAATTGCAATAAAAAAGTTGGCAGACTAATAAATAGGCATGGCAGGTCAGACTTCAGTTTACATAAATAGCTCTGCCAGAGGTGGTTTAAGAGGGTAGATCCTTGTCCCTGCAATACTTGTGGTGATGCATCTCCCTTTGAATTCTGAACTCTTGTAGCAGAGACAAAGAAATTATGTTGTTATTTTTTTGAAGGACACATAATCAAGATGTATACCCTGCATTTTCTTTAAAAAAATTTTTTTTCAACTTTTATTTATTTTTGGGATAGAGACAGAACATGAACGGGGGAGGGGCAGAGAGAGAGGGAGACACAGAATCGGAAACAGGCTCCAGGCTCTGAGCCATCAGCCCAGAGCCCGACGCGGGGCTCGAACTCACGGACCGCGAGATCGTGACCTGGCTGAAGTCGGACGCTTAACCGACTGCGCCACCCAGGCGCCCCTACCCTGCATTTTCAAAGTAGATGAAGACAAACCATGAATCTTCCATTGTTTTATAGAAACTATACCTCAAAATAGGTGTAGGAATGCTTCTATAAATTTGAGGTAGTTTGCATGAAGTTACATTTTTTTTTTTCTCCAGAAACCATGCATTCCATATTCAGAAATATTAGACCAATACAAGTAAATAATTCCAATTCCCATTCTGGACTTACTAAAAAAAAAAAACAAAGAAACAAAAAAACACCTTTTTTCTTATCCTAGTTAGTTATAATTACATGTTTTAGATCTTCTCTGAGACATATCTTGGACACAACCTCTTCTCTTTTGGCCCACCACATCTATGTAGAAGTAAGTTCTTTGCATCTGATATTGCTCTAAAATTTATCCTGTTTATTTCATTTTACTTTTAATTTCCAGTCTTTTTGTGATTGTGTTACCCTTGTTAGTTCTTTCGTGGAATATTACAGCATCTCCCTATGCAAGATACTACCTTCACTCTGTGCTAACTTGTATGCTTATTTAAGTGTTATATTTTGATAACAGACATGGTAAAATGTCTCTACAACTTAATATGCTCCAGTGCCTTTTCTGAATAATATCCCAAACCTTAACATTATGCACAGCTGGTTCTTAAAATCAAGTCCATTCATACAATATTGCACTATGCATCCAAAGTCCAGTCTCCCTCAATTATTGCTTTCCTCCTTTTTCTTCCTTACCCTGTGAACTTCTGAAGAAGCAATCCTTACTCAGCTTTTTGACACAGTTCAAAGTACTACCTTAATCAGTGTGCTTCTTTAAATAATTTCTAACAGGAATTTTCAAAAGAATTATTGCTTTTGTCCTGTAACTGTGATAAAGTGCTACTACTGAGAGTATGTGTTTTCATTTGTTTTACATTTTATTTTTTTTTATTTTTTTTTTATCTTCATTCATTTTTTTGAGTTTATTTATTTATTTTGAGAGAGAGAGCAGGGGAGAGGCAGAGAGAAAATCCTAAGCAGACTTGTCAGCACGGAACCTGATGTGGGGCTCAATCTCCCAAACTGTGAAATCGTGACCTGAGCCAAAATCAAGTGTTGGACGCTTAACTGACTGAGCCACCCAGGCGTCCCTCTTCTGTAATTTTTTTTTTTAATATATGGGGGAGGGGAAGGAAAAAAAAAGAGGTAAGAGTGGGAGAGAGCCAAAGCATAAGAGACTGTTAAAAACTGAGAACAAACTGAGGGTTGATGGGGGGTGGGAGGGAGGGGAGGGTGGGTGATGGGTATTGAGGAGGGCACCTTTTGGGACGAGCACTGGGTGTTGTATGGAAACCAATTTGACATTTGTTTTACACTTTAAAGAAAATAAACCTGGAGCAGCTGGCGCCAGTCTCTCTCTTCAAAGGCATATAGAAATTCAACATCTCAGGGACCAGTCTTCCTCTTCAGTCCCACATTCAGAGAATAAGGAGAGTAGATAACGCCTTTTGCAGGATTACAGTGGTCAGTTATTCTCTCTTCATGCGCCTTTCAGAGAGATGTTTCAGGATAGATGCCTATCCTCCTGGAGGCAAGTCTAAAGACTGAAGAGTAGCTGGGAAACAGAAGGGCCATCGTTTTATTCCTTAATTGGACTTTGCTCAGGCAGGAGACCTGTTGATGCATACTCATGCTTTCAGAACAGGGAGCAGAGTATCTGAAGAGAGATACCTAGCGGGGATCAGCAGGTCTGAAAGGAGGCTAGTGGGATGTGACTAACCATGGTGCTTGCTCAGAAGTGAGCATTTTGTTTTTAGAATTCTGAATTTCCTCCCCTTACTGCCAAGTCAACACCAAGTACAAAAATTGCATCAGATAGAGTACAGCAAACACTTCCAAGGAGAGAAATGCTACTCACATTCAAGTATGGTAACGGTCTGCTTCTTTTGCCTTTTCCTTATTTTGCCCAGGAATGGAACAGGTAACCTTGTTCCTGCTCTAGCTTGTATTATGGGGAACTTACAAGAAGAATTTTCAATGTGTATAAAATTAAAGCTTTGAAATAGAAACAGAACATAGTTTTAGGAACCCCAGTGGGACTGTTATTTAGGAATGGCTGAAAACCTAATACTGAGAAACTAATAACTCAGTAGATGGAAGTGGGTCTGGGTGGGATATAATAGGGGATTTTTTTGTTTGCTTTTTGAAAAGTAAAACCATTTCCTGTTTCTAATGCTGAGTTAATTACCTGTAAACTAGTTACATATTAGTTTACCCAACAGATATTTACTGATCAGTCACTATGTACCCAAAATACAGCACCGGGAACAAAGCATGGGCAAGACTATCTTTCTGAGCTTGCAGGCTGACAGACATTACCTCAGCTGACTTACTTCAACAGAATTAAGTCCTCCTTTTTTTTTATTTTTTTGATATTTCAAACCTTTATGCAGCTAGACAAATGGTATTTCTTTTTATTAAAAATTTTTTTTAACGTTTATTCACTTTTTGAGAGACAAAGAGAGACAGAGCATGAACGGGGAAGGGTAGAGAGAGAGGGAGACACAGAATCTGAAGCAGGCTCCAGGCTCCGAGCCGTCAGCACAGAGCCCGATGCGGGGCTCGAACCCACGAACTGCGAGATCATGACCTGAGCCGAAGTCAGACGCTCAACTGACCGAGCCACCCAGGCACCCCGACAAATGGTATTTCTTACAAGGTTCAATCAGTTGCAGTTCCTCATTATTATAAAGATGTTCTCAATCAACTGTGGGACAAATATGTAATATCTAATTCTACAACAGAATGTTAGAATGAAACTGGACTCCGAGTAAATTCTGGCATCCTTGAACTGTGTGACCTTGATGTAAATTCCTGCCTCCTAAATGAAAATAATAGTAGCTCCCAAGGATCTTGTTGTGTAATAAGTATGTATACATACAAAATAATGAAATATTAAATATATATAATATAAAACACCTGATGCACAGTACATGTTCATTGATAACTAATTCATTTCCATATATGTTTTCATTTATCTCCTGTGCCCAGACCACCAATTATTTTAAAAATGAAAATTTGGCATATGCTAATATAAAACTATTTTCTCCAGAGTGTTCCTATATCTCACTTTTACTAATTTACCTCCTTTCCATAGTCCTCTTTATCCCTACCCTTCAGCATTTTTCACCTGACTTATCTTACTCTGGGTTTAAGTTTTCCAGTCAGTACTCCTAGATATTCAGACAACGTTTTAAATTTTTCTCCTGTGATAGGTCTTTTTTTTCTATATGTGATTCTTAATTTGTCGTACACACTTTTCATTTTAATCCAGGCTTAGAAGTAATTTAGACAACGAAGCTGGGTCTGTATTTGTTCCTTCTTTTGTTCTGTATATTAGTTACATATCTGTTGTCATTAACAACCACAGCACTCATCATCTACTTGGAGTCACATTCCTTTTTAAAGTCTGATTAAGGTCTGTGTGTTTCTTTTTAGATTTTGGAAGTCTGTTATTCTAAAGCCTACATATTTGTCTGAATTATACCTAGTTAAAAATATTATCAACTGCGGTTACTTTTTGCAAAGTTTGAACATTGCTAAGTTGTTATTTCTAGTCACTAAGAGTTAAGCCCCTGTGTCCATCTAATAGTTCCAAGGAATTGCCACTGATAGGGCAAAGAATCCTTCATTAGCTTTTCTGGTTTGAGTTGAGGGAGACTTCTGGTTCAAAGGATTGTTCAGACTTCCCCATCTTGCCTCTGCTCCTTCAGAGCAGCTAGTTCTGTCTGTCATGCTTTATGTATTGGCCAGGGTTCTCCAGAGAAACAGGAAGTATATATAACAGATGGGAGGGGTGGAGAGAGAGACATCCACGCACATTGCTTGGCCATGGTGTTATAATTATTAGGTACTTTGTGTACATTATCATATTTATTCCTAACGATAGCTATGCAAGTATCATTATCTTTCGCATTTTATACAATAGAAAACTGCTTTTCAAAGAGTTAGGGAACTTGTAAATATTTTGTTGAGTTAGTAGATGCAGAAATTACATCCCAGTTCTAGTTTAGTCTAATTTCTAGGTCCTTGTAATGCCCACTATAAACATATATAGGAAACCTAAAGGAAAATATCTTTGTTTACCTAAAATGAATTAATATTTAAGTATGAAAATTCAAATACTAGTAACAGACTAGTGCTAAAGTATCTATCTGGTGGTTCTTGTACTATTAATATAAGACTATGTCTGATAGAGGCTTATATGACAAAGCACTCCCAGAAGTATTCTTATCATCTACCTTTCACCTTTCCTGTGTAATGTATTACTCTTAAAGTTCTGCTTTCTGAGGCTACAGATATCATCTCCATCAATATTATTCATAAATTAATTCTGTACCCATATAAGCTATGATTTTCAATAAATTTATTTATTTATTTATTTATATAAGCTATTTTCAATAATGGTGTTAAAAATATGAGCTTTATTGGTAAGATCTGGTTATATTTTTAAGTCATAAACAGAAGTGTGTTTGGGAAGGGGCCTTTAGCCCTTTGTAAGCCATTATATAGGCATTGGCATTCTCTACTAATACATAAGGATAGCTCAAAGCAAAAGGTTTGGCATTATTAATGAAGAAACATGTCATTAGTGTTGACTCTTATTAGGCAATCTACCACAGATTAAAACTTGGTTGTATGCAATTTAAATTAGAAATAATTAAGTTTTGAAACTTTATGATACAGCAGAGTAAGGAATTGGATAGCAGTCCAAGGAACTTGATTTTGTTTGGGTCTGGTCTATTATCAACTCTCAGTTGGAATTTGGGCAGCTCTCTTCTCTCTGCAAATGAGTTTACTATCAAGTAGAGAGCCCAGGTGATATTAGCCTCTTTCAGTAAAAGATATTGCATTATTTGGCTAAAACAGTATTTCCTAAACTTTCTCCACATTTTGTAATTTTTAATTTTATTCCATCCTTGCCTTAAAGGTACCCATAGTATCAATTAAAACAGAAGAAGAAAAACAACAACAACAAACAACAACAACAACAAAATAACCCTTTCCTCACTATCTCCTTCAGGTACTTGAAAAGGAGTATTGTCATCTGAAAGTCACAAATCACTAGATATTTGTCAGAAACAAAGGAAAGAAAATGTAAAAATTATTATCACATTTAAAAACCAAACTAATTTTGTTTAAGAAACATTTTTGCATATTATAAATCAATAAAAATTACATAATTATATATATATACATATATATTAGAAAAACAAGATATAATCTTGTTCTTTAAAAAAAAAAGCCCTACAGTAATATTAAGCAGATGAATAGTGAATTTCTTTATACATATTCTTTTTAAATAATGGCTTCTAAATTTTCTAAAATTTGATTTTCTTAAAGACCATCACAGAAAATGCTGTTATTATTTTCCCTGAATGAGTCAATTATTTTGAAAAATATTCATGTATTAACAAAATTGCACATCACATTTCAATTTCATTTTTCCTACAGCACAGCTGGAGCATTAGAGTGTTCTTAAATAAAAACTTTCTTTACATTCTCCTCAGTAGTTGAAGTTATTCAAAATAATTTAAGAACTGTGGTAAAAACTTTGTTCATTTTAGCCTTTTAGATGGGACTGAGTCTGCTAGCCAGCAGATTATTCATGGGGTTTCTACATTTCTAGAAATTTTTAGTTAAGATGTGTTTCAGCTCAGGTTTTTAGAAACATAAACAATATGCATTATGATACTAATTTTCTTTCTTAATATTGCTCAAAGTCACCTTTTCCTTTCTTTTCAATACACTAAAATTAAAAATTCATATATGTTAGTTCTAGGTAAGACCCTAAAGGTATCTGGTTCATTGTTGTTGTTTTTTTTGAATTTTTTAAATATAAGTTGGGAAAATGCACATCTCACAGGAGAGTAATCACTTTACACGTTATAGTGTGGTTTTGCTTTTTAGCCATGACTCTGATTCCAGTGAAGATACTCCAGTATTTCTTGGGAATCTGATCCTCTTCTTAGAAAGCTTTTACATTCATTCGTGTTACCTGACCTACCTACCTGACCATAACGTAGACTCAGACAATTTAGAATACTTTCAAGAAAGGTAGTACCAACAAGTTATTTTCTATGAAACCTTAGTTCTCTTGTGAATTAAACTCACAGGAATCCCCCTTTCACCCTATTCTGGCCAATTGAAACTTCTTTGGACCTATAATATAGAAGTTTGACTTCTATCTTCTGTTAAAAGAAATGCCTTTATGCTCACAAAGTTAGAATTCTCTCTCAGACTCCCACTGGATGCTAAGAGCAGTTCCTATTTGAATTCCTCACAAATGCAGTGGGCATAAGAGGATATGTTCATAAATACTTTATTGTTTTTAGCTGTACCTTAAATAATAAATAAGTTTGGTTTGCTGAAGTTTGGTTTCTAAGCCCGAGTTCTATTTTTTCCCATTATAAAACAGCTTTAAAATGATAATTTTTTCCCTCCTAGTATCCATTGTGAATTATGAGTTAAGAGTATCCATTTTGAATTGATAAAATGAGAACAAACCTATTTAAATCAATTCTGAATTTTAGGCCAATGACAGGTGTTCTAGAAATGGACCATGGGAGATTTTCCAATACTGGTCCCTATATTCAGTCATAGGAATTATCTACACGTTTACATAACTTATGAGGAAATCCATTTCTACGCATATAATTAATTGTATTAGATAATAGTAGGCACTGAGTTTGGAAGCTCAACAGATTCTGTTCTAGTTTCAGACCTTGAACTTTCTTTTAGGCTACAGGACAATTAATATTTGTATGTTCTATGTGCTCATCTATAAAATGATGCTAAGGAATTGATTTTACTTGTCATATAGGGGCTTTGGAAGTAAAGCTGTATACTTTACTTACATCTCAGTAGGTTAAGCTTCTGACTTTGGCTCAGGTCATGATATCATGTTTCATGAGTTTGAGCCCTGCGTCGGGCTCTGTGCTGACAGCTCAGAGCGTAGAGCCTGCTTCAGATTCTGTGTCTCCCTCTCTCTCTCTGCCCCTCCTCCACTAGTACTCTGTGTGTGTGTGTGTGTGTGTGTGTGTGTGTGTGTCTCCTCTCTCTCTCTCAAAATTAAATAAACCTTAATTTAAAAAAAATACATAATATGTATGTATTACATGTATTGTTGATGTATGCATAATAACGCATGCAAGTACATAAACACACATATGCATAGGCAAACAAATACAAGAATGCTAGAATCTTTGGAAATTATAAAGACCTCTTTGAATTTGAAGTGGTAAGAAAATTTGATAAAATTTTTTGAGCAACATTATTGTTAAAAAAAGAAAAGTAGAGTGACTTCAAAGTAAGAGTGTACCTTATAGATATCATTCAGAAAGATAAAAAGGAAAGTCTGGATTGAATATTCTAGATAAGGAGTTATATTAGAAGCTATATTTAAGGGAGAATAAATTCATTATTTGATCAATGTGAAAAAATGTTAGAAGATATAAAGAAATGTCAATCTCATTTATCCAATTAATAAATATAATTTGCTCGATTATTCAGACTGGAAGTAAGATTGACTTTATGGCTTCTACAAAGCAAATGGTTCAAAGCGGAGTTTAGGGAGGATTTGTTTCCCTGAGAAATATATTTTGTTGTGGTGGTGGAATTTTTCAAGTTTCTTACAATTATTTGGGCATATGTTTTTTAAACTATAAAATCCTTAATTATAATTTATTTGTCAAATGTATTGTTGAGAAAAACATATTTTTAAATTGCATGAAAAAACACCTTTTGTACTTTTATACATTGTATCAGAAACTCAAGAATTGCAAGGACCCATGGTGTTTATTGATGAAAAGGTAGATTTTTCTCTGGAAGTTGCAGCTCTATGCCTTAATTCTCCTAGCTTAAGGATGCCTTTGTTTTAACAGACTCACCATAACTATTAAAAATATAGCTTCAGTATTTTTCAATTCATGAGGATTATTTTCTCTCATGTGTAAAAGGAAATAAGTGTTACCAAATATAACTTCAAATTTAATCAAACATGGGATCTTTGTGGTAACAAAAATAAGATTAAAAAGCCTTTCTGTTGCTCTCTTCTAGCTTCTACCTGAAGAGTATTTGGGGATTTTTAAGACATCTGAATCCTTCCCACATTACTGTGGTGTAATTAATTAGATTTTAAGTCTCTGCTGTTTGGGACAAAAGTCACACAACATACTTTAAAATTGTTAATAATTTAGACTTTCTAATTTCCAAAGATGACTAATGCAGCCTTAGTATTGTTTAAGTATATGTTTCCATACAAGTTCGTAAATCTCTCATGCCTAAGCTCTCACCCACCCTGATGCTACCCCATATCTCCCCTCCCAGGAAATGTTCCACCATCCACCAAACAAGACAGTAAAGACTGATTCAAGAGGACTCTGCTCCAGCACTATTTATAGCTTCAGTTCTGCCATGCACATGTTTATTTCTCACAAGTTATTACATATTAATATTACTCTTGTTTGATTTACATATATAGTGAAATGATTATCAAAATAAATATAATTAACAACCATCATCTCATGAGATATAATAAAAAAATTTCCTTATGTTGAGAATTCTTAGAATTTACTCTCAACAGCTTTTCAGTATATCATATAGTAGTGTTAACTGTAGTCATCATATTTTACATTATTTATATAAGTGAGAGTTTGTACATTTTAACCACCTTTCTCTAATTCCTGTTCTCCCCACCCAGTCCCTCTGGTAACCACAAATCCATTCTCTTTCTGAGTTTAGTTGGGTCTTGTCTGTTTTTAGATTCCACGTTTTAGTGAGATTATACAGTATTATTTGTCTTTGTCTGACTTATTTCACTTATGATAATGCCTTCAAGGTCCATCCATATTGTTGCAAATTGTAGAATTTCCTTCCTTTTATATGGCTGAGTAATGTTCCAATTGCATATATATTCTATAATTTCTTTGTCCATTTATCCATCCATTGGCACTTAGGTTGTTTCTATGTCTTGCCTCTCATAAATAATGCTTCTGTAAACTTGGGAGTAGAGATATCTTTTTGAGTTTGTGTTTTCATTTCCTTTGGATATACATGCATACTTCCATTTTATAACATCTTACTTTGTTGCACTCTATAGATAATGTGTCTTTTACAAATTAAAGTTTTGTAGCAATCCTGGGTTGAGCAAGTTTAATAGTACCATTGAGCAAACAGCATTTGGTCACTCCAGGTCTCTGTGTCACCTTTTGGTAATTCATGTAATATTTCAACCTTTTTCATTGTCATTATATTTGTTATGGTGATATTTGATCAGTGATAACAACTCTCTGAAAGCTCAGATTATGGTCACCATTTTTTAGCAATAAAGCATTTTTAAATTAGGATGTGTACTGTTTTTTAGATATAATGCTATCTATGCTATACTGAATAGACTACAGAATAGTGTAAACATAACTTATATGCACTGGAAACCAAAAAATTCATTTGACTTGCTTTATTGCAATATTTGCTTTATATTAATGGTCTGGAGCCAAACCTGCAATATCTCTGAGGCATGCGTACATTTTCAGAAGTGGAATTTCTGGACGATAGGGATGGTCTATTTTTAATTTTTTGAGGAAACTCCATACTGTTTTTTCCATTGTAGCTGACCACTTTACAACACCATCAGCAGTGCACATGTTTCTCTTTTTCCACATTTGTTGCCTCTTCTTTTTGTAAATGTCAGTCTTAATTACCTCTAATGTATAATGCTTCCTCAGATATGCTTCAAATATTTCCAGAAATTAGAAAAGAGTAAAAGATAAAGTTGTGCTACTGCAATAGTGAGAGTTTTTCTACTCCAGTTATGTCCAGGAAATGTGTTCAGCATGCCATTAGGACTGTTCTTCCAGTAGACACAAACCACTGAAGGAAGGAATAGGAAGAGGAAGGGAGAGAGGAAGTAGAAGAGACAGAGCAGACACACACACAGGCATGTCAGTGATAAGAATTTTTGAGCCTCTCCAATTCCTCTTCAGTTGGGGAAATATTATTTTATAAACCCTGTGCCATGAGCATCTCAAATCTCTCCCATTATCTCCCAGATTATTATTTTTCCCTACCATCAGTAAGGTGGCCTTGGAGTTATGAATATTTATCAAGTATTTTCAAAATGTCTAAAAATATATGGGAAATATTATTAGAAAATTAATGAACTATAACTGTACATAATATTTACTTTAAATTTTTACAAAGAATGGGAAACAATGAAATGTACCCATTGTTCCCAGTCAAGTTGAAAAATCCTACTCTAATAGAAAGGTATTACATCAGGCAGAGGGTTGAAGTTACCTCAGAAATTAAATCATTTTTGAGCATAGAAATGAAAACTGTAAAGCACAGGACTTTTGGAAATTCATTAATTCAGATTTCATGACAACAGGACTAAAATATACCCTTGCAGTATTTACGTATGACAGGATTGCTATGTGGATTTTGGGCATAAACAGCTTTGATGGACTATGTCGAGGATAATAAATTGGGAGTTAAACTCCTGAAAGAGAACAAATGACTTCCATTTGCCGAATTATAGACTTATAAAATGCTGTACTACTGAAATAGCACCCAGTCCATGTTACAAATTTTATAAGTAAATAAAATGAATAAAGCCCAGAGAACTAACTCACACGTAATACAACATGCAGTGAATTTCTTTAATGGTACATATTTACTTGTGTCATTTTGAATTTTAGAAACCTGACTTAGACATATATTAGTTGTGTCATTGAGGCACTTGTCAAATCACAGAAGACTTTCTGGATTGGATTACTTGAGATTTTCTTAGTAAGAATCATTGCTAATTTAAAAATTAACTATGAAAACAATAGCTTTAAGCACATAGTATGTGAGATATATATGTGTATTTCATATATGTGTATATTTCATATATATATAATCATATTTAGAACTCTAAAATATAGGATTATTGGACAGAGAAGGATTCATTCATCTCCGGTGTAAAAGAGGGGTGCTTGTAGGATCTCTCTCTGGCATGATGGTAGGCAGAGATGATAAGTAATCATAATTCGGTACTTTGTATGAGATGGCTTTGGTTAGAAAAGTACAGCTGGTGTTTAGTAACAGTTTTCAGAAGACACTTAAAAAGAGTTTTAAAAATGGATATATATCACACTAAGTTCACAAGTATTACATGCTTTACTTGTTTCTCTAATATGAAAATTTAGTTTGTTTTTTTGAGAAAAAATACACAATAATTAATTAGTTGAGACTTATTTTGAGAAAGGTAGTAAGCATTGACAAATTGTCATTTTAATCTTCTTTTCCTACTACAGAGGGTAAAAAATAAGTATGTGGTGAGTTTAGTTAAGAGAGACCAAGCCTGGGGCACATGGGTGGCTCAGTCAGTTAAGCATCCAACTCTTGATTTCGGCTTACATCGAGATCTCACACTTCATGGGATCCAACCCTGTGCTTGGGATTCTCTCTCCCTCTCTCTCTGCCCCCTCCCTCTCTGTCTCTCTCTCTCTAAATAAAGTGTGTGTGTGTATATCTATCTATCTATCTATCTATCTATCTATATTATATAAAGAGAGGCTAACTTTGTATAAGGGAATTGATACAAGCATCTCTTAGGGAGAAAAAGTGCCATTTAACCATTTTTAGCTTCAGCTTTCTCATTTGTAAACATGAAGATAAGAAAATCCATGTTTTAGGATAGTTACTGTATCAAAGGATTTATTGGTCTTAATGATATAGAAAATTATTAGAGCACAATAAATGCTTAACAAATAATAGTGCTATTAATTCTTAATGACATATCCATTAATTAATTGATGTTTTCATTTTACAGCACGCTAAATTATTTTAAATATTTGTTAGGGTAATAAGCCTGTATCATCTAATATATATTACATAATTAAATTTACATACTCATTTAAAATATCTTATCTTCCCATACTTATTTCTTCTAATTTATCCCTGATTAGGCAGTATAATGTGGTGGTTAGAAGTGTAAGTTCTAATATTAGACTGCTGTGGTAAATTCTGCTCTATCACTAACTGTACAGTTTTAGAACTTAACCTCTCAATGCTGGGAGTTCATCATCTGTAAAATGGTTAAAATAATAGCACTTACCTCACATACTTTGATGTACTGTTTTGACAGGCAATATATTAATGTATTTAGAATAAGGTATGTTTTGCAGTATATATTCAATATATCTGGCTTATTTACTACATTTCTTCATAATGATGATTTTCATCAGCAGGAAAAAAGAGAGAGAAAAGCCTTTAATGTCAGAAAAGATTTTCATCAGCAGGAAAAAAGAGAAAGAAAAGCCTTTAATGTCAGAAAAGAGAGTGTCGAATTTGAGGAAGAACTTGGGTTAAAGATCAATTGTACATGCAAAAAGAAAGTTGACAAAATAGCAACGCACTGAGCAAATGTCACGGATCCTCAGCTCTAGAACTGGTTCTTGTTTGTGCATTTCAGGGACATATTGGGATTGATGTAGAGATTGTTTATACATAAATTTAAACTAAAAGCTTCCTTGTGATTATAATAGTTTGGGAATATAGAAAAGATATTAACTATTCTTATTAATAAGCCATGCTCAGTATTTGTCTCCTTTTTTTCTTATGTTTACTTATTTATATCCTATTTTCTTCAAAAAAAACCGCATTCAATGTGACTTGCAAGGATCTGTAAACTATATTACAATAAATTGAAAGCAGATTAGAAAAGCAGAAGAAAGTCAATGTCTTAAGTCAATTCTATCCATGAGGGAAGATAATGTGAAAAACGTATCATAGTGCCCTTTCTAATTCCTTGAGGTGTGGTACACTTTGGACTTTAAGTGAAACAAATTCCAGTCAAAAAATAAAACTGAATCTTTGAAAATTAAAATATCTTTAAAAGGAAATCATGCCCGTATCTCAGAAGCACAAAATACTCTTGACCTGAAGACTGTATTTTTGTAAGGTGAGATTTTGCAGCAGTTTATATTTGTATTGCCCTTGTAAGTGGGCTGTTCTTTAAATAGGCTTTTGTATTGTTCTCTGAAAATAAACATTCAATTGCTGTTTTCATCTTTTTTTTAAAAAGTTGAATTCCAATTAGTTAACATACAGTGTAATATTACTTTCAGGTGTACAATATACTGATTCAACACTTCCATGTAACACCTGGTGCTCATCACAAGTGCACTCCTTAATCCCCATCACCTATTTAACCACCCCCCCCCCCCACCTCCCTTCTGGTAACCTTCAGTTTGTTCTCTTTAGTTAAGAGTCTTGTTTTGTTTCTTAAGTTCCACATGTCAGTGAAATTGTATGGTAATTGTTTTTCTGACTTATTTTGCTTCGCATAGTACTCTCTAGCTCCATCTATGGCATTAAATGGCAAAATTTCATACTTTTTGATGGTAGAGTAATATATTACTCTACCATCAAAAAGTATGAAATTTTCACCTCTTCTTTATCCATTCATTAGTTGTTGGACGCTTGGACTCCTTCCATAATTTGGCTATTGGAGATAATGCTGGCTGGCTCAGTTGGTACACCATGCAACTCTTGATCTCAGGATTGTGCGTTTAAGCCCTACAGTGGGAGTAGATATTACTTAAAAACAAAATCTTTAAAAAATTTTAAGAAAAAGGTAATTCCCTTTTTAACTTTTTGAAGAACCTCCATAACTATTTTCCAGAGTAGCTGTACCAGTTTGTATTCCCACCAACGGTGAAAGAGAGTTCCCCTTTCTCCATATCCTTGCCAACCACCTGTTATTTCTTGTGTTTTTTATTTGAGTCATTCTGACAGGTATTAGGTACTATATCATTGTAGTTTTGATTTGCATTTCCCTGATGATGAGTTCTGTGGAGGATCTTTTCATGTGTTTGTTGGCCATCTGTATGTATTCTTTGGAAAAATGTCTATTCATGTTTCCTGCCCATTTTTTAATTGGATTATTTGCTTTCTGGCTGTTGAGTTTTATAAAGTCCTTTATGTGTTTTGGACACTAACTCTTTATCAGTTATGTCATTTGCAAATATCTTCTATTCTGTAGGTTGCCTTTTAGTTTTGTTGATGGTGTCCTTTGCTATGCTGAAGTTTTTTATTTTGAAGTTCCAAAAGTTTACGTTTGCTTTTGTTTCCTTTGCATCAGGAGACATATCTAGAAAGATGTTGCTATGGCTGATATCAAAGAGGTTACTGTTTGTGTTCTCTTCTAGGATTTTTATGGTTTCAAGTCTCAGATTTAGGTCTTAAGTCTATTTTGAATTTATTTTTATGTATGGTGTAAGAAAGTGGTACAGTTTCATTCTTTTGCATGTTGCTGTCCAGTTTCCCAACACCATTAGTTGAAGAGACAGTCTTTTTCCCATGGATATTCTTTCATGCTTTGTTGAAGATTAATTGATAGTTATGGGTTCATTTCTGGGTTTGCTTGTCTGTTCCAGTGATCTGTGTGTCTATTTTTATGCCAGTAGGATACGGTTTTGATCACTACAGCTTTATAATATAACTTGAAGTTGAAAATCGTGATGCCTCCAGTTTTTCTTTTCTTTTTCAAGGTTGCTTTGGCTATTTCAGGTCTTTTATGGTTCCATACAAGTTTTAGGGTTTTTGTTTTTGTTTTTTTGTTTTGTTTTGTTTTTGTTTTTAAGTAATCCCTATTCCCAACATGGGGCTTGAATCTAAGACCCTGAGATCAAGAGTTGCATGCTTTACTGACTGAGCCAGCCAGGTGTCCAAAATCCGTATGATTCAGTAAAATTTTTACATTTTAGTAGTATTTATCTTTGATTTTCTAATATTCATGATTTTATTATTTATAAAGATAATTTTGTTTCCACTTTATCATGATTGTAATTATAGCACTTATATTTTCTAATTGCATTTGCTCATCCTTCTAGAACAGTGTTAATATTAATGGAAAGATGGACATTTTGCCTTCCTTTTTATTATATCAGTGATGTTTTTATTTTTCAAATTTTAAAGATGATTTTATATGTGGATTTATGTGCAGTTATTCATGCAAAATATAACATCCATGTATTCTATCTGACTTATTAATATCCTATGCCATTTTCTGCAGTTTTACTTATCCAGGTCCAGATGAATCTGGATTTCTGAAAGGTCCTGTATGTCCTTACCATTAGTGAATGGCTTCAATGTGATTTTTATTGTGTATGGGCAGAAGTTTAATATTTATGTGAACCAAAATTGATAATGAATGTTTTTAAGTTTTAGTCATACATCAAATGAATGTTACCAATAGTTCATTGATGTTGGTTGTTAAGGCAGTAAATTTAATATATGTATAATCTCCTGGATTTCAGTATATTTCTGATTGCAACATCTTATGTGGATTACCATTCTAGAATCTCCATAAATGAGTTTGCTGTTCTCTGGCTTAATAATGCAGTCATCTCAGGTGGGACTAAAAAATCTAATTAAAGGTGCTTGATTCCAAAGGAAGAATCTAAAATCTATGTGATCCTTAGACAGTGACAAGTATTTCCCCAGAGCTCAGTGATTGCCTGGACTCTTTGTTTCTGTGGAAGGAGACACCTAAGTGATTAGTCATATGACCCCACTTCCATCATTGACCAGGTAGGAAGTCTTGAAGTGGACTATACTAAAATATACTAAAATAGTATTAATCTAGGCTACTTTAATTTAGATGTTAGAGAAAATTATGACAAAATACTGATAAATGTGTTTTACAACCCACCTAAAAACATTATTTTTCACATATGATTAGAGGTGGTGATGTAAGCAAGATAGCAGAGTAGGAATCCCTAACCTTTGTTCCTCCATAGAATCACTGATCTAACAATGATTTCGGTAGCAAAATGCCTTGAAAGGAAATGCCGAATGCAGAGTAAAAAGAATACTCCAGAGGAGCACAAACTGAGAGTAGTCATATTTATATGGATAAGAGGAGAAATTTGACATTACTCAGATGAGTTCCTCCTTCAAACCACCTTAACTCAGCACTAAAATGATTGCTCAGCCCATCATTTCTCCCACTGGGGGAAAAGTGAGATTGGACTGTGCATCTGGTCACTCAAGGCACACACCGTTGGGCTTGTTTCTGTCTCACTTCATTCCAAACACTGAACAATCCTCTGGAACAGCAAAGAGCAAAGGAAAGAGGAGGACATCTCCTGCAGCAAGTGCTACTCTGTGAGATTTGGAAAACACACATAACTGAGACTTTTTTCTCCATGAGAGAGAATGAAGTGAAGGAAGCCTTATCTCCAGAATTTCAAAGCACCCTCCATGAAACTAAGTTTCTATCTTACCTCATACTGAGTAGGGAGTAACCTGTGGAACCTGGGTCCTTGGAACAGGTTCTGGTGCTGATTTCCAAGATTGTGAAGAGACACAGGACAAAAATATACATCTTCAAATGCATAGACAATAAAGCAAACATACAAGGAATATGCAGAATCTAGAAAACATGACACAAAGGAAGAAAATAAATATCTACTAACCAACTTGAGAAAATTGGAGATCTGTGAATACCTGACAAGAATTCAGAGTAATCATCTTAAAGAACCTCAGTGAGTTATGAGAACACAGACAACTAAACAAAATGAGAGAAACAGTAAATGAATACACTGAAAATATTAACCAAGAGAAACAATGAAAAACAACCAAATAGCAGTATTGGAACTGAAGAATACCATAACTGAACTGAAAAATGCTCCAATTTTGTCCAGGAAATGTGTTCAACATGTCATTAATATTGATTTTTCTAGCAGACAGAAACCATTGAAAAAAGGAGAAGGTTAGGAGGAGGAGGAATCAGAAGAGGAGAAGGGGACAGAAAATAGTCTCATTTAAAATAGCATAAAGGAACAATTAAAGAGACTCATAAATATGGAGAACAAGCTGAGGGTTGCTGGAGGGGTTTTGGGAGGGGGGATGGTCTAAATGGGTAAGGGGAATTAAGGAATCTACTCCTGAAATCATTGTTTCACTATATGCTAACTAATTTAGATGTAAATTTTAAAAAAATAAAAAATAAAATAAAAACAATTAAACATGAATAAATTTAATCAAGGTGGTGAAAGATTTGTATAATTAAATCTATAAAGCACTGATGAAAGAACACAAAGACGAAAATTAATGGAAAGACATCCCATATTCATGGATTGGAAGAGTTAATATTAAAATATCCATATTACCTAAAAGAGTCTACAGATTTAGTATAATCCCTATCATTATCCAATTTGATTTTTCACAGAAATAGAAACAAAATCTTAAAATTTATTTAAAACTACAAAAGACCCCAAACAGCCAAAGCACTTTTAAGCAAGAAGAGCAAAGTGAGAGGTATCATACTACTAGATTTCCAAATACACTGTAAGTTTACAGTAATCAAAACAGTATGTTACTGGCATTAAAATAGACATTTAGACCAGTAACAGAATTGAGAATCCAGAAATAAATCCATGTGTTTATGGTCAAATGATCTTTGCCAAAGTTGTCAGGGACACACCATAGGAAAAGAATAATTGTTTTAAAAATTGTGTTGTGCGGACTGAATATACACATGCAGTAGAATGAAATTGGGCCCTATGCCACACCATAAATAAAAACCAGTTCACATGGATTAAAGACTTAAATGCAATCTTTGAAACTGTTAAGACACTAGAAGAACATATAGGGGGAAAGCTTCTCAACATTATTTTTGGCTATGATTATTTTTGATGTAATTTAAAATCACAGGCAGCCAAAACAAAAATAGGCTAATGGGACTGCATCAAACTAAAAAGCTTCTGCATAGCAAGGAAACAACAGAGTGAAGAGGCAAGCTATGGAATGAGAGAACATGTTTATAAAGCATACCTCTGATAAGGAGTTCATATCCAAAATAATGTATATAACAAACTGAAACAACTCAGTAGCAAGAAAATAACCTGGTTAAAAATTTTCAAGGACTTAAATAGACACTATAAAAAAAAAAGAAAAGCAAAAACAAACAAAAAATACATACAATTGGTCATCAGGTATATGCAGAGGTGCTCAACATTACTAATCTCAGAGAAATGTAAATCAAAACCACAGTGAAATACCACCTTATATCCGGTTATAATGGTTATTATATATAAAAAAGGGTAACAAGTGTTGACAAGAATGTGGAGAGAAGGTAACCCTTGTACACTGTTAATAGGAATGTAAAATGCTGTAGCCATTTTGGAAAATAATATGGAGATTTCTTTAAAAAATTAAGAGCATATCTGTCATATGATTCAGCAATCCCACTTCTGGTTATATACTTAAAGGAAATTAAATAATTATCTTGAAGAGATAACTGTACTCCCATATTCATTGCAGCATTATTTATAATAGCTAAGATATAAAAATAGGCTATGTGCCTGTCAGTGGATGAATTGATAAATGTGATATATGCGTATGTATGTGTGTGTGTGTGTGTGTGTGTGTGTGCGTGTGTATATGTGGGTATACATATATGCCTGTGTGTTTGTGTGAGTGTGTGTGTATAAATGCTGGGATATTTCTCAGTCTTAGAAAAGAAAAATCCTGCCATTTGCAGCCATATGGATGTACCTGGAAGACTGTATGCTAAATAAAAAAGGCAGGCACAGAAAGACAAATACAGTAGTCCCTCCTTATCTACAAGGGAGTCATTTCAAGACCCCTAGAGGATAGTGCATCATACACTATGCTTTTTTCTGTATATACATACTAAGATAAAGCTTAATTTATAAATTAGATACAGTAAGAGATGAGCAGCAATAAATTAAATAGAATGATTATAATAGCACACTGCAGTAAAAGTTATGTGAATGTGGTTTCTCTCTCTCAAAAGATCTTTCTCTACTGTACTCACTCTTCTTGTGATGATATGATATGATATGATAAGATGCTTATTTGATGAGATGAGATGAATGATATAGGCAATGTGAAATAATGTAGGCTACTATTGGCCTTCTGGGGATGTGTCAGAAGGAGGATCATCTGCTTCTGGACCACAGTTGACCATGGGTAACTGAAACCGTGGAAGGCAAAACAATGGATCAGGGAATACTACTGTACTGCCAGGTATGTGTAGAATCTAAAAAGTTGAAATCAAAGAAGCATAGAGTAGAATGGGGAGATATTGGTCAAAAGTTAACAAAGTTTCAGTTAAGTAAGATGAATAAATTATGGAGGTTTAATGTATAGCATGATTTTAATTAATAATATTGTATACTTGAAATTTGTAAAGAGAGCAAATCTTAAGGATTTTCACAAATGAAAAATTTAAAAAGAACATATGTGATGTGATGGATATGTTAACTACTTTGGTTGTGGTCTTCCTTTAACAATGTATACATTTACCAAAAGAATATATATATTGTACGCCTTGAATATGCAATTTTCATTTGTTAATTACACCTCAACAAAGCTGGAAAAAATACAGTTCAGTGCACAGGAAAAAAAGAAAGACATGGCTGGATAAATTATGTCAATAAAATTGTCCCATCCTTACTTTCCTGAAATACACTCTATTGATTTATGACATGATTCTTAAATGTAGTGTTAGATTATATTTCTGTGGAAAACTTTTTAAACGTAAATATGTCACATCCTCTTTTGAGCTCTACTAGGAATCAATAATTTTGGTTTGGGAATGTGACTCAGGCATCTAGACTGACTTCTCCTCCCCTTCCCAAAATGAAATAAAGAAAGAAAACCAACGGCTATTGCTCATATTGAGCACAATAGTCCTTTTTATTTTTTTTAGTTTTCCTCTTTATCATTAATTCTCAAGTTTCTTTCTTTGATTGTGTTTGTAGAAGACAGTACTTCAATCCTCTGCTGCGTTGGCACCAAGAGAAATCGAAACCATATTCATTTGTCATTATTTCCCTGGTATTTACTTCACTGTGTCTGGAAAGCTTTGCATCTGACCCTGAATAGGCTGCATCACACACACACTTCCATGGAAGTCGTATCCATAACTGGCATATATTGGGAAAATTACACTGATTTTATTTATTCAAAATATCTAAAATCAGTAAAGTTACCAAACTTTTATTAAATTCTGTAAGACATTAAATTTGCATACCAGAAGCACATAAGGAAACTGCAAAGAAGACTTCCATCAGCTTTAATAGCCAAATGGCCACAGGCACAGCCTTATTCCATGATTTTGCTATTATCAAGATTCAGGAACATGGTCTCTTCTTAGTAAACATTTGGCATTTGTTTGACTGCTGTAGGCAAGTTCGCAGTGCTTTGCATATAAATCATCACATTATTCCCTGTGTGCTCCTGGTAAGGTAGATAGAAATTATCAACACTATTTAACAAAGGGGTCACATATCTCTGTGTCGTCAGCAACTTATGAGGAACAAAAAGTGAACATCTTACTGTAATGTTAGGTAGAAATAATCACACAGCTTTATAAACTTTTGTTTTATGTCTGTAGCAATTAAGAAGTAAAAATTAATAGAGAAGAATAATGTCTTTAAATTTATATATCACAGAAGGTTAAGATAGTTTTTTTTTTTTTTTACTAAATAACCAAATACATTTTCTGTGTACTAGAAAAAGTAGTAAAATATTCACACAGAAAACACAAATGCTCTACAAACACTTTCATTTGTACATGGACATACTTTTTTTTTTCTATCAAGTAGCCAGATCATTAGTGCTCAAGTCCAAGGAACCATTTAAGGCAATGTGATCACAACAGTTCATTACATAAATATTTATTAATTACTTGTTTTTTTCCCACTGCTGTTGGCTCTGAAAATAAGTTGTGGCTCTCATTTTTTAAGTGTTCTCTTTCCCCTTGGTGAGAATGCTAACATTTACTTTTAGTAAGAATTGCTAAGTTGCTAAATGAATGACCCACAAAAGTTTATCTGTTTGCTTATGATTCCAGGATGGGTGGTTGGTGGCAGAAAATGGGTGTAATTGGACATGATAAAACTGAGGCACCTGTGCAATACCCAAGTGGTCTCCAAGAGACAGTTGAATGCATTTGTCTTTGGTATCAATCTAAACAGAATGAATAAGGGTCAGTTTTAAAGTCCGTGCTTGAGACACTGTTCCATCCTCTAATTCTCATATATGGTCGTAGGATATAGTTCTTTTATAAGATACAGACTTTTAAGTTAATAAGCAATGAGGGGGAAGCTGTTTTTGTTATAGCAACTATTTTTTAGAGGTTAAGTAGTTGTGTGCATTCTTCTGGAGAGCAGTAGAATAAAGCACTTCAGTTACTGGGGAATACAAATCAGACTCCAAAGCAAATGGAATTCTATTTCAGCTTAAAAGAGTTTACCAGTTGTTAAGCCCAACCAGTTATGATGTATCATATGTAGGTAAATAGAAAAGTGCTTGACAGTTTTGCATGGTTCAAAAGCAAGCACGCCACTGATAATGTGTAGTGGTCAAGAACAAACATGTAATGTTTCTAGGCTATCTTAAATATTAAACATATTTGCTTCAAGTCTACTAATATTTTTAAACAATGACAAAACTGAATACCATACATAGAAGCAAGGGATAAACTCAAATGCCATTTGTAACATAATTCAGGCTAGATATTGAAATGGCTTATAAATATTAAAACATTTAAAAGAATATTATGGTGACCAACAACTAATATTGCTAACCTAAAATAAATGTGTACCTGCTACTATATGGTAGAAACCCAAAGCTCTGTAATCTCAACAGAATCATTTAATCCATGACAACATACAGAGAAATTCCTAGTAGCAGGCTGAAGAATTCTTTCCTTACTGAAGCTTTGAAAGTCTTTCAGTTTGAAAAGAAATAGAGAATACCTGCTTCTCAAGTTTACAGGTAAAATTTTACTGAAGCATATAGTAAAAGATATTTAGTCATTTAGGCAGTATCAAAGAAAGAAAAAAGAAAGAAAGGAAGGAAAGAAAGAAAGAAAGAAAGAAAGAAAGAAAGAAAAAAGAAAGGGAAGGAAAGGGAAGGGAAGGGAAGGGAAATTTGAGAGATTAGAATGCTGTGCTAAAGTTTATAAAATGAAATGTACTTGTAAACCCTACTAGTGGATATCATTAGAGTGACTGCTCATCTCCCAAAATATACTTCCCTTGAGAACCTTGCTACTAACCAAGTTGGACCCTAGTAGCCATGTGATCCCAATATGGCCTGCATTTCTGGCCACAATGGTTTAAAACAGAGTTGGGCACTGAGTTTCTGCATGTGACCATGAACAAAATTAAGGTGAAATCAAGAACTGAGGGTTGAACAATTTCTACAGAATAAGTGAATGGAAAATCAGAGAAGGTAGGTCTCCACATAGAAAAGACCTAAGGAAGAATGTTTATTTGGAAATAGAAGAAAATACACAGTCTTATTTCCTGATTTTTCCAATGACAATTCATACTTACTTACCAGTTTATATAGGATATTGATAGGCTGGTGGAGATAGCCTCTCAATGAAACCAATTTTGATAAAGCTCATACAATTTTCTCTAAAGAACTGGAAGAAGGTACCTTTTAGGACCGACATAACCTTTTAGCACACCTCACAGATGTGGAGGACATGAAGGCATGAGATAAGCATGACACTTAACAGACTGATTCCAAATGTGTGATTTATGTAATAGATTTTATCTGATCCCATACTGTCTGAGCTTCTGTAAGGGATGTTGTCTTACAACTTGTGTAACTTTTCACATGGAGGGAATGCATCAGTCCATGTACTGTAACTGTGGTCCTGCTGCTAGTTGATTGCTCAGTGTATTCTAATGCATTCTGATTTTTATGCCATCGGTCGCTTAGGAACCTCCTTACCCTATAGCATTCCAGAGTCTTATCAACTTTGAGAAACTAGAAAAATTGAATCTTTGAGTCCGCAAGACCATAAGAAAGAGTGAGTTTGTGTTTAGAACAAATGGGACACTATAGGTTCTGGGAGGCTTCCCAAGATTACACCTCCTAATTTCATGCATTATCTTTAAACTTTTCTATTAGGCTTGTGAGCAGAGAGTTAACATCTGGCCTGGACTGATACTGGCCTGCTGGTGAATGATCTCAGTGTTTGTCTTCTTGAAAATTACATGTAGAGCTAATGTGGAACTTTGTCTCTTTTACTGTATAAACCTCTAATCTGTAAAGTTTACTTGAATTAAGCAAATTGAATTTGCATGCAGACTATGGATCTGCATAGTTTGGTGAGAAGCTGAGACTGTAGCCTCTCTGTACGAGATGACCTACTTACATCTTGGTCTTTATGTGTCTGTGACAGCCCTACATATCATGTGTTAAGAAGTAAAAAGAAGTTCAATACCATAACTTCATAACTTCAGGGCCTCTCCATGAGATTGAATACTATCTGCTACATCTTTTGCCCTTTCTCTTCCATAAAACTAAGTAAATGCAGTATCAGATTAAAGCCTACTTGTATCTTGTGAGTCTGATTGTGTTTTCTGACCCTTAGTAATTACTGAATACATTCAGAGCTTATGCAGATTTTAGTATAATATGGATTAACAGTACAATAGAATTTAAAAATTCAAAACCAGGAAAAAAAACTTAAGATTCATGAAGCTTTATGATTAAAACCAAACAGCCTTACTAAACATAATTTCCTTTTCTCAGCTGTGAGTTGCTGGCACTATATTAGTTTGTTAGGGGTGTCCTGATGAAATACTGCAGACTGGGTGGCTTCACAACAGAAATACATTTTATCACAGGTCTGGAGGCTAGAAGTCCAAGATCAAGGAATCAGAAATCAAGTCTGATTTCCTTTTAGGTCTCTCATTTTGGCTTGCAGATGACCACCTTATTGCTACGTCTTCACATGGTTTTTCCTTTTTGCCCAGCCCCAAATTGTCTCTTTTTGTAGAACATTGGGAAAAATTGGATTAGGGGTTACTCTCATTCCTCTTTTTATCTTCAGCACTTCACTGGAAGTCTTATCTCCAAGCACAGTTACCATCTGAGGTTTGGGGTGTTAAGAATTTCAACATATGAACGTGTAGGGGGACACAGTTGAGCCTGTAACACACTTTGTGTATTCAAGTCTAGAATGGATGATCATTTGGTGAGAATGTAATAGAAACACGTGATACAAAGGATAGGACATTAGCTATAGTAGATTCAAAAGTATGTTTTTTCAAAGAAACTTTAAGAAGATTTTATAGTTTAAGAATAAAGTATTAGATCTAACTATATGAAGTTGCAATTTTTATAGTTGAGAATTCTCTAATTACTTTGGTTACCTTTTTAAATTCAAGTAAAATTAAAATATGTTATATTAGTTTCAGGGATGTAATATAATAACTCAACAGTCCTATACATTTTTCAGTGTTCGTCAAGATAAGTGTACACTTAATCCCCTTTATTGATCTCACCCATCCTTCCCCCCCTCGCCTCCCCTCTGACAATCACCAATTTGTTCTTTGTTTTTTATGATTCTGGTTTTTTGGTTTGTTTCTTTTTTCTGCCTTTAGTTGTTTGTTTTGCTTCTTAAATTCCACATATGAGTGAAGTCATATGGTATTTGTTTTTCTCTGAATGACTTATTTCACTCAGCATTATATTCTCTAGGTCCATCCATGTTGTCGCAAATGGCAAGAATTTGTTCTTTTTTTATGGCTGAGTAATTACATATGTATATATAATATATAATAAAATATATAAATATGTAGAATATATAAATACTATATATAAATATGAATATACCACATCTTCCTTATCCATTCTTCTATGGATGGACACCTGGGTTTCATCCATAGCTTGGCTACTATAAATAATGGTGCAAAAAACATAGGGATGCATATGTATCTTTTTAAATTAGTCTTTTCATTTTCTTTGGGTAAATACCCAGTAGGGAATTACTGGATTATACTGTAGTTCTGTTTTCAATGTTTTGAGTAACCAACATGTGAGAAACTAGACCACTTTCTTACAGAATACACAAAAGTAAACTCAAAATGGATTAAAGACCTAAATGTGAGACCTATACCCATAAAATTTGAGAAGAAAAATAGGCATTAATTTCTTTGGAATTGACCATGGAAACATGTTTTCTACGGAAACAAAAGGAAAATGAAATTATTGGGACTATGCCAAAATATAAAGTTTTTGCACAGTGAAGGAAGTCATCAACAAAACGAGAAGGTAAACTACTAAATGGAAGAAGATGCTTGCAAATGATATATTTGATAAGGGGTTAATGTGCAAAATGTATAAAGAACTTATACAACTCAACACACACACACACACACACACACACACACACACACGCACGCACACGCACACAACCAAATAATCGAGTTAAAAATGAGCAGAGGACCCAAATGGACATTTTCCCAAAGACATACTGATGGCCAACAGACACATACTAAGATGCTCAACATCACTCATCACCAGGGAAATGCAAGTTAAAACCACAATGGGGTATTACTTTATACCTGTGAGGATGGCTAAAGTCAAAAACACAAGAAATGACAAGTATTGGTGAAGATGTACTTTTGTTACTTTTGTGACTGCTAGACTACATTTCAGAATAAAAACCCACCATAAATATTACAATGTTAATAAGAGAGGAGTTATTCTAACCAAAACTGTACATTGAATTGACTTTAATTTAACTTCACACATAGCTTTGTCTGATTAGGCCCACAGAGCTGAAGTAGATGATCATATTGTGTGACAAAAGACTTCCTTATTAAGTATGTCTCTACCTGTCCAATTTGGGGTTATATGTTATGATGTATGTAACACAACACATTTTCCCCCAGGTTTGACAGTAGCAAGTATTCACTGAATTCAGCACTTTCACCCTATTTATACAATAATAACTGCTCCCTTGTGATATTTTATTAATAAAGTTTTTATGCATTTAAATTAATTATCTCTAATACAACTCTGTAAGGAAGATACTTTTAGTTCTGCTTTAATAGTTATAAGAATCAAGGATTGGAAGATTAAGGACATATATGAGAGAGTCACAATTTGATTTCCTGTGTCTGGGTCTTCAAACACCAGGATATTTACCATACATTCTCTTCTCTCTCATGAAAGAAACACAAGGCATTAAGTTCTGAAACAATATTTTGAGAAGTAACAGAATTGTGCGTATTGGTAGGTAGACTATGAAATTGTTCTTCAAGCAAAGACGTAATTTGCCTATGATTGTTACTGATGTCAGTATGAAACATATTTTATTACTTAGAGGTACTTTTTCTTTAGAAATATAACCTAAGACTCTTACTGAGCCTTCTATCTTTGGATATTTCAGTGTACAATAAGCCCTTAGTAAACCTTCTTTACAATAGTGCAATTAAAATCTATTACATTGTTTTCAAATAATTTTGGGGAGGAATAGGTAATTATATTATAAAAAGACAAATCAGTTCCTGATTCAAAGGAAAATTCCAAATTGTAAACTACAGTAATGGAGACAGTGATTTTACTGATTCTAAAGTTGCTTTTATAATACTTCCTATAGACACCATTGATTGAAAGGTGATGGCACTAAACCATTTCATACATAGGATTAAGTTGGCATGAATATAATGAAGTTCCTTTTATTTATTTATTTATTTATTTATTTATTTATTTATAAATTATTTAATCTTTTTTTAATTTATTTTTGAGACAGAGACAGAGCATGAGCAGGGGAGGGGCAGAGAGAGGGGGAGACACAGAATCTGAAGCGGGCTGTAGGCTCTGAGCTGTCAGCACAGAGCCTGATGCGGGGCTCGAGCTCACAGTGTGAGATCATGACCTGAGCTGAAGTCAGACACTCAACCGACTGAGCCACCCAGGTGCCCCAGCTTTTTTCCCTTTTATAAAACAAGAAAGGATTATGCATATATTTAATATTTTTCAATATAAAATAAAATGTTTGTATATTACTTTCCAATTTATATTATTTTCATTTGAGATTAGGTAACATAATTATTCAATTTTAAAATGTCATGTTTTTCATATAGCATTTTTAATATTATAACATTAAAAATTAAGAGCAAATTTTATAAAGAATTGTGAATTTTGAACTGTTACTGTTGGAAATTAAATATTCAAAAATTGATTAGTATAATTAAGAACAAAAGAATGTCTCAAAAAAACCCAAAAAAAATAAAAAAGTAAGAAAAGGTGAATTCAGTGCCAAATTACTATTTTTGTTTCTGACATAGCTGCTTACTTATCTCTGAGAAGATGTCTGCCTTCATTAAATACTTATTTTTTTAAATTTTTTTAGTGTTTAGAATGATGTCAATGAATATAACAGAATAAGAAACTTGAAACTCCATCACTCCAGAAGTGCAATGAATAAGCTTGTGAAAAAATGTCAGAAAAAAAAGTCTAGAAACTTTGGAATCTAATAAAAAAGTTTTCTTAGAATAATCAGCAGAATACTTAATGAGAAAGAAGAAACACTAAATTTTGCTAAGAGAGCTCTATGGCACTTTTTCTTACTCCCTGCCTCAGCAGCTGTTTTGATGAATGTAACCTTCATTCCAGGTGGAGGTTGCTAGTACCAAAGGGAGAAATAAGGATCTTATTCTCAAAGACTTGTGATTGGGTGTTTTGACTCTCTTGACTCTTTGAAGTAAAACATGTTAAAGGTTTTAATTTTGTTTCACATGTCTCAGAGCTTTCCCAGTGTTGAGGCACCTTCTCAGGCATTATTGATTGAAAACACAGGGTAGAACTTGAGGCCAACAATAAGCAGAAATAGCATCCTAGAAGGAAGAAGCTAGGGAAGGAGTGGTACTTAGAGAAATGATAGTTTTTAAAAGCTCCTATTAGGGAATCTGGAGGCAAGATGCACACGAAGGACGGGTACATGCTCAAGAGAGACCAGAGAACAACCTGAGTTATCACCTGTGGCCACTCTTCAGGTTCCACCCATGAAGGAAATGAAGGCTAAGACAGAGAAGCAAACTGCTTGGCATAGCACTGAAGCAATGTCCCAAATACAGAGGCAATCTGAAGAATGCTAGAATGGTTTTTTTTGCAGGGAGGGTTGGAATGAGGTGTTTCAAATGTCTAGGGAGATATATCAAATCACTAGTTGACCACTAGCGTATTTGAACAGAGACATCTGTAGTCACACATGACAAAGAATATGGACTTTTCAAAATTAGATCAACAACAAAACAAACTACACAAATACAAAAACTAGAAAATCATCATACAGACTAGGGAAAGTATGGTTTTTCAGGATTGTTACATCATAATGTTCAGAATGTCCAGTTTACAACAAAAACAAGGCATGAAAAGAGAAGAGTGTAGCCTATTTATTGGAGAAAAATAAATTACTAGAAACTGTCCTTGAGGAAGCCCATATGTTGAATTTACTAGATAAACATTTCAAATAAACTCACTTAAATATGATTAAAGAGCTAAAGGAATCCACCATGCACAAAGAACAAAATATTTGTCAGGAGAATATATTTTTCACTGACTTTAAAATATCAATAAAGAGATAGGAATTATAAAAAAATCCTAGGGGCGCCTGGGTGGCGCAGTCGGTTAAGCGTCCGACTTCAGCCAGGTCACCATCTCGCGGTCTGTGAGTTCGAGCCCCGCGTCAGGCTCTGGGCTGATGGCTCAGAGCCTGGAGCCTGTTTCTGATTCTGTGTCTCCCTCTCTCTCTGCCCCTCCCCCGTTCATGCTCTGTCTCTCTCTGTCCCAAAAATAAATAAACGTTGAAAAAAAATTAAAAAAAAAATCCTGGCATAGAAAAGTGAAATAATTGAAATAAAAATTTCAGAAGAGGGGTTCAGATTTGAGGAAGGAGAGGGAAGAATCAATGGACATGAAAATAGATCAACTGAAATTCTCTAGTCTGAAGGGTAGAGAGAAAAAAATGAAGAAAAATGACCAGAACCTGAAAACCTGTGGACACAGCCATGAGTACCAATGTATGCATAATGAGGGTCCCAGGAGGAGAGGAAAGAGATGCATAAAAATATTTGAGAAGTAATAAAAAACTTCTCACATTTGATGAAATGTATGAATCTGTACACTGAAGAAGCTAAATAAAACCCAAGTAGGATAAACTCAAAGAAATCTGCAACTTCATATTTTATAATTAAGTTGTTGAATTCCAAAGATGAAGAGAGAATCTTGAAAGCAGCAAGAGAGAAGGAACTTGTCTGTACAAGGAATCCTCAAGATTAACAGCCAGTTTCTTTTCTTAAAACATTTAGGCCAGAGGCAGTGGTAGCATATAAAAAATATGTAAAATGGTGAAAGAATTAAACCTGTCAACGAAGAATTTTATATCTGAGTAAGTCTGTCTTAAAAAATGTATCATAAATTAAGACATTTCTAGATAGACAAATAAGGAGTTCATTGTTAGTAGACCTGCCTTGTGAGAAATGCTAAAGGTAGTCCGTCAGTTTGAAATAAAAGAACACTAGTCTGTAACTCAAAGCCATAAAATGAGAAAAAACCATTAAAGATAATTACTTAGGTAAAGGTTAATCCAGTATTATGTCTTTGGATTTTACCTCATTTTTTCCCTGCATGATTAAGGAAACAAATGCATAAGACAATAATTATAAATCTATTAGGACATTGAATATATGAAGATATAATTTATGACAATAATATAAGGAGGCAGTGTTAAATAAAACAAGTGTTTGCATACTCTTGTAATTAAGTTGGTATTAGTTCAAACCATTTAAAGTATAATATTAATTGTGATCCTCCAGTTTACCACTAAGAATATAACTAAAAATATATACAAGAAATGAGAAAAGAAACAAAATTGTACACTAGAAAAAAATTAGATACAAAAACACAATGATGGGGGAATTGAAGGGCAAAAATAATATGAGATGAAAACAAATTGCAAAATGGCAGAAGCAAGTTTTTATCAGTAATCACTTTAAATGTAAATAGATTAAACTCTTTAATTAAAAGACATGGATAGGCAGAATGGATTTTAAAAAATGATCCACTTTGTGTTGTCTACAGAGTTTTACTTTATTTCTAAAGACGTAAGAGGTTGAAAGTAAAAGAGGGGAATGATATTCCATGCAAGTATTAACCAAAAACAAGGTGCAGTGGCTACACAAATGTCAGGCAAATAGAATTTAAATCAAAATTTGTTACAAGAAACAAAGAGCAACATAATATATATTGGTAAAAGTGCCAATCTATCACTGAGCTATAATAATTATAAAAATATAAATACCTAATAAGAAAGTCCCAAAATGTATGAAACAAAAACTAACGGAGAAATAGATAATTTTACAATAATAGTTGGTGACTTCAGTACCATACCATCAATAGTAGAAAGAACAACTGGGCAGAAAATCAACACAGAAATAGACAACTTGAACAACATTAAAAATCAACTGGAACTAGCAGACCTCTAATGCTCTAACAAGAGCGTAATGCACATTCTTGCCAAGTTTTCATGGAACCTGTTCCAGGATACACTATACATTAGATCATAAAATAAGTCACATGCTCATAATCCACCTTGATGAAAGTAACATTTTATTAATTCTGCTGTAACTTGTCATTGGTTGAAATGGCTATCTTCTCATTAGAGATGAACTGTAGTACCATCTTTCATGAAAATAATGAATGCCTCTAGAACTATTGTTCTGTAATATTAGTTACCCATCTCATAGTCCTTTGTGCCATAAATAATTTTACCCAAGCAACTGACTTGTAATTTATTTTCAAGTACAATCTCTGAAAATTCCAGTTATGCAACGCTGGTAGGTAGATTCCAGATAACAGCTTCTTTAATTTTCCTTTATGGAGTTTTGCTTGTTTTTATATATTTTTTTCTATGTGCACTGAATCATGGGTAATCAGCACTAACTACCATTCACTAGAATTACATGTTACTTCCAAGTCCTCAGTTTTCAGGGTTTTGATGATACTGCTTTTATTGTAGTGCTCTTGCATATTTTCTTCTATTTTATATTTTTCATTTAAATAAGTGAATGTTTTAGTGTTAAATATTGCTTGAACTTTTTGGACATAATGCTGTTCATTCTTTTTCTTATTCAAATAAAATGCATCATTGTAATTATGACCGGCAGGTTATTACCAATTCATTCCCCATTAACTGTTCTCGATCCCTGCTTAATAACACTGGACCTTAGGTATATCATTTGCATGAAATTAAAGGTTATTGCTATTGTATTTTTTAGGAATATCATGTTTCATCATATTTCCATACTTATAATTTTGTATAGAATAAAATGAAAAAGTATCTTGTGAAGCAGCAGATTACTAGAAGTGTTATTCTTTTTCTATAAGAATAACTTTTAACTAAGAACAATTATATTTTTCAACACATTTGGCAATATCTGACCACATTTTTGGTTTCACACTCAGGGGCTGCTACTGGCATATTCTTTTTTTTTTTTTTTTTTTTTTTAAGGAAATGTAGCCTGGAATACCAATGTGTACTCCAGGGAAATGGAACTGTTTGGGCTAGTTGATCATTGTCTTGTAAAGAAAAGTGTTAAGAATATTGAAATAAGTAAGTCTAGAGAAGTACGGATTAATTTATTGTGTATACTAAAAGCGCGCACATGTTGTGCCCTTCATCTCATGTTAATGCCTATCTAGCCTTTACTTCATGACCAAACTAGACATGGTTGGAGGAATGGATGTTATACATGAGCACAAAGAATGACTGAATCTTATATAACAAAAACCTACACTGGGTTGAATATAGTCCCTAACATTAGTTAATTAACCATCTATAGGAAGACAGTTTGATCACATCAAATTTCCTTTCATAGGGCCTATTCTGGAAATGGTTTTACCTTTCCAGACCATATTGCAAGAGCCAATGCAATCATCCAAGGGCAATGACTGTCTATTGACAGGATTTTTCAAATGATTTGTCTCAGACTAAAGAAACTATTTCACAAAAAAGGTGGCTAAGTAATAGACTTATTACTTTGTGATACACTGGTCTTGTGACTTATTCTGTCATCCAGAAACAGTGAGTCTTAAGGAAAAGAAAAATGAACTGTTAAAAGCTCATCTAAGCCCAATCCAAAGAATCAGCTTGTATATTGCTTCTCTATAAGGTATTAAACCAATAGCCAGTATGTAATGTTATGTACTCAGTAGCTAGAATCTATGGGTCTGTTACTAATGAATGGAAATAGGATTTCCCCTTAGCCAACACTATCAGCCAAACCTGGGCAATAAAGGAAAATAAAAGATAAATGAATAATTTTATGGAGAAGAAACTTGGAAGACACCTTGTAATTAAGGTTAACAAAGTCGACATCACCAATAATGGGACAAATCAAAACTATTATGACACCTGATTGGATGCAGTGAGAATACACTGTCATTTCTGGGATATCCCTGTCAAGAAAATGTACAGCATAATATAATCATGGTGAATTATAAGTAAAACACAAATTGAGAGGCAGTATCCATAGTAATTGTATTAGAGTCTTCAGCAGCAGCATACAAAGGAGGACTGAGAACTATTTTAGATTGAAGGAGACTAAAGAGACATGTTACAAATATAAACTGGATGCTTTTGCTACAGTGAATATGATTGAGACAACATGTGAAACTTGAATGGGAACTGTAGATTATTTGATTTTAATGCATCTCTGCAATTTTAGTATTCTTCATAGTTATATTGATAGGAAAAATTCTTTGTAGGAATTGTAAAGTAAATTACTCAGATGTAAAGAACACTATGTTAACAGCAGCTGACATATACTCGTATGATTCATAAAAAGGAAAAAAATAACTTCTCTTGAAAATGATAAAATAGCCTGAATGTTTATATTTTTAAGAGAGGTAAGAAAAACAATCTAAAGAATGTATAAGAAAGGAAAATAAAGATTAAAACAGAAAATAACAAAGTAGAAGATAAACTCATAACAGACTTAAAAGGGCCAAATACAAATTAGTTCAGAAATCTCTACACAATAGACAAATAAGAAAGAAAAAAAACAATATCAGAAATACAAAAGATAACTTCAAAATAAGTACTCTAGACAGTATCAAGATTTTATTGGGACATTATGGAAACTTTTACACCAACATTGAAATATTAGATGAAATGGATATTTTCCTACACTCAACAAAAAAAACAAAACCAGAATAATTCTACCACCATAACGATAATAAATTTTAACTTCTAAGAAAATCCCTTCCCCAAAGCAAATTAACACACATAGATGCACGCGCGCACGTGCGCGCGCACACACACACACACACACACACACACACTGAAAAATAAACAAAAACACACTTTGGGCATGGTCGGTTTCAATAGAAAATTACATCAAAATTTCAATTTGCTTTCATTTAAATGTTCAACCTTATGCAAAATTTCATAGAGTATAGAAAAGGAAGTAATGTTACCCAGTTTGTGCAATGAGGCTGTAAATCCTTGATACAAAAATCTTAAATGGACATTAAGAGAAAAGAAAATTGGGGCACCTGGGTGGCTCAGTCGCTTGAGAATCTGACTCTTGATTTCAGCTCAGGTCATGATCTCATGGTTCATGAGTTGAGTCGCATGTTGGGCTTTTTGCTGACAGTGAGGAACCTGCTTGGGATTCTCTCTTCTCTGCCTCTCTCCTGCTCTCTCTCTTTCACAAAATAAATAAATAAACTTAAAAAAGAGAGAGAAAGGAAAATTATAGGGTAATATCATATTCTGAACAAAACTTTAAGGAAATTTCATTATGGCATTATATAAAATGAATAATAGATTATGGACATTTGAGTTTATTCCACAAGGTAGGCTATGTAACATTAGAAAATAAATCAGTATAAGTTACAATGTTAATAAAAAAGAAGAATATATTTGATAACATATAATGCTGCAGAAAAATTTTTACACAATTCAATATTTGTGTTAAGTACTTATTAGGTGAGGAAGAGTATTTTTTAAATATAAACAATCCATAAACTCCTACAGCAAACATATGCTCAAAGTTAAAGATCTGAATTCTTTCCTTTTGAAATAATAAAAAAGAAAGTAGTTAAGGATGCCTACTGTGTCTGCTAATATTTGATAATGTAAATGAGGTAATATCCAGTGCTATACACATATTGAAAAAGAATTTTATAATATCAATTTATTTGATATCATTCTGTATATAGAAAACTTTTAAAACTTTTGTAACATAATGTATTAGGGAGTTTGACAAGGTTTCTGGATATTCAGTCAATATACAAAAATCACTTGTAGTTCTATATGCCACCAACTGACAGGGAAAAAAAATTACAATAAAATGAAAAGTATCAGTTGCCTTGGAAAATAACAAATACAAGATATATTTGTGGACAATTACAAAATTTTATTGATAGTTGTTAAAGAAAGCTTGATAAATGGACATATGCAATGCACCATAAATTACATTTTCCGAGGATGTCCTCAAAAATTGTCTTATTAAATCAATTTATATAAGCAACATGTATATTTGCAATTCACAACTTTTTTACATTCTTATTTTATAAAATCTAGTTCATTTGGAAGTGCCTGGTTCAAGAGTAACCAAAACACTATCATACTAATTAGTAGTACAAAGAACTGACCATTTAAAAAAGTTTAAACACTGATACATTGTAGTAATAGCAAAGTTGTATAAATAGATCAGTAACATGGAATGAAGAACCTAGATATGAACACCCGTATATATTATCTCTTTACACATGAATGGCACGGCAGAAAGTAGAAAGTAGATGATCTTTTTCAATAAAAAGGTTATTGTGAGCTGGTTGATTTAACACTGATACATTTAAGGCAATATTTAAATATCTCACAAAGAATAATAAAAGGGAATATTTTTGGAACTTTGGGATATGTAATGGTTTCCTAAACAGACACAAAAATAACAACCACACATTTTAAAGGAAATGTGAGATCACTATTTAAAGACAGATTAAATAGGCTGAACTTCACTGACCACACACAAGGGGTATACACTGTGCAAAAAACAGTAGTCTGGAAATGTCACAAATGGACATTTTTCAGGCCTACACAAGCAAAATCAACAATCTCTGAGAATTTAGAGAATCAAATTTCCAAAATTACCACATTTGTAACACTTGGAAGGTCTAGTTCTTTACAAAAACAAAACAAAACAAAACGAAAACAAACAAACAAAAAAAACCATTTGAAGAAACTGGAAAGTATGACCCATTGCAAAGATAAAAGAGTTTAAGAGAAATCATTCCTAAGGAATCCCAGACATTGGAATTAACTGAATCTAGCAACACAGTAAATACCCAAGTGGGACTTATCCCAGGAATTCAAGGCTGAGTCAACATACTAAAGTCAGTATATATATCGTGTTAATAAAGGGGGAAATAACACATAATCTTCTCAGTGGAGGCAGAAGAAGCATTTGGCACAACACCCTTTCAGGATAAAAAATAGAACAGGAATAGAAGGGAACTGCAATCTGGTAAAGGTCATCAATGAAAAATCCACAGCTAAAAACAAACTTAATATTGAACTGGTGAAAGATTGAATGTTTTCTTCCTAAGATCAGGAAAAAGAAAGCTATTTGTGCTTACCGCTACTATGCAACATTGCACTGCAGAGAAATTAGGCAAATAAATAAAAGGCATCCATATTGAAAAAGAAGTAGTGGGGCACCTGAGTGGCTCAGTAGGTTGAGTGTCCGACTCTTGATTTTGGCTCAGGTCATAATCTCACAGTTCATGGGATGGAGTCCTGCATCTGGCTCTGCACTGACAGTGTGGAGCCTCCTTGGGATTCTCTCTTTCTCCCTTTTTCTGTGCCTCCCCTGCTTGCTCTCTCCTTCAAAATAAATAAACATAATTTTTTTAAAGTAGCAAAACTATTTGTACTTTAAATGATCTTGTACATAGAAAAGGGAATAACAAGAACTTGTTAGAGGTGGAATGCCTGAGTGGCTCAGTCTGTTAAGCCTCTGACTCTAGATTTACACTCAGGTCATGATGTCACTGTTGGTGAGATTGAGCCCTGCATCTGGCTCCATGCTGACAGTGGGAGACTGTTTAAGATTCTCTCCCACTCTCCTTCTGCCCCTCCCCCGCCTCTTGTGTGGGCTCTTTCTCTCTCAAAATAAGTAAATATTATAAATATAAAAACAGAGCTAATGAAGAAGTTCAGCAAAATTATAGAAAACAAGGTCAATCTTCAAAAATATGCTGTATTTTATATACTAGTAAGCAGTTTGAAAATGAAATTAAAGGGGCGCCTGGGTGGCGCAGTCAGTTAAGCGTCCGACTTCAGCCAGGTTAGGATCTCGCGGTCCGTGAGTTCGAGCCCCGCGTCAGGCTCTGGGCTGATGGCTCAGAGCCTGGAGCCAGTTTCCGATTCTGTGTCTCCCTCTCTCTCTGCCCCTCCCCCGTTCATGCTCTGTCTCTCTCTGTCCCAAAAATAAATAAACGTTGAAAGAAAAAAAAATTAAAAATAAAATGAAATTAAAGAAGCAAAATAATTTTAAAAATAAAAAAGGTACTTAGAAATGTATTTAAAAAAATAAAGACTTAGACACTGAAAGGTACATAAAAACCTTGTTGAAAAAATTAAATATCTAAATAAATGGAAAGTCTCACATGTTTATAGAGTGGAAGGTTTGTTATTGCTAAGATGTCAGTGCTCTGTAAATTGATCTATACTTCAAGGTTTCAGTTGACTTTTTGCAGAAATAGACAAGCTGGTTCTAAAACTAACATGGAAATGGAAGGGACCAAGGATAGTGAAAACGAATTTGAAAAAGAACAAAGCTGAACAACTATACTTCCCAAATTCAAAGCACAGTCTACAGAGCTATGATAATCAACACCAACATATAGATTAAGGATATAGATTAATTAAATGGAATGAAGATATACAAATAAACCTATACTGGAAGGGCTGGTTGACGTTTTTGACAAGAGCAATAAGACAATTCAGTAGAGAAAAAATAGTTTTTTTCAAGTAAATGATGCTTGACCAACTCAATATCCACATGAAAAAGAATCAAGCTGGGCCCCTGACTGACCCCATGGTCAAAAATTAAGTAAAAATGGATCATCAAAGGTCTAAATAGAAGATGTAAAACTATAAAACTCTCATGAGGGGAAACATTGGTATAAATCTTTGTGGCCTTGGATTAAGCAACAGTTTTATAGATGTGTAAACTAAAACACAAGTAACCAAGAGGGGAAGTATATACATATATAAAAATAAATTGAAACTGATGAAACTTAAAACACTTTTGAGCTTTAAAGAGTCAATCAGGATAGTGAAACACAGAGTGAGAGAAAACATGTGGAAATCATATGACTGAGAGGCATATAGTGCAGAATATGTAAAAAATTACTATTCAACAGTACTTTAAATGAATATTGCTAAGTTAAAGAAGCCAATCTAGAAAGCCTACATGTTGTTGTATGATTACAGCTATATGACATTCTGGAAAAGGCAAAGCTATGGAGACAATAATCCTACCAGTGGTTGCCAAGGGTTTGCAAAGAGGGAAGAAGGGATGACTAGGTAGAACACAGGGGACACTTAGGGCAGTGAAACTATTCTCTGTGACACTGTCCTGGTGAATACTTGTTATCATACGTTTGTCAAAACACATAGAATGTTCAATACACTGAAGATTAACTGTGGCGGTTAATAATAATGTATTGATATTGGTGCATCAATTGTAATAAATAAACCACAGTACTGCAAGATGTTAATGATAGCAGAATCTTTGGGTTTGAGGGTGTGTTTGGGAACTTTGTACTTTCGGCCAAAATCTTATCTAAACCTAGACCTGCTCTAAAAAGATATCAATTAAAACAAAAAGTGTGCCACAATTTTTCTGAATCTGCATTTTGTGTGATTTTTTGCATTGGTTTCTGTACATATTTTGATAGATTCATAAATAACTTTACCCTTTTTTTGAGACCACTGCAAATGGCATTATTTTTGTCTTGTTTTTTTCCTGCTTCAAATTTTCATTACTGATATAGAAGAAAACATTTGATTTTTCTGTATTACTTTTGCAGCCTTCATTGCTATATTCACTTATTGGTTCTGGGACGTTGTTGGTTTTTCATGTTGATTCTTGGAATTTCTACTTAGATAATATTGTCTTTTGTGAATAAAATCAGTTTTATGTGTTTTTCCAGTTTGCTTACATTTCATTTCGTTTTCTTGTAGGATTGCTTTAGCTAACAAACCCAGTGTAATGGTGAATAGGAATAGTGAGGGAGCACATCCTTGTCTTGTTTTTGAACTTAGGGGTTAAGTGTTCATTTATTCACAGTTAAGTATGAAGTTAGTGATAGGTTTTTCATGGGTGTTATTTATCCACTTATGAATGTTAGGCTCTATCTATACATTGCTAAAAGTTTTTGGTCATAAATAGATGATGGATTTTGTCACCTGTTCTTTCTGCTTCAATTAATATGATTATACATTTTTTTCAATTATGTATCCACATGCTGTATTACATTGATTTTTAATGTTTATTTATTTGTGTGTTTGTGTGTATGAGAGAGGGAGAAGGTGGGCAGAGAGAGAGAGAGCATGTGCGCAGGGGAGGGACAGAGAAAGAGAGGGAGAGAGAGGATTCCAAGGAGGCTTTGCACTGTCAGCAAGGAACCCAGTATGGGGCTTGATCCCAGGAACCGTTAGATCATGACCTGAGCTGAAATCAAGATTCAGACACTTAACCCACTGAACCACCCAGGCTCCCCTGTATTACATTGATTTTTAAATAATAAAATACCCTAGCAAACCGAGAATAATTCCCATTTGTTGTTATGTATGAACATTGTTTTTAAATTGTGGATTTGGATTTGCTGCTTCTTAGTGGAGAATATTTTTATCTGTATTTATGAAAGATATTTGCCAGTTCTTTCTCTCTCTATCTCTCTCCCTCTCTCTCTCTCTCTTCTAAATGTCTTTATCTGGTTTTAACAATAGGGTAATGCTGGCCTCATTGAATGAATTGGAAAGTGTTCCTCTATTCACTAGAGAAGAACGAATTGGGAAATGTCACCCTATTTTCTAGAAGAGAATGTGGAAAATTGGTATAAATTTCTTTAAGTGAATGAAAGAATTCACTAGTAAAATCACCTGGGCCTGATTCTTTTAGAAGGTTATTTATTATTGATTAATGTACTTAAAATATGTATACTTATTCAGATTATTTATTTCTCTTTATGTGAGTTTTGACAGTTGCCAAGTAATAGATCCATTACATCTAAGTCACCAAAATTATGGGCTTAATGTTGGTTGTAGTATTCCTTTAGTGTAGTCTTAATATGCATGGTATTAGTCATGGAGACCTTTCAATACCATATTGGTAATCTTTCTCTTCTCAATTTCTTGTGTAGCCTGACTGGGGACTTTACCATTTTTATTTCTTATAAACAAACAAACAAATAAAATCAGAAAAAAATAACAAAAAACAAAACCCAAAACCCTAGCATTTGGTTTTGTTGATTTTTCTTCTTTATTGTTTTCAGTTCTATAAATTTCTGCTCTACATTTTATTATTTCTCTTTTTCTGCTAGCTTTAGATTGAACTGTTGCAATTTATGTGTTGTACAATGATTGAAACAATATTTTTGTTTTAGGTCCCTCTTCTTTTAAAATGTAAACATTTAATGCTATAGATTTTCATTTAATCACTATTTTCTTTGCATCTTATAAATATTGTTAAGTTTTAAATTTTCATTTACTTAAAATATTTTAATATTTCTTCTGATACTTCTTCTTTGATCCATGTGTTATTTATAAGTGTTTCATTTAATCTCCAGATATTAGGGTTCTAGATGTCTTTCTATTACTGTTTTTTGTTTGTTTGTTTGTTTGTTTATTTGTTTTTAACTCCATTGTGGATTGTGAACACATTTTGTATGGTTTCTTTTCTTTCAAATGTCTTGAAATGTTCTGAAACAACATGTGATCTATCTTGGTGAATGTTCATGTGAACTTGAAAACTTTGTATTACTTTGTTGTTGGATAGAATATAATATATATGTTAATTAGATCCAGCTTATCAATTATGCCATTTAGTTCAACTGTATCACTGATTTTCTTTCTGCTGGATATATCATTACTGAAAGAGAGGTTTTGAATTCTCCAACTATAATAGCATATTTGATTTTTTCTTGAGTTCTAATGAATTTTGCCTCTTGTATTCATACACTCAGTTGTTGGGTGCATAAACATTTAGGATGTTTATGTCTTCTTGAATAAGTAACCCCTCTGTCATTATTTACTGTCATATATATACATATATTACTATATATAATAAACTATATTTATTACTGTCATATATATAGTTTTATATGTATATATGTATATATACATATATGTATATATTTTTTCTCAAATATCTTGTGTATCTTCAAATTTGTTAACCATTTTTTATGCGAAAAAAAAAGTGAAGGCACAAGAAATAGAAATTATGTTATTTATAAAAATTTCAAAAATAGCGCCTTCTGGCTGGCTCAGTTGGTAAAGTATGCAACCTTGATCTCAGGGTTGTAAGTGGGAGCACCACATTGGGTGTAGAGCTTCTTTAAAAATAAAATCTTAAGAATTTCAAGGACCGTTTTAAACATTTTTCTCATATATTACACTGTAACAAAGTACCCCAAACTCAATGACATAAAAAACCTGTTTTTTTATCTTATAAATTCTGTAAGTCAATAATTCAGGAAGAGTGTGGGAAGATAAACTTTTTTTTTTCTACTTCACTAAGTCTGAAGCTTCAGCTGAGAAGATTTGAAGAGTTGTGGGTAATTTGTATTTTGGAGCATGGCAGCTGTAATCATCTAGAGGACTATTCACTCAAATTTTTTATGTCTGGGCTGGATGAGTCTAGAATAAGTTGACCAGCAATTCTAGTTTACCTGGAACTGAGAGGGTTCCCAAGATGCAGGATTTAATTGTCAAAACCAGACCTCTCTTGGGCATACAGTTGGTCAGCATACTCTAAGACTGAGCTCAGTTGCAGCAATTGATTGGAATGCCTCATTTATCTGTCTTAGGCTTCTCAAAACATTGTGCTGGATTGTGAAAGTCTTCCAACAGGGTGTATTAGGAGACAAATGTTTAAAATGACCAATGCAGAAGCTACAAGATTTCTCACAAAGCCTGGGAAGTCACGTAGCATCATTTGATTACATATGAGCTACATAGGCAGGTCCACATTTACAGGAGAGGAATTATCTTCTAAGTTTTGATAACGGAGTGGCAAAAATTGCATAGTAGAAGAACATCTAGGAGAAGAAATAATGTTGCAGTAATCTTTGAGAAAGGCAATCTGTTGCAAAGTAAATGATATTGCTGTGTGATATACATATAGGAAAGCAAATAAATTATCATTTTAAAATTCAGGCTAGCATTCAGAAAAGAAAAAGTAAATAAAAGGCATCCAGATTGGTAAGGAAGAAGTAAAACGTTCACTGTTTGCAGTAAACCTGATACTGTATATGGAAAACCCTAAAGACTCCACCAAAAAAACTGATATAATTGATAAATAAATTCAGAAAAGTCTCAGGATACAAAATCAATATATAGAAATTTGTAGGATTTCTATACACTAATAATGAAGCAGCAGAATGAGAAATTAAGAAAACTTTCATTTACAATTGTACCAAAAAGAATAAAATACTTAGGAATAAATTTAACCAAGGGGGTGAAAGATCTGTACTCTGAAAAGTATAAAACATGGATGAAAGAAATTAAAGGTGACAGAAACAAATGAAAAGGTATCCCATGCTCATGGACTGGAAGAACAAATATTGTTAACGTGCCCATCCTACCCAAAGATCTACAGATAGAATTCAGTCTCTATCAAAATACTAACATAATTTTTCAAAGAACTAGAACAAATGATCCTAACATTTGTATGGAGGTACAAAATATGGTGAATAGCCAAAGCAGTCTTGAAAAAGAACAAAACTGGGAGTATCTTAAATCCCACATTTCAAGATATACTGCAAAGCTGTAGTAATTAAAACACCATGATACTGGCACAAAAATAGACACATAGAACAATGGTACAGAAGAGAAAGCCGAGAGATAAACCCATGATAATGTTGTCACTTAATCTTTGGTAAAGTAGGCAATAACACGGGATAGGAAAAAGTCTCTTCAACAAATGGTTCTGGGAAAACTGGACATACAAAAGAAGGAAACTGGACCACATTCTTATACCATGCACAAAAATGAACTCCAAATGGATTAAGGACCTTACTGGGAAAACTAAAACCATAAAAATCCTAGAAAAGAGCACAGGCAGTAATTTCTCTCACATCAGTTGTAGTAACATCTTTATAGAGATATGTCTCCTGAGGCAAGGGAAACAAAAGCAAAAATAAACTATTGGTACTACACCCAAATAAAAATCTGCACAGCGAAGGAAACAATCAATAAAACTAAAAGACAGCCTATTGACTGGGAGAAGATATTTGCAAATGACATATGAGGTAAAGGGTTAGTATTCAAAATATATAGAGAATTTACACAACTCAAACACCGAAAACCAAGTAATCCAACTAAAAATGGACAAAAGACATGAGCAGATATTTTTCCAAAGAGGACTTACAGATGGTCAACAGACACATGAAAAGATGTTCAGCATCACCTAATCATAAGAGAAGTGCAAATCAAAACCACTATGAGATATTACCTCACACCTGTCAGAAGGGCTAAAATCAAAACCACAAGAAACAAGTGTTGGTCAGGGTGTGGAGAAAGAAGAACCATGCCCTGTAGTGCAAACAATTGTAGCCACTGTAGCAAATAGTTGATACTAGCCAAAAGGCCAAGAAGTGATCACTGTAGCAAACAGTATGGAGATTCCTCAAAAAAAAACCCAACCAAACAAACAAACCATATGATCCAAAAATTCTATTGGGTATTTACCCAAAGTATATGAAAACACTGATTTGAAAAGATATATGTACTCCTGTGTTTATTGCAGCATTATTTACAATAATAGCCAAATTATGGAAGCAACCCAAGTGTCTATCAAGAGACAAATGGATAAAGAAGTGGTACACACACACACACACACACACACACACACACACACACACACAATGGAATATTCCTCAGCCCCCAGAAAGAACAGAATCTTTTTATTTGCAAAAACATAGATTGATCTTAAGGGTATAATGGTAAGTGAAGTAAGTCAGTGAAAGACAAATGCCATATTATTTCACTGTTAAATGGAGTTTAAGAAACAAAACAAATGATCAGAGAAAAAGAAGAGAGAAACAAAAAATAGACTCAACTGTAGAGAACAAATTGATGGTAACCAAGGGGAGATAGGTTGAGGATGGGTAAAATAGATGAAGGGGATTAAGAGTACACTTAAAGTGATGAGCACTGAGTAATGTATAGAATTGTTGAATCACTATGTTATATATGTAAAACTAATGTAACACTTTATGTTAATTATACTGGAATTTAAAAAGAAAAATATTTATATTTATATATTTTTTAAATTTTTATTTATTTATTTTAAATGTTTTATTTATTCTCAGAGAGAGAGAGAGAGAGAGAGAGAGAGAGAGAGAGAGAGAGCATGAGCAGGGGAGAAGCAGAGTGAGAGAGGGACACAGAATCCGAAGCAAGCTCCAGGCTCTGAGCCGTCAGCACAGAGCCTGATGCGGGGCTCAAACCCACAGACCGTGAGATCATGACCTGAGCTGAAGTCGGATGCTCAACCGACTGAGCCACCCAGGCACCCCATTTTTTAGTATTTTTATTTTTGAGAGAGAGAGTGTGCAAGTGATGGAGAGGCAGAAGGAGATGGTGGGGACAGAATCCAAAGCAGGCTCCAAGCTCATCATGGAGCCCAAGGTGGGGCTTGATATCAGGACCATGAGATCGTGACCTGAGCCAAAATCAAGAGTCAGACACTCAACCTACTGAGCCATCCAGGTGGCCCGAACAAAACCAAAGTTTAAAAAATTTTAAAAATTTCAGGCTAGTAGTTATTAATGACAGAATAAGAGTAGGTTGCAACAAGCCAAGAAATGCTCATTGACACTTACGGAATTCTGGCAGTTTTTTATCTGAGTAGTTATTTGGACAGATATTAGATTTCAAATTATTTGTTAATATATAGATTTAACCAAATGTACTTTTCTCAGTGTACATTATTTTAAAAGGTGAAAAAAATACTAAAATTATAAATGGACCACTATTCTGAGATTTATTCTATGATGTGTATTCTCTGTCGAGAACTTTAAGAGCACCAGATGAGACTTAGAGAATTTTCAGCTTTGGTTATTTCATTTTCTGAATTTTTAAGATTTGGGGAGTAGAGTCTTTGGAGCAGGCTGACTTAGTGAAATCAATAACAACAAAACCACTGTATTTAAATGATGGCTGTCTCTAAGAAAAATGAAAAGAATAAACCTGATGATGCCACAAACATGTATGGAAAAATCAGAAGTTTTATCCACAATGTGAACTCCAGAAAGAACAATAAAATTAGTAAAATGTAGTCCCAAACAAAGATACATAATTAAGAAATAAGTGTTTGTTAAAAGAAAAGTACACTTGTGGGCAAAACTTTGTATATTTTTACAGGATAAGAATCAGTGAAGTAGATGCTTAGCAAACATGACTAGTTCTGAGCATTAAGCCAACAAAACCATTGGTTTTTAATTTTGTAGGGCTGTTGTAAGAAATAACCATGACCTGAGTGGTGTAAAACAGCAAAAATGTATCATTTACATGACTGGAAAAGAGAACTCTGAAATCAGGTGAGCAGAACCCTGTTCTCTCTTAGCTTTTGGTGGTTGACAGCAGTCTTTGGTGTTTCCTGATTTGGGCCTGTGTTACTCCAATCTCTATCTACCTTCATGATCACATGGCCTTTTGTGTGTCCATGTCTTCTTCTGGCATTCTCCTATGTTTGTATGTCTTTCTCTGTGTCTCTCTCCTGTTTTTATGACACCTGTCATACTGGATTAAGGGTACACCCTACTCCAGTGTAACCTCATCTTAATTACACCTGCAAAGATACTATTTCCAAATAAGTTTACATTCACAGTTACCAGGGGTTAGGACTTCTACATTTATTTTGGTAAGATGAAATTCAATGCATGAAAAGTGGGGTTGATTTTATAGCATTGACTTCAACTATGGAAAATTAGCTTTCGTGTTTAGAAATTTCTGTTAGTTGCTAGCTATTCTTCTTTATTCGAGCAAGCAATTTATACCATAATTATAATATTAAAATTTTATAGTATTCACACATAGCAGAATTACATATACATGTCATTAATACAGAATTTTATCTTGATTTTACCTTTAATTGACCATAAAAATCATTTTTGGGGGTACCTTAGTAGCCTAACAAAAAGGAGACAGATGGGCACAGGCAAATTTTAGTACTGATTTACAAAAGCTTTGGTGATTGAATGAGAAAATAAACTGGAAAATATAAATATGTGGTATAGTTTAAACTATTTGAAGTCAAAGATAAAATTTCCAGTGTCTGTTATTTAGACATTTTACTTGTTATCTCTTATAATGACCCAGATACTCAAATTACACTCTCAGGAAAGCCTGTGAGACAGAAACGGACCCAAAAACCCATACTTACCAATATTTTCTTCCTGTGTAGTTTGCCTCTACAAATTGAATGATTTAATTTTTGAGTGTCTTAAAATTACCTTCTGTTTGAATATTTAAATTGCTAGATTGTGGTTTTCCTTCCTTCTCTTCTTGAATTTTAAAGATTTTATTGATATGTTTATTTACTTGTAACAATTTATAAAATATATTGAAATATATGTTGTATGTGTATATGCATATGTGATCCATATATATGTATATATGTATGTGTATACATATTTATGAGTTCAGGAGCAAATGAAGTTCTTTTTATGAATCCCATGTTCTGTTGCTAATGGAGATATAACAGTGAGAATAAACAATTCTAAATTCCTGCCTTCAAGAAGCTCACCAGCATATTTAGAAATTTAGCATGGCAGGATCTGGTAGATGGAAGGGGGGATTATATACATAATATATATAATTTTAAATCCAGTATAGTTAGCATTCTGTGTTATATTACTTTCAGTTATATGATATAGTGATTCAACAATTCTCTACATTACTCAGTACTCATAAGTATACTGTTAATCCCCTTCACTTATTTCACCCATCCTCCCCCCACTGCCCCTCTGGCAACCATCAGTTTCTTCTCTACAATTAAGAGTCTGTTTTTTGGTTTGTAATTTTTTTATTTATTTCTTAAATTCCACATAAGAATGAAATCATATGGTATTTATCTTTCTCTGACTTATTTCACTTAGCATTATGCACTCTGGATCCTTTCATAGTGTTGCAAATGGCAAGATTTCATTCTTTTTTATGGGTGAGAAATATTCCATTTGTGTATACTTATATGTGTATACACATACACACACACACACAAACACACATACACATACACCCCACATCTTCTTTATCCATTCATCTCTCAGTGAACATTTGGTCTGCTTCCATAATTTGGTTATTGTAAATAATGCTGCAGATAAACATAGGGGTGCATGTATCTTCTTAAATTAGTATTTTTGTATTTTGTGAGTGAATACCCAGTAGTGAAATTACTGGATCATATAGTAGTTATATTTTTAATTTCCCATGCTCTTCCCAGTGGTGCACCAGTTTGCACTGAATATTTAATTTTCAATAAATGACTATATTACTTGAAAAGCTTGTACAGGGAAAGCAGTGTAGCATAGTGTTTCAGACACAGTGGCTCACAATTTAGCCTCTTATTAGCTGCTCACCAGCCAATTTTACTGTAAGCACGTCACTCGCTTTTCTCTCAGACTCTGTTTTCTTATCTGTAAATTGAGGATATTAGTAGATAGTGTTTCATTGTCATTTACAGGATTTAATGCATGTTAAGTACATAGAACATTGCACTAAGCCAGTGCCTTAAGACTAATACATAATTCTTAATGGATGGTATATACCAAGTACTTAAAAATAACTGGTACAATACTGTTGTATTTGTCATTTGTTGTTTTCAGTACATCGAACAGCAGCCACTTTTATGTATTACATACTTAGGAAAATTAGGTGTCATTGAAATCTCTGCTGTCTAATGAGATCTAAAAGCAGTTTCCTAGGAAGTAGGATATTTGTTCACAAAAAGGACAGAAACACTTAGTCTGCCTGTTTTTTGTTTCTTTGCTTGTTTTTTCTTTCTTTTTCTTTTTCCTTATCCGTAGCTCAGACTCTTAAAATCAAAGGTGAAGGAAATTGAACAATGCATTTCCCAGATTACAGTCTTGGAGAAAGTAGAGCTTTGTTCTCACATGGCCCCGCTCAACACTTACCACTGTGACATGTAACTTAATGTTTATGAATCTCAGTTTTCTTATTTTCAGAAAAAGAAAGAAAATGTCTTCCCTTGCTAAGCAACTGTGAAAAATAAATTACATGCCATAAAAAGTGCCTGACACAGAGCAGGCAGTCGTTAAATGCTAGTTTCCTTCTTCATTTTTTCCACTTTCTCCAATCAGTTCACTTTTTCTGCTCTGGCAGCCGCTACTAACTGCCTTGTCTCACACTTTTCATGTTCCTTAATAAAGTTCAATTTGTTTTGCTTATAATTATTGGAAATCATTTATTGAACATAAAAATGATATTCAGATTTTGTTTCCTTCAGGATTATTTTAAAAAAAAATGTATCAGCAGAATTCCTGTTAAGAAATTTTACTGTGAAAATTTTAAGTGTGAGGAAGACCGAAATAGCCATAACTGTACAGTAAGCAGTTCTTCCCCTGGGGGTGGAACTTTATAGAAGTTAAAACATTGTCAGCATGATGGCTTGACAGACATGGGCTAAGGAAAAGGATAGTTTATTTGAATATACATCAGTAATAGATCATAGTGGATGTCTGATACAATTTTCTCTACGTTAAATAGAGCCTTGCCATTGAAAGCCTAATATTTGATATCTGTTTATGCCTCTCCCCCAAATTCGGTAGTTTAACTACTTTTTTTGTAACTTGTCTCATAAACAGAAGTCAGAAAACTTTTTTTTTTTTTTTTTTTTGGTAATTCTGTAAAAGGCCAGACAGGAAGTATTTTAGGCTCTGTGGATACTATAGTTTCTGTTGAAAAACTACTCAGGTCTGTTTTTGAAGAGTTAGAAAAAGGCATACATATGGCATATATAAACAAATGAGTGTGATGTGTTCTAATAACATCCTATTCACAGAGCAGTTGGTGGGTTAGATTTGGCTTTCAGGCTATGGTTTGTAAACCTCTGTTACAGAATATATTTTGAAAAAACAGAATGAGTTTTAAGTAAGGGATTCTCTTTATAGCATATTGGAAAGATCATGTGTTATGAATCTGGTGGTCTTATGTTCCATTAACCATCATTTAGGGGCTGGTTTTCCTCAGAGTAACTATTTAATATTAAATCTGTTTGGTATGCTATTGTATTGTATGTTGAAAAACTAGCTCCATATAGGTAACAGTTCTTACGCATATAGATAACAGTGAACATCTACAAAAAAAAAAAAAAAAAGATGATGTTGGCTGCCTGAATGTCTTCAGGTCTTCATGCTTCACAGGGCACTGAAAGAGGGTCAGAGTGAAGGGAGTTATGTGACTCAGATCCAGCCAATCAGAATATTTCATCTCCTACTTTCAGTGAGCATTGCAGAAATGGTAATATCATCTATGCTCGGTCAGGTCATCCCTAGGATGTTCTTGAAGTTGTTATTAAATTTAAGAAGTGCAGTGGAGTTATGTTTTCTGAGAAATGAAAGGATACAGTCCCTTGATACCCTCCCATCTGTGATAGAAGCCATTAGATGGGGAAGAAAAACCAGGGAAATAGGTAGAGCCCTGATATTAACATTTATATCGTGGATCCAGTTATATTCTAAGGTAGTTTTTCCTTTTATTTATTTATTTTTGTCTTCTTGAAAACGAATTTGAGTTATGTTTCTGTGTTTGAAATAAAGATATTTAGCAATAAGCCTTTATATTATTATTTTCACTAAGATTTTATCTTCTCTAAAAGCATAGATAGGCCTGGGAAATATGACATATTATTATATCATTGGTGGAGTCATAATGTCTGTCCATAAAGCTTGGGCTCAGGTCACAGGTCAACCACTCCAAGTGCGTAACCTTGTACAATTTATTTAACCTCCCTTTTAAAAATCTTGATCTTGTCCTTCGTATGACATGTGTTATAGAGATAAATTAAGTAAGTAGGTATAAAGACCTTACAACAGTAGCTGACACAGAGCAGGTATCCAAAAAATGTTACCTGTAATCATTACTAATTTATACTTTACAGAGAAAGTTTTCCTCAAATGCCTTATGCTAAAAAGATTGTTATAAGGATGCCAAGAATAGAACGGGAGGTATTAGACCTAAGTGTGAGTCTGGGGAAGTGGGCAAGTGAAGATTAGATCACAGAGGAGCACCTGGGAGGCTCAGTTGACTTTTGTGTCATACTTCTGCTTAGGTCATGATCTCGTGGTCCAAGGGGTCAAGCCCTGCATCAGGCTCTGTGCTGACAGCTCAGAACCTGGAGACTGCTTTGGATTCTGTGTCTGTCTGTCTGTCTGTCTCTCTCTCTCTCTCTCTGTCCCTCCCCCACTCATGGCCTGTCTCTCTGTGTCTCTCACAAATGAATACACGTTAAAAATATTAAAAAAAAAAAAAGATTAGATCGCAGAGAACACAGGCACATTGGATGCAAGGAAGACCACTTTTTCTTAGTTACGATGTTGCCTGTGGTTTGTAAAGTGAAAAGCACACTGTGTTTGCATGAACCTGTTCTAGCTCTGCTGCATGTATGTGTTCATACATAAAAGTGAACATTTGAAATACACATGCAGATGTACTTAAAAGAACAAAGTCCACATAAGAGCATACCAAATAAAAGCTGTACAGAATCCAGTACAAATGTGTTGAATTAAATTCCTTTTTTGAACAATTGCTTTAAATTTTAATTTTAAAATTGATTTAAATTAAAATCACGTGACTGAATTCAAACTCCATGTTTGAAATAAGTACATTTTTACAGTCAAGACCCTAAGGAAAGGCTTGAGCCTGTATAGAGCACTGCTACTCAAAATTTCCTCCATGGGCAATTACTGAACTGCAAACTTATATTTAAAGATTCATATGTTTTTATAGCAATATGACACAATTATGTATGATGAATCTAATAATAAAAAAACATAGATTTGTATTTTCTGTAGTTTTATCTTTTGTCTTTCATTTTAAGAGTAATTTAATTTTGCCTTGTTCTGTAAAAATTATTTAAACATGACCAATTGACATTTGCGGGGAGGAGGTCTTTTATCACCAATAGTTTGAGAGTCATTACTCTAGAGCATAAGATGGTACTGAGGCGAGTATAGGAATGTTCAAGATAGAACTGAAGTCTATTGTCATAGGTTGCACTGATTCCCAAGAGGCAACCATTAAGCCCATCCAGCATTCAGAAGTCATGAGTAGCCCTTCATCCACTGCATGTTACAAGCCAGTGGAGTAGAAATGCTGATTAGAATCCAGCTCCAGGGAAGAAGATTGCCAGCAGACAGATTCAGGAAGCTGAGGTCTTCAGAAGGCAGAAGAGCCATCTCCACAAAAACCTATCAGGATTAAGAAGGGAAATCAGGAAGATTTTATGGGATATCAGGATTATATTAAAATATCTAAGCCTGTAGGTTGGGCATTCTTCTCTGATGACTTTGAAAATTTCTGTGGATAGAATTTCCATAGCTTCTGCTCAAATATACATGACCCAAAATTTCAAGAATGACTACCATGAACAGAGTATGTCAGTGACTTCAGTGATAAAGATCCCAGGAAACATAGGCAGATTGACAGGAAACAAGAGTCTACTTATTATCCAGTCAATTTTATGCATGCAGGTCACCATCCAACCACAGTTTCTTCACATGATTGGCTTAAAGGAGCTGGAAAGGATACAGGCTAGGGGTGCAGAGAGAGCCTCTTATCTCTGATGTTCTGTGGGGAAGTTTTATTCACATCTAAGGACAAATAAGTGTAGATCACGTTAACTTGCAAGCAAAATTATTAGGTTACAAGGAAGGTTTTGCAATTAAGCCAAACTGTGATTTCTCTAACTTTACCAGGGACAGAATTTTAAAGTTCCAACATACAAAAAAAAAAAAAAAATTCAGTTTATACAGAACATCCAACATCCCATGAAATTATGTTTTAAGAACTTTTTGTAAAGTTACTGAAACAGGAAAATGGCTTTGGATGATAAATAATTTCAAAGTTCAAAGACAATAGGCAAAGCTTTACCACCATAGTATGTAAAAGGTTGGAAGTGACTAAAACCCTGTTGTCTGAGTCAGTAAGAAGTCCTGTCTGCTTCCCCCAGCACTCCTGGACTGGTGTTGCCTTCCTACGTACCTTCTCTATTTTTCTCGGTATCTATAACTTCATACAGTTTCCTTCCTTTCTCTACACTTTTTATTCCTGGTACAACTTGACTCCACCCACATTTCATCTTTCTCCTTTTAATGGCCATATTATAAAACTTAAAATTCTGTCTCCCTCTCTTTTGCTCTATCAGATAGTTAATCCCAATTGATTCTTCTTTTTAACTCTTAATACATGTTTTTATTTTTAAAAAAATAATTTTTTTAACATTTATTTATTTTTGAGACAGAGAGAGACAGAGAATGAACAGGGGAGGGGCAGAGAGAGAGGGAGACACAGAATCTGAAACAGGCTTCAGGCTCTGAGCTGTCAGCACAGAGCCCAACGCGGGGCTCGAACTCACGGACCGTGAGATCATGACCTGAGCTGAAGTCGGACGCTTAACCAACTAAGCCACCCAGGCGCCCCACATTTTTTTTATTTTTAAAAAACTTGATGGCAGTACTTAAGATTCCCCGCCCCCCCCCCATGTGTTCCTGGTTGTTGGATAAAGCCAATTTTTTTCCTATGACTTTCAACTTTCCTTTCACTTCATTTCCCTTCAGTAATCCAAGTTGCACACAGGATTGAATAATGTCATTTGGGGAATTGAGCCACCAAATTAATTAGCACAAAGGTAGTCTTTAAGAAAGAGCAATAGAAATTTTATGAACATCAATAAAACAAGTCATATTAAATAAAAGAATTATTTGCTAACTCTCCAAGGACTTATTTGAACAGATTCCCAGCTTTAAACATACAGATCTTTGTCATTCTGCTGTCTTGCTGCTATTTGAAACATTTTTAAAGTTATAAATAGGGAAAAAATGATCTGCCATAGAGCTCCATGGTATTGATCTTCCTCTGTGTAATTGACACATTTTCTTACAAAACACTTCTTGGATTGTGTTGCTGTGTTTAGGTTTGTGCAGATTCTGTAGACTTGTACAATTCTATGCGATATCAGAATGAATGCAATATTCATAAAAAACTTACATATTTTAAAGCAATTTTAAAAAGTCATTTTGCTTCTTCTGCTCTTTTACATGGCTTACTGAAATGAGCTATATTTCTAAATGTTGGGCTCTTTTCTCAGTATTTTAGGTACTGTTCATTTTAAGAAAATATCAAAAGGTTGTATATATAAAACTAGTGGTTATAAGTGATTTTTATGGTTTATATTCAGACTAATGTGGTCAATTTACTTCTGGATAACTCATACAATATCTGACATTCTGAATAATACCTAATGAGGTCTTTCTGATCATTAAAATTCATTTTCCAACATGCCGAAGTGCAAGTCATATGCTTAGTGCAGACATATGATTCCATTTTCAAGGTAGCCCATGCCAGCCTCCATTTCCTAACTGGTTTAGTATCTGGGCTAAGGTTTTAATTAAAAGCAACACATCTCATTTTATTTTTACAAAAATGTGAAAAAATGCCATATTACCAATATGTAATGTTTGGTTTAGTGCCATAAGCTCTTTATTTAATAAAAGTTGATGTGTATGTATTTTTAATTATGTTCCCTGCACAAAGAAGTATTGTGATGACTTATTTATTTTGTCATAAACATGTCTCTTTGTATGCAGAAACACAGTTCTTGTATGTGGACCATTGGCTTTGAGATAATCCTGACCAATAACTAGTTAAAAGTCAAATTCTTCAAGCTACCTATGAGTAGTATTTGCTGTATTCTTACCCCTCACTGAACATTAATAATACATATGGTATTATACACATTCATCAACCTAAGTTTTTTTTTAAGTTTATTTATTTTAAGAGACAGAGTGAGAGAGCATGAGCAAGAGAGGGGCAGAGACAGGAGAGAGTGAGAATTCAAAGCAAGCTCCGCACTGTCAGCATGGAGCTGGGAGCTGGACGTGGGGCTCTAACTCATAAACCATAAGATCATGACCTGAGCCCAAATCAAGAGTAGGACAGTTAACCAACTGAGCTATCCAGGTGTCCCATCAACCTCAAGTTTTATTAGACTTTCTCCTTGAGTTTCCTAAGTTAGAGAATTTGACCAGAAAAAGCAATGTATTTATTTTTCTTGTGTTGCTGGTTTTGATTCAAACAGCTTAGTAATATCTTGACCATATTTACAATGAAGAACTGTCCTAGGAAGCATTCAGGTCCAATTACAGTGAAACTAGGAATTCATAAAAAGCATATTGCCCTTTTCAGTAAACTGTGAATGTCAGAGCCCTTGTGTTAGATTGTACTGATTCTGGTTTGACTATGTGACTTGTGTGGACTACTGGAATGTGAAAGAAGGATTGTTGCTTTAGCCTAGACCCAGAATGAAACACACAAGGATTAGACATAATTTGATGAACATCCTGGAGAAGAGCCACCACATGAAACCTGCAGACTCTTACATAATTTATTACTGAATTTTTGAGATTGCATTTTGTTGCAACACCATCATGGTAGGCGTTGACTAACGCAGCTCATCTGTGAGCATGCTTTACTTCCACACCACCCCCTAGTTGTACCTTCTGTGTTCTGGGAACAGAGCTTTCAACCACAGCATATTGGAAAGTTTTTATACAAAGAACTATGTGATAATAAATATAATTGGACCTATGTATTACTAATCCTTTGCACACCTCTTCACTCTTTCTTAATATAATGCTTGAACCCAGCCTGACGCTGGTAATAAAGGGGCAGGAGTTAACATATTGGCTATGCCACCAATATGAATACTCTGAGAAAATATTTTTGCCCAATATAATTTTGTTCTTATTTTCTTTGTTGGATATGAATTGTGTTCTTTCATTGTTTCAGCTACTATATTAGGGATCTGAGAAAATAAAGAACAATGCTGTGCCTTGTTTCTTAGGAGCTCACAGATTGGTTGTAGAGAAAGGTATGCAAGAACAGCTATAACTGAGAAGTGAGTATTGTATATAAAAGAAAAATGGGGCTTTTTATGGGAATCCATGAAGCAAAAGGCCCCCTTAGCTAAAGAATAGGGAACTATATAACATATGTAGTGACATTTCTAGCGAAGTCAAATGGTGACATAGAAGGTACGAGAAAAACCTTGGTCACATGAATAACTGTGACATTTTGAAGACTTTTATGCTATTGGCTGTTTCTAAAATTGGTGTGTGATATGAGAAGGAACTTGAAAGGGGCAAAAGATGAGATTTCAAGGAAGACTGGGACCAATTGTGAAAGGTTTTCTTTCTCTGATAAATGAGAAAATAGGCAAAGGAGATTTTTAAAAGAAAATATTATTGATTAAAACTTTGAAGTGAGGGGAAGGATTGAAAAGAGTTCCATTTTCCATGGATGATTATTGGTGACATTTTGAAAAATGGCCTGGAGTTGAGGGATAGTTGCATTGGGAATATCTTCTGGGAGGTAGTTAGGATGAGGTATGTCTGGGCACCTCAAGTAAAACATGACATGGGGAATAGAGACAGGCAGAGTCCAAAGGCTTTGTGTGATGGAGTAAGGAGTACTTTGTGACTAATGAGATGAAGTGGATGGAGAAAGAACTAAATCATTAGAGAGAACCTTTTGGTTTCTTTCTGAGTTAGCACACGGACAATGTTTTAGTTTTTAAGGACTGCCATAAGACCATACAAAAATATGGGTCGCTTCAGCAACAGTAACTTCCCTTGGCTTGCAGATGGCTGTTCTCTTGCTGCCTCTTCACATGATATTCCCTCTGTGCTGGAACGCCCTTGGAATCTTGGTTTGTCTTAATCCCTTTTTTTTTTAATTTTCTTTATTTTTGAGAAACAGAGCACAAGCAGGGGAGGGGGAGAAAGAGAAAGAGAGAGAGAGAGAGAGAGAGAGAGAGAGAGAGAGAATCCGAAGCAGGCTCCAGGCTCTGAGCTGTCATCACAGAGCCCAATGCAGGGCTCGAACCCATGAACCATGACATCATGACCTCAGCCTAACTTGGATGCTTAACCGACTGAGCCACCTAGGTGCCCCATTAATCACCTCTTCTTATCAGGGCATCAGTCAGATCGAATTAGGGAACATCCTAAGGGATTCATTTTGAATATGTTCTTTAAGGGCCCTATCTCAAAATAGAGTCATATTTTGAGGTATTTGGGGTTTAAAGCTTCAACATATGAATTTGGGGGGGGTGCCCAATTCTATCTGTAATAGACAGTGATGTGGTAAAATAAGCCAGAACAAACAAAAACAACAACAGTCAATTTTTTAAAGAAGTATTATAATTCAGGACTCTTTCATTATACAAATGAAAATTTTAAGTATGTTTGGTATGACTGATATGTATAGTTCTGAAGATCAGAAAATGGAAAGGACTGGTCGAAGTCATTGGCTACTGTGTCTTCAATCTATGAGACTAAAAATTAATATAACACTGAGCATAATGGGCCAAGGGAAAAAAAAAGTGGAATCAAATAAACATGAGGGATGGTTGGGAGTAAGCTCACTGCATGGTGTGATTTTGTGGTAGGGTCACCTTCCTAAGGAAAGAAAACAAAAACAAAAACAAAAACCTCAAGGCAACCTGGCTATACAAATACGTGACAACATCCCTCATGACCTTGTAACATGAGACCACTTAATTGGACTGCATGTTTGTGTGTTACCATATATGGGAGACAACGTAGTAAAAAATATATATAAAAAACTATGCCACATGGTGTTCAGCACTCAGTTCTTTAGGTGCAAACCCCACTGAGTGGTGTTGGCAGGAATAAAGTTGCTTCCTGGAAATAAAAGCCTCAGTGTCACGACTCTGTGTGAGAATCCTGCTACAGTTTAGCTGCCAGGAAACTAACAGCTATTATTATAAGGAAAGAGGTTCATGCTTCACTTTGTACTGGTCATGTCAGTACTTTCATTTTAACATGTTTAATGGGTATCATCCTTTAAGGAGAGCTCAGAAGGGCTAGAGATTTATTTTGAGAATAACATAAAGATTTAAAACATTAACTTATTCTCTTTCACTGAGCCCATAGTTAATTTTGTTCTACCAATATTTGTACCTACTATAGGCTAAGCTACCATTTACAATAGCCCCAGATTTCTTAGAGTTTATAGTGTAATGATAGAAGAATCATTAATGAGAAAGTCCCATAACTAAAAGTTAAATTACATTGTGTCAAAGAGTGTGAATAAAAGATATGTATTATGTGAGCCTATACTCGTGGTATTTATCTTAGGGAGATCAGAGAAGGCTTACACACATACATACATACATACATACATACATACCCAAAAGGTGAATTAATCATATATCTCTTAAAAGGAATATTGAAGGAAATTAGGACAATTTCATTCTGGAAGAGATTATTCCAAGGTACATATTTTCTGTCTTGAAATAATTGACCAACTGTATTCTCAAAGAGACTTTCTATTTGTTAGTTATATTTCCAAAGGGTAGCATGATAACAAATACCTCCATATTACAGGGGGAAAGATTGCATCTTGACATGATTGGAGTGGGGCTCCTAATTTAGAAGAGCTGAATCTGAGGGTCAAAATCAGAGGAAAGGAACATAGGGTTATATAAGAAGGAGAAGTTTTTATTAATCCACTGAAAGCTGGAGTCTCAAGCTTTCTGAGGTACCTCATTTGTCATAAAAAGAGGAAACCTTGGAGCAATTGGATATAATAGTCTTGCTGGTTGTAAATGAAGAGGAGATAATAGGATTCATTTTGTGTAGGAAGTGGGGAACAATTCCACTCTCTAGTATGGAGAGATAATTATGTTTCCAGGTAAAGGAAGGTGGAGAAAGACCTAGAATGTTCAGCAGGATTACTAAGTGGGTCAGTAAAACTGAGATGAGAGAATAAATATTCTAAAGTACTATCGTAGACCCTTGAGTGGCACAGTTACCCAAGGCCTTGAGATAATAGGATAAATATATCACTGGTCCTACCATCAAAGAGTTTCCAGTTTAGTGGGGAGAAAATGCAGTCTATAGTAAGAGCAGGGACATGTGCATAATGCTACATGGTCTCTCTCTCTCTCTCTCTCACACACACACACACACACCATTTAGACCATCTTTGGGTGAGAAAAGTCCCAGAGATGACAACTAAACTGATTCTTAAAGAACGAGGAGGGTTATTGCTATGGTCAGAATTTTTAGGTCCCTCTCCTCTGAAATTCATATGTTGGAAACTTCACCCCCAAAGTGGTACTGATAGGAGGTGGGATCTTTAGATGGTGATTAGGTCACGTGGTCAGAACCAGCGTGGGTGGAATTAGTGCTCTTATAAAAGAGGGCTGACCGAGTTCCCTAGCCTTCTTCCTCTGGGCGAGGACAAAATGAAGAAGTCAGTGGTCTGGAACCTGAAACAGGGCTTTCACCAGACCCTGACCATGCAGAGATGCATATCTGTTATTTCTAAGCTGCTACCCAATCCATAGTATCCTGCTATGGAGGCCCAAATAGACTAAGCTAGTTAAACAGGCCAATGTGACTAGAGATGAAGTTATAGGCAGAGGAAACCACATAAGCCTAATCTTGTCATGAGATACATCATGGCATGTGCTGCAACGTAAAAGCAAATAAACATTGTTGGAAAATTAAGTGGTTGGCAAATAATGCTCGTCCCCCCTCCGAAAAAATTTGAGATGAGGAGTGGAGACAGAGACACTGACTACCAAGAACAGTGTTTGAGATAAATTGGAAACACCTGCACCTTTCTAACTTCTGAAAGTTTGTTGTTCATGTTGCTGTCTATCCCCACATTGCATGCCATAGAGACTTAAGGATAACAACAACAACAACAACAAATGTTTGCATTCTTATGCTTAGGAATAGGAGAATGGATAAAGGGAAGAGACTATTTCTCTCTAAACCGAGGAAGGACGTGTTTAATAGCAGTGTCATCATGCAAAAGAAAATAGACTGATACCTTTGGATTTGAAGAATAAAAAGAGAATTTTTACAAGGCCTCTGGATCTATGCAAAGTGACTTTTGGGGAAAGGGGTTGAGTCTTTCAGAGTTAACCAGCCAGTTTTGAACTATGTAAATATATATTTTTTTAATTTTTTAAGTGTTTATTAATTTTTGAGAGAGAGACAGAACGTGAGCTGGGGAGAGGCAGAGATAAAGGGAGACACACAATCTGAGGCAGGCTCCAGACTCTGAGCTGTCAGCACAGAGCCTAAGGCGAGGATCGAATCCACGGACTGCAGAATCATGACCTTAGCTGAAGTCAGATGCTTTACCAACTGAACCACCCAGGTGCCCCTCAACCATGTAAATGTCTTAAATGGTATCTGTCCAACTTCTGCCAACTTTCCTTTATTCTGAGTGTCTCCATATGTTGTCAGCCTAGCAGGATTTTCCTCATGTACAGTGAAGGTAGAGAGGAGCTGCCTGCAGGGATGTGAGGGGTATCAGGAAAGACTTTAATAGGTAAAATACTTTCCCCACTATTGCTTAAAAATGTGTGCTTTCCTCACTTGCACAAAATGCATAAATGGTCCTGTGCCTGTGGGGGTGAGGTAGTCAAAAGAATGCAAAGGAAGAGAAAACACCATCAAAAGTGCCTTGACTATAGTATAGTGCTGCTCAGTAGCAAAGCAGGTATCTGTCTTGTCCAGGTTAAATAAAACATCAGTCGCCTCTGAAATATGCTTAAAATTACAGTTTATTTATGGACGTGTACTGGCAGTTGCAGTCACCAATATAAATACAATGCATTTCAGTTAGAAACAGACCACATATCAGGAAGTGTCCTGAGAGCCTGATAAGCAAGGCCACTGTGGGGAGAAATATGTAAAAAAGTTTGTGATAGATGAGTGGAAGCAGCAAAATTTGTTTCTGGCAAAGGAAGGAGGCGCAATGAGAGAAGGAAAAAAATGAGAGAGAATAAATTGTTCTGTGCATGTGAAGGCATTCTTTCTGTAATTCACTGTACTTTGCATTCAGAGATGAGGCTCCTGAGGAAGTTTGGTCTGGGTGGATACTTGTGCATAAAAAATGTTATGTTCATAAGTTGGTTTTGACAAATATGTCAAACGGGCTGGGAAATAAAAATAAAACTGAACAATGACAATAAAGAATAAAGAATGCAGTCTTCCTTTAAAATGATTATAATAGATTTGGGAGAGTAGAAAACTGAAAGTCAAGGTGGTTAAAGGTTAAGTAAGGTAAGATTGGGATTCCCTTTACCTCCCTACTTTTGCAAAGGCTAAAGTGATGTAACTAACAACTCATCTCTGAGAATAGAGAGGTGCTTCTTCGACTCCCAAATTATTCTTGGTACAGATTCTCCGAAAATACCTTGGAATCCCAGATGTCGTTTTATGGATATTGCCATTAGGGAAGTTCAAAGTGAACTGAAAAGGGGAAAAGATGCTTCATGAGAGAATATTTGGGGGAGCCAGGGTAGAGCTATAATGACCTGTCCAGGTGCTTGTGTCTATGAAGATCGAGGATGAGTGGAAGCAGATAGGAGTGTGAACACACTGACACAGTTGTCCTGGTTATAAGACTGATAATCCCACACCCCATAAATATCCCAAGTCCAGAGAATATTGGATCAGTTGGTCATCCTAGATATAAGAGAAAGGAGCACTTTGTCCCCCAATTAGAGTTAGCTGAGTGTCCGAACATGCAGATAGACTCTGGTACCACTAGCTATTAAGTGAAGAGCTACAGGATGGAGGCAGTGCTTATTGAATTGGAAAAAGCATAAAGTTTTCCAAGGAGCCAAGTCTCATGTGTAAAGGACTGCTTATTCCTTGTGTGTCTAGAAGATTCTGTAGGAAATAGGAGCTGGGAAAAAATGTCATGGCTGCTATCGATCCCTCCTAGTGAAGGGCTGTCTCACAGCTTAAGGGACCCAACTGAGAAGTTCCGAAGTATACACAACTCAGTAGATGAGGGGATGGTACTATGCTCCTGTAGAATGCCTCACTTCAGGGGCACCTGGGTGGCTCAGTCGGTTAAGCGTCCAACTTCGGCTCAGGTCGTGATCTCAGTGTTCATGGGTTTGAGCCCCACATCGGGCTCTGCACTGACAGCACAGAACCTGGAGCCTGCCTTTGGATTCTGTGTCTCCCTGTCTCTCTGCTCCTCCCCCATTCACACTCTGTCTCTCTCCCTTTCTCAAAGATAAATAAACATTAAAAAACATTTAGAATGCCTGACTTTAGAAACTGAGTATGCGTTCAGGTGAGGCTCCAAGACCACCAACTTCACCACAAAATCTTAAACAGCCCTCATTGCCATCCAGACTGAGGGAAACAGCAGGCGGCTAGCACATAGGCAGATTGTTTCTAGCAAAGCAAGAAACCAGGCTGGATGCTGCATCAAGAACTGGTGCTGGCAGAGAGATAGAAAGGAAGCAGTTATAAAACATCCTGTTTCCTTCAGTGTATCCTCAACCAGACTGAAGGAGATCAAACCCTCTCATTTCTGTCATTGAGGACAGGAGAAACCTATAAAGGTAGGAATGGAATTCAGAGAAGATGAGATTGAGTAGGAATTGGAACCATGAGGTGTAGAAGCAAACCCTGATGGAGATGTGTAAAGGACAGTAGCCGAAATTGTCAAATTGTCATCTTTTGAACTAAATTAAAATTACCCTTGATTGGATTTACTCCAAGGAGAAACTGATAATGGCAAATTAAGGCTAAATTTGCAAGATAGAGAAGGAAAGATTTTGGAGATAGGAAATATTTGTGGTTCAGTATTACCTCCAGATTTATCTTTATAAAAGAGACTCATTTGGCTTGCTTGCTTGCTTGCTTTCTTTCTTTCTTTCTTTCTTTCTTTCTTTCTTTTACTAAAAATTAACATATACTTAATGGACAATTTGGAAGGCTTTCTAGAAAGGTAAGTCTCACCTAGCCCTTAAGCAAAGACTGATTAGCTCACTTGATGCCCTCTCACCACAGGACTCCTTCTACAAAGCCCTTCTAGTGGCATTCTAATAGGACAGGAATGTTAACGGTTACTCAAAAGCAATCCCCAGTGCTCACCTATCTGTGTCTTCTTGGAATGACAAAAGGAATGTGGAGTCTCTGTGTTGTATAGCCAGAGGCAAATAGGGAATCAAAGGCAGGCAGGGATGTCTCTTATTAAAACAGAATACACTTGTCTGAGTAAACCGCACTTAGATATGTCCCTGTCACATAGTGCATAGAAAATGGCTTCTGAAGTAGCTGAATTACATATAAAAACTAAGGTGGATAGACAAGGGGCGAATTGAATGCTTGAAAATACTTTTTGTTTTTCAATTTAAATACTAAATAAATAACAATGCACAATGGCATAGGGGAGATGTTTGGGAAAGAATCTAGGAAGATTAGACATTAAAAAGTAAAGGATGATTGAAATATGAAACAGTGCATCGAATTAGAAAAGCTTGTTTAACCTGTTAAACAGAATGTGAAAAATATGACAGTCTTGCTTAAAGAATTGTCCCAGTACAAAGCATATTTTCTTCCTGCTCTCCTCCTCCTCCTCCTCCTTCTCCTTCTTCTTCCCCTACCCCTCCTCATTCTCCACCTCCTCCTCCTCCCCCTCCTCTTCCTCCTCCTCCTCCTCTTCCTCTTCTTCTTCTTCTTCTTCTTCTTCTTCTTCTTCTTCTTCTTCTTCCTCTTCCTCTTCCTCTTCCTCTTCCTCTTCCTCTTCCTCTTCCCCTTCTTCTTTTTTGTTATTGTTTCTTATTGTCCTGTTTGGATCTATGACATGGCAGTGTGTTTACTAAGAACCGATAATGTTAAACTAAATCCTTTTATTTATTCTTGGGATGACCCACCATAGAAAATTAGAAAAAGCATTATTTTCAGAGTTTGAAATTCTGGGACCCAGCCTTGACCATATTTCCAATATTTATGGCATTAGAGAATTTGTATGACTTTTGAGTTTCCTCACAAATAGAAAGGGAGAAAAAATATGTATATTTTAGGTTCATGAGAAAGAGAAGATGCAGTGACATATATGGAAGCACTTTAGAAATTGTTAGGAATATTCTAAATTTAAAGTGTGAATGTTAATAATTTTATTTTATTTTTTACAGACTTCTAACTTCTTGTTCTGGGCTGCTAGGATCTGATTGTTCATGCTACAACTCTCACTTTATTGTATTTTATGTAAATCATCTCCATGTACATCCCATTCCTTTTCAACTTTCAGCTCTGTCATCCTCATGCTATTTTCCCGTGTGAAAGAAAAGTGGCTGTCACAGTGGCAGGAATCACATACAGACAGGATAATGTAACATGGAATAAGAGAAACTTGCTCTCCCTACATGTTGCTTGTGTGCTACTGATCAAAGTAGAAACCTTTCAGAGAAACCTCCTTCCCACATTCTTTTTTTTTAAGTGTTTATTTTTGAGAGCTTGTGAATGGGGGAGGGGGAGCGGGGAGAGAGGTAGAATATCTGAAGCTGGCTCTTGGCTGACAGCAGTGAGCCCAACCTGGGGCTTTAACTCAAGAACCGTGAGATCATGACAAGCCAAAGTCAGATGCTCAGCTGACTGAGCCACCCTTCCCACATTCTGATTTTGGCATCATGTTGGTCCAAATTCGATTGTATTTCCATGCCTAAACCGTCAGTGGAAAGCTACTGTGGTAAGTTTAGACTTACCAGAACCTGATCCTGAAGCCTAAATCTCTGTGACGAACAAAGACATAAAGAAAACTAGGGATTTTTTTTTAGTTGAAAAGAGTAGGTATGTTTGGTTGACAACAACCAGTGTCTGACCACAAGCATTATTCCTAATTTGGTAGCATTACTTACTTACTTTCATGAAAATAGAGGAACTTACATAAATATAATTACAAAACCTTGTTCAATATATGCTTTTCCCCCCTAAATCTTATGTTAGCAAAATATTTCCTACTTTTCCATAATATTGATCTTTTTTGAAACTATCAGAAGGAGACAAAATCCATGGGAGTCATATTACTAAGAAGTTAAGATTTTAGAAAATTAAATAACTCTCTAGTTCTAAGTGAACACTGTGTTAGGCATTATTCAAAGTTAAAATATCCGGTGTCTGAAACTGACAACAGCTTCTGTGATGTGTATGTGTGCAAAGAACCACAGTACCCAGGAATGGATTAAGCAGGTGATTTTGTGTGTTAATGTTGGATGTGCTTTGTACCACTTTTTTAAAGTCACCTTTTTTTTTTTAATAGTTAAGTGAGACAGACTAAGTGACATTTTACAGTTTTGTGAGGAATTGCCATGGAAATGTGGAATTAGCTGTTCCCTGTGATATATTACAGTGATGTCTTGGAATCCTAGTAGATTACACTCTGATCAATTCTGGTCAGACTAACCCATATTAACAGTATCTGATATCACTTTTCTGTTTTGGGCATCTCTACAAATGTGGAAAAACTGATTTCCATGATAAAAGAAAAGAAAAACAAGCTTTTTGATAAGATATTCCTTCAGTAGTTATGAATATTTGATGCCACATGTATTAACATTGATTTACATAATGCCTCTATGGACTGTTAATTTATGCTGGGGTATAATATTGTAAACTTTAAGTATTGTTTTCTTTAGGGAAAATATTTAAAAGTTTCAAAATATCTCATGTATAGTGCATAGAAATTGAATAAACTAAATTTTATTTTCATGACTTCAGGTTTAAAATCAGGAGAGGCAAGGAAAGCTTCAAAGAAATTCTGAATTCTAAAAAAGAATCAAAATTCCATTTTCTTTTCTAATTCCCAGCCATTCATGCATCATTTCAATCCTGCGTAACACAACTTTCCTGAAGGCTTTTGGGCAGCAGGTACACTGAAAACCATTGTATTTGGGATCAAATCTCCTGAGGGTATGCTTATCAATAGAAAAAGATTTTGTTTCTTTCACAAAACAAGTCTTTCTTATCTATATGAACACAGTATTTTTTACAATGGAACTTAGCTGCTTTCTAGAAAGTGTTTTTGAATATTGAACTAAACTCACTTGTGGCATCAGCTTTTCCTTGACACTAGCGAATGCTCTCTTAAATGCCAAACAATTGTAGATACATAAGAAACCAAAAACAGTATGTTTGTTCTGATACATTGAAAACAAAACAATATAACAAGAATCTTAACCAAGTAATTGTAACCTGAAATTACATGGTTTTTGTTATTGCAATGTGTAGAGCAGTTTATTGTAATCACTTGAATTTTACATTGGATCCATCAGATTGGGTAGGTTAGTTAGTATCCATGATGTTCAAATATACTCAAGTTGGTATGAGGTAAAGGAGGGTAGGAGGAGGCCATAATTCCTCTCAGTGTCTTTCAACCTAATTAGAAACATAAGAAAAATTTTTGTGAATGACATTGTCTTCACTTTGTCATGCAATCCTATGGGGGTAGTTACAATTCCTGTTTCATAGGAAACAGCTCTGAGTCTCAGAGACATTAAGTAAAGAGACAAATGGAGGAAAATAGATTTCAAAGCGGGGAGGTAGGATCAGAGTATGCCAGACTCTTTACTTGGGATGTAACATAGCCACTAAAGCCACTCTGGATGAAATTACATGCTGAGCACCACCACCTATAATGAGAAAGATGGGGAGGAGACACCCCACATTCAAAGAGGATGCTGTCTTGCTAATTTTGCTCTCTGTGTGGTTTTCGTTAATCCTTCTGACCAGAGTAAGCATCATATGCAGCACCCTGGATATGGAGCATCCATATCTCAGAAGGGCTGTGACTGTCTCAGTGGAGAGATTCAAGAAGCCGGGCCTGAGGCTAATCCAGAGCTCTTGTCACTGAACTGAACGGTATCAGGCCCAAAGGGAGAATATGAAACCCTGAAGTTAGAAGACAAAACCATAGGTATGAGTTAGAGGAGGCAAGATACAAAAGCTGAGGCAGAACAGAAACAAAAGAGAGTTCAAAAGAAAACAAAACAACGGATTAGCATGTAGAGTGGTACCAAATGGGATCAACTTAGGACTGACTAACTTTGCTGCAAGATTCTGGGAACTTTTACTTGCAGCCCATTATACTTCCACTTGGCAAGCAATGGTGTAGAAAGTGCTCAGTTTATACTGGTGTGCCACTGGCTGAGGTATTGATAGAGTCCATTTCTTTTATAGATTTACATTTAAGAAAATAACATATTCTCAATTTATTCAACAGTATGAGAGAGAAAGATGGATTACACACACACACACACACACACACACACACACACACACACACACACACAAGATACTTCTAAATAGTTCCTAAATGGAGTACCTGAGTTAAAGTATGTAATTATAAAAATATTTGGCATAAAACTTCTGGTACTTTCACTGACTTAGATCTATTTCTTCTTCTCCTCCCAAGTGGCATTTATTGGTCATCTCGTCTTCTTTACTTCAAATTGATAGTTCATACTCACAAAGGTGCAGGAGATTCTGTGCAAAATCTTGACTGATTCAAAATCTTAGATCACTTCAGCCTGTCACCTTCTCTAGTTCTCCTCATGGTCCGGATGGCTATACTCTGTTTCCTATTAGCAGTAATGGACAGTAAGTAATCTAATTTCACAGGGCATTTCTGAAGGTCAGGAATAGAAGCATAGATTGTGTCATCTGCTTTCCTGACTGTCATATAGGCACAAAGTGTTGGCCACGTTATCTGGTCTCCTCTGGAAGTTCAAGGGGAAAAAAAAATCTTCCTCCTCTTTCATTCATATAGTTTTTGACAGGATGCAGGTCCTTGCAGTTTTGGACAGATGACCTTACAGGCTGTTAGCCAGTAGCTTCCTCAGGTCTTTCCAGTGTGGGCTTCTACCTGACAGTTTACTTCATCAAAGTATACGGTACAACAAGCCAGTAGAGAGACACAGAATTGGAAGCAGGCACAGAGCCTAACATAGGGCTTGAACTCACAAACCATGAGATCATAACCTGAGCCAAAGTCGGATGCTTAGCTGACTGAACCACCCAGGCACCCCTAGTTTTTATCATTATTAACCTACTTAGACTACCTGAGCTTATCTTTATATTTAATATTCCTGGTGCTTCCTGGTTTAGCAGATCAGTATGCTTTAGTCTCTATCATACCCCACAACCTCCTACATTAAAATACATCAACATGACACAGCAAAGCTGTGCTTCCTTTGAAAATCCACACAGCTTCTCATAATGGATCACAAGCAAATGATGCAGATTTAATGTGCTAAAATCTATTTGTGGTATCTTGAAAAAAATAGAATGGTGTTTTGCTGTAAGTTATCTCACATCTTCACGAGCAGATTTTTGGAAAGCTGTTTTTGTGTACATTTATATTTGTTTGTGCTTGGTATAGGTGATGGTGGTGTCATTAACAACTTGAATGTGAAGAGGTTTTCATTTCTTCTAAGCTGTGGGGAACAGCTTCAGTTTCTGCAACTCTGTCCTAGGAGAAACAATTTGGGTGCACAGCGACTAAAAACATTCTATCTTGCTGATACGCATTGGTCACTAATAGAATCTTAGGAAGTTCTTTTTACTATCCAAACTTCCAGATATTGACTGGAACTTACAACTGCATAACAACATGGATAGAGAAATGAAGTTTAAAAGTTCTGTCACTGTTTTTATTACAAAATAGCAATTGCAGACTTTTACATCTTAGCCATAAAATTTATAGTTAGATCAATCATTGCCCCAGGGCCCAGTTCAGAGGTAAATTTAATTTTCTGGGATGTATTTTAAGCAAAAATTTTAAGTTATAGTAACACTCTAGATATACATTTGCCAGTTTGCAATGTTTATATTAATAACAGAGGCATTGGAACAGTCCATGTTAGAAAATTAAAGACTATATCTCTGCCACCTATTGATAAAATTCTTTTGAAGGTAATGGCACTTTTGATCACACTACAAATTGCAAATGAAAAGTGCTCAAATTATTTTTTTTAATTTTTTTTTTAATTTTTTTTCAACGTTTATTTATTTTTGGGACAGAGAGAGATAGAGCATGAACGGGGGAGGGGCAGAGAGAGAGGGAGACACAGAATCGGAAACAGGCTCCAGGCTCTGAGCCATCAGCCTAGAGCCTGACGCGGGGCTCGAACTCATGGGCCGCGAGATGGTGACCTGGCTGAAGTCGGCCGCTTAACCGACTGCGCCACCCAGGCGCCCCTGAAAAGTGCTCAAATTATTGATGAATTGTTCTATTCTGATAACTTCTTACCACTTTGCAGAAATTATCCAAAGAAATCAAATTAATACAGCTTTTAGAAGGGAAGCAAAGGAAGAAAAATATGCAAACTATTTATAATTTTTGCTTAAAATAAACTTAATTTTCTAAATTCCAATATTAAAACTGACTTCAGAGATAATCCTGCTCAATTCTGTAATTTTTAGATGAGGAATCTGAAGCTTCTGTAAATATAGTCGTGTCCTATGACAGAAGGACTCATTGCTAAGGGATTATTTCCAATTCATCATTCCTGGTTTTCTGCCCCTGCCATCTTCTTGTGTCTGAATAGTACTTTCTTCACTGTATTCATTTGCATTTTCCTGATTACTAATCATGTTGAGAATATTTCCTAGTACTCATTCACAATTTATATGTATCCTGTGTTAAAACATAAAGCTCACTTTTTGTTGTGTGGTTTTCATTAATAAATTTGAAATGTAATTTTAAAATATAAAAATTTGAAATGTAATTTTAAAAGTCCTTTGTCAGGTATCAGTCTTTCTAGTCAGATATACATCTATATATAATACACGTAAGATACAATTCATCAATAATTTGAGCACTTTTCAGGGGCGCCTGGGTGGGTTCTTTGTTCTGTCCCAACCCCGTAATGTGTCCGTGAGACTGAGTCGCAAAGATGGAGGGGTAGGGGTGCCCCCTCTAATGAGGAGACCAGTCAGATGCCCATCTGGCCGTGTTCCAAAGGAACTTAGGTGACACTTAGCTGTAGTGGTCTCAGCTTTGTGACTTACTATCAGAAACTATTCCGATGCTGCCATAGACTGTATGCCATTCACCACAGAATTGCAGACAGTCCCACTCAGACTCTGTGGGCTTTTGGGAACCTTAAGGGTGCCCACCCGTGGAGCCACAGAATCGAACTGGGCAGGCAAGCCAGACCTGAGTGGCACATTCACACTCACATACACACCAAAGGTTATTACATTCCCTCTCAAAGAATTCCTACCTGTGAGACCTCTGAGGTCTCCGGGGAGTGATCAGGTCCCCCTTCCAGGCGGGGAAGAGGCTGGACTGAATTGGGACCCCATACCTGTGAGACCTCTGAGGTCTCTGGAGAGTGATCAGGTCCCCCTTCCCCCACTGTGGGTGGGCCTGACTGAATGAGGGCCCCAGGCCTTACTGGTATCCGACATCTGGTCCAGGTCCTCACCTGCCAAGTCTCCTTGAGTCTGGTGGGAACGGTGCAGTGGGGCTGGCCTGAGGCGACCAAGCAGGAGACCACGGAAAATCAGGCAGGGAGTGTCTTCTCTGCTGTGTTTCCTCATTCCGTCACTGCCTCGCCATTTTCCCAAACAGGTGACAACAATGGGTCAGCGCTGTTGGGTTTCCTGGTCAGGGAACCACATACATTATGGAAATAGGCTGGATCGCTGGCGGAAAAACCAAGAGGCACTCAGAGATCTTGGTGGATCGGAGTTGTATTTCACACTGGTGGGCTCAGAGGAGATCCCTCTCCAGAGGTCTAAGTCCTGAGCATAAGCATGGGGGACAATTTATCTTCTGTTACTTCTGCATTCCATATTAGTAGTAATTTGACAGCACAGCAAGTGGGGCAGCAAGAAGCACTCGGAAGGGGAGTCTTCAGTAGGGGACTGGAATTTCCCTGTCAGTCCTGTTGGCCATCTTTTTTTTAATTAAAAAAAATTTTTTTTAACATTTATTTATTTTTGAGAGACACAGACAGAGCACAAGCAATGGAGGGGCAGAGAGAGAGGGTGACACAGAATCCAAAGCAAGCTCCAGGCTCTGAGCACAGAGCCTGATGCAGGGCTTGAAACCACGAACTGTGAGATCATGACTTGAGGTGAAGTCTGACGCTTAACCGACTGAGCCACCCCTGTCGACCATAGATTTTTCCCTATCTAGCTTACAGGGTTTTTTTAAAAGCTGTTCTTTATCAAGTTTATGAAGTTCCCCTGTATTTCCAGAGAATTTTCTTTTTAATCATGAATAAGCGTTGGATATTTGTCAAATGTTTTTCACTTCTGACATACCCATGTAACTTTTCTTCCTTAGTTCTTTATATGGGGGGGTGGCATTAATTGGTTTTTGAATGTTGAATGAATCTTACATACCTGGAATAAATTCTACTTGGTCATGGTGTATGTTGAATTTGATTTGCTATAATTTTGATGAGAATTTTTAATCTGAATTCAAGAAAGAAATTTTTATAGTTATATTCATAAAATATTTAAAATGTTTTGTACAACTTTATATCACTTTGTCTCTTCATGATTATTTGATATTTTGAATATTTGTGGTATGTTACTTCTTTGCTAATTCTGTTTATTACTATTAATTCTGCTTCATTCTCATTTTGCTTATTTTATACATCAAAATTCTTTTTATTGCCTGTTACCTTTTTTCCATATCATAATCTCATTCTCAGTAGACTCTTTATCAGAATTGTATGATAAAATATCATTGATTTTTAAGTCCCCAATATGAGAATGTGTTTAGGTAAATACATTTTTATTTGCTGCCATTAGTTTCAAATAGATATTTCAATATTATTGTCTGAAGAATATAATAGTAATATTACAGAGTATACTAAATATGGCCAGTGATATGTGTTAAGTGAAATTCACTTTGTATCCTTTTACTATTTATTGATTTCTGACCTGGTAACATAAAAGAGTGTCATGCCAGATAGATAAAACCCTCTTTTACTCAGTCTGGAACAGGATAATTAAAACAAACGAACAAACAAATAAGCTATGCTTGTGGTCTCAATTTTCTCCCCTTACTCCTACAGGAGTAGGTAATAGGCTTTAGATTAGAAACTGTTGTGGTCCATCATTATAGAATTACTTCTCTAGAGAAGACGATTCATGTTCAAGTCATGTGTTAATCTTAAAACAGTTGTTAATTTCTATCAATAGACATGTATTGAGAAAAATTCTGAGGAAATATTTGGTTACATTGGGTCAAGTTCCCTATTTTTCTTGGAACACCTTCTGCGTTAAGTATATCCACCTACTGCTATGAAATGGCTACATCTAAAAATTTCATATTCTATGTAGCAGTTACCTTTTTTTTTTAACCCATCACTGCTCTGAGTTTAGAGTGACTTCACTTGTCTTCATTTGTGCATTCGTTGATTGTTCAATGAGTAAAGCTTACTTTAAATGTCTCTGATTGACCAACCCTTACAACTGAGAAATAGAGAAACTAAGCAAAGAAGGTTCATGAGTTATCAGTGTTTAAAGGCTACAAGTTTTGAATCTAACATATCTAGGTTAAATTTATCATTTATTACATACCATCAGTACAATTAAAAGCAAGTTCCTTAAACTCTCTGAACATGAGTTTTCTCATCTATAAGATAGGTTAATAAATGTATCTCACAGTGTTTCTGTAGGGAATATTCAGGATAATACACAGGTGTGTTTAAGAGGGTACAGGTCAGACTGGGGTCCCTGGGTGGCTCAGCCAGTTAAGCATTCTACTTCAGCTTAGGTCATGATCTCACATTTCTTGAGTTTGAGCCCCTCATCCGGCTCTGTGCTGACAGCTCAGAGCCTGGAACCTGCTTCAGATTCTGTCTCCCTCTCTTTCTGCCCCTACCCCGATCATTCTGTGTCCCTCTCTGTCTCTCCCTCTGGCTCTCTCTCTCTCTATCGAAAATAAATAAACATTAAAAAAATTTAAAAACAGAGGGTACAGAACAGAAAGTTACAATAAGTGGCATTTTTAGTTATAGTAGTAGGCATCATTTCACTGGTTGCTTTTTTCTCCTCTTTTCTACTCCTGCTCTTTAGCTAGCATGCAAGATAACTGATGTTGGATTGCAGGTTTCACTGTAAAGACATTTTGTGGAATAGTCTCTCAGGAAGGAAGACACTCATAATGTCTCCACTACAGTGTACAAATCCCTTCCAGGATAACCATGACTTTTGGTATAGAATGTATTCGATTCTGACAGTTAACATTTTGTTCTTACCTTGAGATAAATAGGTATCCGTATGAAAAGTTAAAGGACTTACTTCATCATATTCAAAAAAGGCCATGAGGAAAAGAGAAATGGAAGTAAAAGGTAAAAATATTTACTGTGACTGTCACAGCACTTCTGAAGTTTTCCACTTATATTTCAGTAGAATTTTCCCCCTTTAGCCAGAAACTGAAATTTCTTTCACCAAGAAGGACTTTATGAAGCAGTTGAGTAACTCATCATTAAGAAGTGCACCCAGGAGAAAAGCTGCTTATATTTCATTGTATTCACTGGGTTAAAAATCACAAAGGAGAAAAAAAGCAATATTAGCATTTTTCACTTTTTTTAATGTGTAGGGTAGGTATTTTTTGTCATATTATGCCTGGGTTGGAAAATTACAGTCCCAAGGCCAATGCAAGGGAGATGATAACGAGATAGTGACTCTTTTTTAGCCATCCCAACAGAATCAATAGTGTTTTAGTGGAGTTTCAGCGAGAAAACAACTTGCCATGCCAGCAGCTAAGCAATATGTGTCAACAGAAAGAAACCACTGCTTAGAGCCGGCAGCCCAGGAGATGACAATTGGAGGCATGATTGCTTATTGTTGTTGGTTTCAAGTCATTGATGCAGACAGTATAAACTCTGATTAAAAGAGTAACATGCGGGGCGCCTGGGTGGCGCAGTCGGTTGGGCGTCCGACTTCAGCCAGGTCACGATCTCACGGTCCCGGAGTTCGAGCCCCGCGTCAGGCTCTGGGCTGATGGCTCGGAGCCTGGAGCCTGTTTCCGATTCTGTGTCTCCTTCTCTCTCTGCCCCTCCCCCGTTCATGCTCTGTCTCTCTCTGTCCCAAAAATAAATAAACGTTGAAAAAAAAAAATTAAAAAAAAAAAAAAAGTAACATGCAATGATGGGAAAGCAGTGTTTTATTCTCCATGTTACAGCTCCTTTGGGTTTGCAATGTGACCAGATCAAGGCATGATATGGACCTTTTGGACAACAAAGCACACATTCAGTTGCTATTTTTCACATGACATTGAGTAGCCAGATGGTTCTCAGTATTCTGTAAGTGAGTGAGTAAAATTACTGCCTGATACAAACAGTAAAATGTGAAAATGAAGAGCATGGAATCTGTATGTTGACTGCCTGGGTTCACCTGCAGATTTTTCACTTCCTAGTGTGTGGCCAATAAGCAAGCTTTTGTGTATCAATGTATTTTGTGTGTGTGTGTGTGTGTAAAGGGATAATAGCAATATGTATATAACAGTGTTGTAATCAAGTTCAAAGACTTTATATTTCTCAATCATCTGGAACCATTGGTGGCTCACAGAATATACATACCTTACAATTTACTCATTTGAAGTATACCATTAAATCGATTTTAATATATTCAGAGAACTGTGCATCCCTCACTGCAATCAAATTTAGAACATTTCCATTACCTTCAAAACAAATCCTGTGTCTCTTAGCTATGACTTCAAGTATCCCCATCTCCCCCCAGCTCCTGGCAGCCGCTAATCTATTTTCTTCTCCATAGATTTGCTTATTGTGGATGCTATATATATATAAATATATATATAAAATCACCTATCTTATGACTCCCCCATATGTGTGTGTGTGTGTGTGTGTGTGTGTGTGTGTGTGTGTGTGTCTGTGTATACAGAATCAATAGTGTTTTAGTGGAGTTTCAGCGAGAAAACAACTTGCATGAAATAAACCACTGTTCAAGCACCACTACTTTGTGTGGTGCATGAAGGAAATAATCATCAATACTTGCAGGTCTCACTGTCCTATGTGGGTGCAAATCTACCAGTCTCTTTCCTAATACCTGCTTTAGGTTGCTGGGATTGCTGTAATAACGGTCAGCAGAGTGGATAATTTAAATAGTAGGAATTTATTTTCTCACAGTGTTTGAGGCTAGAAGTCTGAGACCAAGATATTAGCAGAGTGGATTCCTTCCGAAGGCCATGAATGAAGGATCCGTCCCACGCTCGTAGATGGCTCTCTTCTTCCCATGTCTTCTCATAATTTTCCCTCTTTAAGTGTCTATGACCATATTTCCTCTTGTTATAAGGAAACCATTCATATTGAATTAGGGCCCACTGTAATGGACCTCTTTTTAACTTAATTGCCTCTTCAAAGACCTTGTCTCCAAACAAGGTCACTTTCTGAGGTACTGGTGGTTAGAACTTTAACATATGAATGTTGCAGAGACACAGTTCAGCCCAAAACATTACCTGTATCTGTTGAATTGTGAGAAGACTGGATTCAATAAGATTTTTCTAGCTCAAAAGTGAACTGAAGTCAATTTGAGGTAACAGCAGGCCAGTGCTTGCAATGTGACTGACAGAGTGTTGAAGAACTACCTTCTCACATTTTTATCCATAAGAACACAAGACAAGGTGCCCATATTCATTATACAACTATATATTTGCATTGATCTTTTCATACTTTGAGATTTCTCCCCTGTAAATTCATGGGAAGGAGCTGTGATTATGTAAAGAGGTATTTGTTATTCTTCTACAGACATCAAAACTGGCTGAAGTGTCAATTGACTTGCCTAAGGCTGCAAGGTAGGTCAGTGATTTCCTGAATGCCCTGATTACTTTTATAATGACTGTCATTTACAATCTGATCAGTTTGTTCATTGGGAGCTATATGAAGAGATTAAGAAAAAATTCCACTCTCTTTTCCTTAAATTGTTTTGCAATTGGATCACAGTATTTGCCTTTTTGCTAAGAAACAGTTGCTTAGAAGGTTAATTCAAAGAAAAACTATATTTCTAAGATTAGGGTTTAATTATAATACACTGCTCATCGTCCTGCATTTCCTGGGGCAGGTAAAATAGTGGCACCCCAGAGATGTCTCTGTCCTTGTCCCTGGAAACTGTGAATATGCTATGTTATATGGCAACGAAGAATTAAGGTCATAGATGGAATTAAGGTTGCTAATCAACTGACTGGAAATAAGCATATTCTCCTAGGTTATGTGAGTGGGCCCAGTATAATCACAGGGTTCTTTCGAAATGGAAGAGAGAGGCAAAAGCGGAGTCAGGATAATGTGATGGGAGACAGACCCAACCCATTGTTGCTGGCTGTGAAGATTTAGGAGAAGAGCTATAATCTAAGGAAAAGGGATGGTGTCTGCAAACTGGAAAATAAGGAAATGTGTTTCTTCCTCAAGCCTCTAGATGGAAATACAGCCTGACTGACCCCTGGGTTCTAACCCAGTAGGTTTAAACCTCCAATCCATGGAACTATCAGCCAATACAGTTGTATTATTTAAGCCACCAAGTTTGTAATAAATTTTTACAGCAGCTATAGAAAAATAATACAGTGAATTAATTTACTCTCTTGTTCCATCTGTGACTACTATTAATTTAATCAATAAAGACCTGATGAAGATCTCCTGTGTACAAAGACTGTTTACAGGCATTGAAGCCCTGTTCTTCTGAATCAGCTTCCTCCTCCCTGCTGCTCAGGCATGACAGACATCAATTTTCCATTATATTTTATGTATATTGCCCTGTTATTCCACATAAAACATTTACTTTCTGGAGCCCCAAATTGGTTCCACTGATCCAGATCCATGTCATTTAGATAACCATATGAGGATCTCTTGTTCCAGCTGAAGGGGAGGGAACAGTCCTTTGAAATAACACAACAACAGAAGCAGAAGAGCGAATATTTACTGAACCCTTACATATGCCAGGCATTGTGGTAGCCCTTTATATATATCATATTATCTTTGCAGCAACCTGATGAAATAGGTTGTGATACTATATTTCTTTCACACTTGAGAAAGCTGAAGAGCAGAGAGGTTATGTTACATCTCCAATGCCATGAAAATAATAAGAGATATTGCCTGTTCTCCAAGATGGGCTGTTTAATTCAAGAGCCTTTAGTTAACCACTGTATTCCCTGCCTTGCAAGGTCAACATCACAAACACACTTGAGAAAAAAATGGCATGTAATGACAACATGCTAAGTATGCAAGGGAAGAAAGAGCATACCTGAATAATGGCACACATTGATTTGTTACATTTGATGAAAATCCAAACTATAATAGCATTATTCTCCAGAGTTGCTTAGATTATTTTAAAAAATTCTTCAATCTTATTTAACAGTTTAATTAAGGATGGTCAAGAGGGGTGGATTAATACATGTTCAGTGTTGCAATTTTGAGAAAGACCTGGGTGTTGTATTTAATTTGTGCTAGCTCATTTAAATCAAAAGCACCCTTTTGGTGAAAAAAAAAATTAAAGTCTTGGCATTTCAAAAATGATTGAAAGCACAACATTGAAATTACAAAACCTGAAGCAAAATGTTCATGTAGTTAGCATCAGAATTAGGTTCAATGATAGGTACCTCTGTCTCCAAAGATCAGAAAGATCCTGCTGTTTTCTTTATTACCCTCCCTACCAAGAGACTCTGCTCAATAGCTTCCTGCTGTCCCAGTTCATCCATGTACCACTATTACTGGCTTGATAGAGAAGTGAGATGGTGGTTTATAAATGGATGGGTTAGAAAAACTAAAATGTAGGATACCTCATAATTATTCAGAAAGTATATTTGTATAAGTATATAGTTTGTAAATATGTACATAATATATGCTTTTATGATTGTGCATCATATAAACTTTACATATATGTTACATATATGTTATATCCATATTTTAAGTAAAATATGTTAGTTATAATGGTAAATATATGTTAAATATATGTATACATATATGCTACATATATGTTACATCTGTGTTAAAATACACATTTTAAAATAAAATACAAAGAAATTGGAAACTGTGACTACCTTTTAATATCAAGAATCTTGATTATTTCCACACGAGATGGAAATAAATAGCAGAATGTGGTCTTTTATGTGAATGAATGTCACCCGGACATTCATTTTCATCCTCGAAGTCAAAGCCAAAATGTCACTTCATAAGCTTATGGCTCTTAAGGGCAATTGTTTTATTGACAGCTCTGGGTTGAGTTGAGCTGTCATCCCTCTGTGCTTCTTCTGAACTCATGCTATCCTGACAATGTAGCACCTATCAAAATCAATGAATTTTGTCTCCCTGCTAAATTTGAATCAAGTCGAGGAAAGAAAGGAGACCTAGTAACCTCTATAAGTAAGTTGCTCAATAATGTAGGCCAAAGTATATGCAAATATACCTACATCTGAATATTTTTACCCCTTCACATAATATTACACCTTTGCTCTAAATCTGCCAGTTTCTTCTGAGACCCTGATGCGTTAATTTTATACCTTATCCTTTATCTTCACTATTATTTTGTCACCTCTGGCTTTTCATTCCAGCATCTATGTATTGAGGCTTTTGTAGGTTGTTGAGGATCTTTGAAAGCTGCAGGAGGTAATCACAGGTGGTCGGGGTATGCTTTGGAAAAATACTTTAAGGTTATAGACTTTAGATTAAAGGTAGTAATGAAGTGAGTATGCTGCAGGAGGTGAGATGAAACTGAAGTAGTCAGGGGCTATTGCTGTAGCTCAGGTACAAGGTGATGAATCAGCAATGGGAAGTGTTTTCTCAGAAGTGCCTGAATTATGACATGGAACAAGAGCTTGGTAAATGAGAGGTAAGCAAAATGAAATCTAGAAAGACTTCTACATCATCAGCCCATGTTAAAGAACTAGGCCCTTTATTAGAAAATGTTTTATTATTAAAACTCTCCAGCAACTCTTAAAGTCTTAAAGAACATTTGATGTTTCTGAAGACTTTCTCTTTCGTGTATGTGTGTGTGTGTGTGTGTGTGTGTGTGTGTGTATAAATTAATATGTATCTTTTCCTTGCTATGTCCATTGTCAAGTGAGAATTGAAGTGGCACCAACTTTTTCCTTGCCTGTATCTTCATCCATGTAAATAGAATTTAAAAAATTAAATTCTGGTGTAGTAGTGACCTGATTGTAAAGAGCTCTTTTATGAAATTTCTGAGCTCATTTGAGCTCAGTTTGTATTTCTGTATTTTCTGTGAAAGTGTCTTGATTTGAGTTTTATTAAATGGTTGTGTCATACAGTATCTGTAATAATTTTGGTTTTGAAAGACTTGATAAAGCATGGTACATTTAAAGAATGATATTATTTCAATTGGGTATTTCCAGCATGGTGATATCTCATGAGGTCAGAGGGAGTTAGTGTGACTTATCTAATATCACTTTGAAAAAAACCTAATTTTTATCTTCTTTTTTAGGAAATGGAATTTTATAGGTAGAGTCCAATAAGATCATCTATCACAATTTACAATTTTATAATGTACTATTTAATTTACATTAAGATGTAAAGTAAAAGATGGATAAATCAATTTGTTCCAATAGCAACATCAGTTATTTCTGCTATATTAGAACATCCTGGCTTCAGAATGCTAATTCTAGACACTATTTATAAATTGTCAACCTCAAGCGGATTACTTTCCATTACTTTTTTTTAATAGGAGCACATCACACATAAAAGTATGGAAGTATGACCGGCTAATATAAAGGTTAATATCAAGCCTTATCTCTTCATGTTGAAATATGTTTGCACAATTTAGAAAAACCCTGGTTCCCTGCATCCCAAATATTGATACAGGACTTGTTGAGTAGAAACATCTATTTTTAAGAATGATAAATGCAAATATTCATGTAATATTTTTCAGACACAGGTCCATATCAGTGAAACATAACGATTAGAAAATAATAATGGATTGGTACAACTTGATAAATAATGGAATAACTAGGCTTTAAGTTTTGTTTCCATAGTGATAACTGTTTCATGATCAAGTACAGAATGGTGTCGTAACAGAAAAATACACCATCCTAAATACCTTTGTAGAATAGGGTACTCTTTTTCTCTTTTTCCCTCCCAAGAAAGGTTACAGTAATGATGAATAGTATCAAAATTGTATTGTACCTGGGGGTTTCCATAAGAGCTAGCTACTTCTCTTCTCCAAGCAAAAATTTCCACTTTTAGTACCATGAGAGTGGGGTGTGGTGAGAGACATGCCAGAGAACCAGTGAATGGAAGTGCAGTAACACTTATGAGGTTACATTTACTGCATCAGTTTGTGTAACACTGACTTAGCTCTGAACAATCATTCTTGGTTGGTACTGTATTTTCATGATTGTATAGTTACACAGCTGCACTGTATCGCTCCATGGGGTCCCATGATGACCTCTTTGGAACTAGACTTTTCTTATGCTAGTATGCCTTACTACATGATTAATGGCTTTATTTATTTATTTATTTATTTATTTATTTATTTATTTATTTTTCATTCATTCATTCATTCATTCATTCAAAAAACAGATGCTTTATTAAGATGAGTGTTCTTTTTTGTCCCCTAGTGATAGGTCTCCTTTCCAGATTCCATAGTCCTTTAGCCCCTTATAGTTATTATAAACTTATCCTTTCAGTATTTAAAACTCAACTCTATTAATTCTAAGTCTTCCATTTCAAAATAAGTGTACAGTTGTTCTTGATTTCTGCCCCAACATGTTGGGCATTCGTGAAGTGTTCTGAGATCAATGGACTTCTCCTAATTCTTGTCTCCTGGAAGATTTTAATATGGTCATTATATATGTTAATCACCCTTAATTAACTTAATTTTTAATATACCAATTTGTTGACATGAATGACTGTTCATGTGAAAGTTATTATTTATTCTGCCATTGTTTTACTTTTACCTGAGTCGTTTAGACATTAATTCTTCCAGTTTATTCCCACTATGCTTTTATTTTTTTTAAATCACTCACCTGATGTATAATAAGTTACCTTTATGTTGATAAATTGCAAATCAAGACTTGGGATGCTCCTTGTTCTTTTATGACTTATACTTCTTTAATTTAAACTTGACTTAAACTTCTTTAAGTTTCCAAACAAAAGGTTGGCAAATGCTATTTAAATCTAAGAATCAAAGTCAAGTGGTAACACGTGGAAAATATCAATTGCTGTACTGAATTCTGAAGACTTAAAAGAGTGTTTACCTAAATGAGAACATTATTAACATTAAAAATACCTAATTTTCATAAACAAGAAGAGATATGTTATAGAATCCATAAGCAAGAATTAAATGTGGCTTTTAAAAGATTTGCTCCAAAAGTTGGTTAGTTAGAAGCTGTATTATTCTCCCAGTGCTCCAAGGCCACAAGAATCTTGGGCTTTTTTCAGAGAGGCTGCTTTATCATTTGGATTTTAGGTGTGCTTTGCTTCATTTGTCTCTGTTTTACACAACCTCTCAGACCAAGAGCTCAGCGGTGTATGTATGTGTGTGTGTGTGTGTGTGTGTGCGCGTGTGCATGTGTGTGCATCTGCACGTGTTTTAATTATAATCCCAAAGCTTGAAGAAGGACAACCCTGTTGGCCCAGTTTATATTACATCTCATCTTCTTTTTTATAGAATTGTACCTGGGAAATGGAATCATTCCTTTTGCTTTCTACATGGCATAGGCTTTTGGAAAAGGATCTATAAAAAGAGGATAGATGTAGGCAAATTATCTAAGAATAGTTTATGTCGAGGAGGAAAATGTGTACGATTGCTAGGACAAATTACTGACATCCATAAAACAAATATTAGTAATCAAAAATTAGAAGGGATATTTCATTTTTGCTTTTTTTAAAAAGCTAAATCATAGTATATTTTCAAATCTCAGTTTTGTAAGATTCCCCGTTTTTTAAACTTTGACTCTCATATCCAAATCTTATTACTCTTATTAATCTTATGATAAGTCCATTGACCTCAGTCTATTTAGTTCCACAAATATGTGTACAGTCGTATCTTACTGTGGTAAAAATATTTCCACTCTTACCAAGAGATTATAGATAGTTCTCAGAGCAAAAAAAGTTACTCACAAAAATATTCTTCCAAATCCTACTTTGGGGAAAATGAAGTGGATGCACTTTGCCCTATTATTCCTATAAAATGTAATTAACAATCCTGGACATTACAAATGAAACAAGAAGACTCTTAAAAATGGAGAGGATATGTAAAACATGTTAGGAAACTTGGGAAAGCCAGCAAGCCAGAAAGCTCTCAAACAAAAATTGGAGTGGTAATCCTAGACTTCCGTACTCACTGTGCTGTAAAGAGGTACCCCCAAACTCCCAGCAAAGGGGTGGTGTCATTCGCAGTCAAAAATACCAAGTCCTCCACCTTGCAGTACAGTGGAGACTATGTTGGAGGCTTGGACTTCAAGTCTGTGATAGTGGTAGCACAATGTCCCTCTCACTCCTCACTGGGGTGGCTTCAGGCAAGGCCTAGTGAAATGTCAGGATGTTGCAACTGCTCATTGGTAACTAAGACACTCCCCCCTTTACAATGTGAATGGGTGCCAAGTGAGGAATAGGAACAAGGTAGTCTTTTCCCTCCCAGTCAGGGAGGTATTAGTGGGGTCTTAGTAGAGTGCATGAACTTCCACTCCCATCCAACAGTATCAAGGATTTCCTTTTTCCTCAGGTGTCAAGAAAAGTCAAAGGGAAAACCTAGAATTCCTTTCCCCGATGACAGTAACTGGGTAGCATCTCCTTCTGCAAAACAGTATCTGAATATACAGCTAAAACAAACAATTTAAGTAAGATCCAGAGTTGTATGACAATATTACCCCAAATGTCTAGAGTTCAACCAAAAATCTTGTATCATACAAAGAGCAATGAAGATCTCAACTTGAGTGAGAAAAGACAGTTATCAGAAGACAAAACCGAGATGACACAGATGTTAGAATTATTTGACAAGAATGTAAAGCAACATTATAATAATACTTCAGTGAACAATCACAGGCATATTTAAAACAAACAAAAAAATAAAAGTCTCGGCAAATCAGTAGGAGACATAAAGAAGACACAGATAGTTTAAGACTACGAAGTACAATGGAAAAAATGTCAATGAATGCCTCAACAGTGAATTGAAGAGGACAGGGAAAAAAGTATCAATGGAATTAAATACAAACAATAGAAAATATCCAATCTTAACAGGGACAATTAGACTAAGAAAAATTGAGAGTTTTAGACATATGCTGAATTGTACTATCACAAGAATTTAACATTCATGTCCTTGAAGTTTCAGAAGCAGACGTATAACCTAAAAGCATTCAAATAATAGTGAAAATTTGGAAGACCTAAAGCAATACATACAAAAATCTGAGGAAACCCCAAGTTGGATATTCAAAAAATACAAGCCAAGACACACCATGGTTAATTTTTTTGAAAATTAAGAGACACAGAAAAAATCTTGAAAGCATCTATGAAGAACCAACACATTACTTATAAGAGAACAATAATTCTAAGTACGGGCATTTCAACAGAGACTATGGAGTCTGGAATAAAATGACACATTTCTCAAATTCTAGAAGAACTTCCAACTGAGAATTCTATATTCAGCAAAAATATTCCTGAGTAATGGAGGGGAAATCAAGGCATTCTCAAGTGAGCAAAAATGGAGAGAATCTGTTGTTAGCAGACCTACCGAAAATGAGCAGCTGAAAAGCATTCTCTAATAAAAACAAACAAACAAACAAACACTGACAAAGAATCTTGAACATCAGGAAGGAAAAACAGTAATGGAAGGAGCAAAATTCTGAATAACTGAATTAGACTTTTCTTCTCTTGAGTTTTCTAAATTATACTTGATGGTTGAAGCAAAACTTATAAAATTATCTAATGTAGTTCTCCATATATAGAGAGGAAACATTTGTAAAAATTGTATTATTAAAAGGGGGTAAAAGAGCATAAAGGAAGTAAGGTTTCTGCACTTCACTTAAACTGGTAGTATAGTAACATCAATAGAATGCTTGTTGTAAGCTGTATGTGTATAATAAATTCCTAGAGCAATGACTAAGAAATGCCATACATAGATAACACTGAAATATATGATAGATAAATGAATATGGGATTATAAAAATGTTCAAGTAATCTACAGGAAGGCATAAAACAGGAGAGAAAGAAATGAAAAAGCGAGAACAAGCAGAAAACAATAAAAAAGTAAATGACAGACTCCCTACCATACTAATAGTTGCATTATATATGTAAATGGTCAGAATACACCAATTAAAAGAAATTGTCAGAGTGGAAACAACAAAAAAAAAAAAAAAGAAAAAATACCCAACTATAGGTTTGTTTACAAGAACTTCAATTCACATATAATGAAATATATAAGTAAAAATATGATGAAAAGTTATACCATACAGGCAATCAAGGGAAAAGCAAGACTAACCTCATTAATATCATGTAAAATAAATTTTGAAATAAACAAGGGTATCGTAAAAAGGAAACTTCAGTTCCCCAATGGTTTTATTGAAGAATTATTGGAGAATTGGGGCGCCTGGGTGGCTCAGTGGGTCGAACGTCCCACTTCGGCTCAGGTCATGATCTCACAGTTCGTGAGTTTGAGCCCCACATAGGGCTCTGTGCTGAAAGCTCAGAGACTGGAGCCTGCTTCGCATTCTGTGTGTGTGTGTCTCTCTCTTTGCTCCTTCCTTGCTCACATGCTGTCTCTCTCTCTCTCTAAAAAAAAAAAAAAGAATTATTGGAGAAATATATAATGCATATTTAATACGGAATTAACACAAAATATTGTAATCTGTCCCAGAAAACAGAAGCAAACACTCCCCAATTCATTTACCTGGCACCTAAACTAGACAAAGGAAGGATTAAAAAAAGGAAACTACAGACCAATGTATTTCAATAACATGAATACGAAAAATATTAATAAAATATTGGCAAACTGAATTCAGCAATATGTAGAAATAATTATGTACCATGACCAATTGGGATTTATCCTAGGAATACAAGCATTACTCAATATTTGAAAAACAGCCAGTGTCATCTGCCATACCAACATGGTAATTAGGTAAAATCATATCAGTTGATCCAGAAAAATCATTTGACAAAATTCAACTTCCATTCATGAGGAAAACTCCAAGGAAAGTAGAAATAGAGAGGATATTCCCCAACTTGAAAAATAACATTTATAAAAACCTACAGGTAACACCATAATTAATGGTGAACAACTGAAGGTTTTCTTCTCTAAGATCAGTTAGAAGGCAAAGATCTTTGCTCTAATCACTGACCTTCAGCGTAAAACTGGAAGTTCTAATCACTGCAAGCAGAAAAGAAATAAAGACTTACAAATTGGAAAAAATAAATAAAACACTTATCATAGGCAGATGATTTAGTAGTTTATGTAGAAAATTCCAATGAAAGCATAAGAAAAAAAACCCTAGAATTTATAAATGATTTCATCAAGGTCATAAAAGATCAATGCACAAGAATTAAATCCATATCAGCATACTAGCAGTGAGTATGCAGAAACCAAATTTAAAAATATGATAGCATTTGTAAACACATCAAATGAAATATGTAGATGTAATCTAACAAAACAAGTATAGGATTTGTATGCTGAAATCTAGAAAATGCTCTTGAAACAATTATCAAAAAGATGTAAATAAATACAGAAATATCCTATCTTAATGGATTAGAAGATTTAGCACAATGAAATGCTAATTATACCAAAATTGATTTACAGATTTAAAAGAAAAATTTTTTAATGTTTATTCATTTTTGAGACAGAGAGACAGAGCATGAGTGGGGGAGGGGCAGAGGGAGAGGAAGACCCAGAATCTGAAGCACTCTTCAGGCTCTGAGCTGTCAGTACTGAACCCACGAACTGTGAGATCATGACCTGAGCCCAAGTCAGAAGCTCAGTTGATTGAGCCACCCAAGCGCCCTTGATTTACAGATTTAATGCAATTCTTATCAAAATCTTTTTGAAATTTTTTGAAGAAATAGGTGAGTATGCCTTATAATTTACATAAAAAGGAGAAAACACTAGAATATCTAAAATAATTTTGAAATAGATGAATATAACAGAGGTAACATCTCCCAAATTCAAGACTTAAACAGCTATAGTACAGTAATTAAGACTGTGTGCTTTTGGCCTAAGGATAAACATATAAGTCAGCAGAGAATAGAGAACCAAAAAACAGAACCAAACAAATCTGCCCAGTTTACTTTAAAAAATGTACAAAGTCGGGGAGCTGGGTGGCTCTGTTGGTTAAGTGTCTGACTTCAACTCAGGTCATATATATACATATGTATATATATATATAGTGTATGTATACACACATACACACAGTCAATTAAATGAAATGATAGATTTTTCAGCAAATGAGGCTGGAATTATACATTTGTAAAAAAATGAACTGAGATGTAAATTTCATATGTTATATAGAAACTAACTGAAAATCAATAATGAAATTATATATTTACTTATGCATGTATTTAAGTATTTATTTGCAGGTAAATGGAATTTTACTGTTGTAAGATTTGTATAATTTACGTGAAGTGTAATAACATTAATTCTAAATGCGCTGTATTAAGTGAATGATAGATACGGAAATTTGTAAAACAACATCTAAAAAATAATACAGAGGGATGGTAAAAAGCCAATAGAAGAACTGAAATCATTTTTATCAAACTATCTCCTTTAAAAAAATGTTCCTGTATAATTAACATACAGTTGTATATTAGTTTCAGGTGATTGATATACTCATTCAACAATGCTATACTCAGTGCTTATCATGATAAGTACCATTAACCCCCTTTACCCATCTCCTCTTTAACCACCAATTCTCCATATTTAAGACTCTCTTTTTGTGTTTCTGTTTTTTTCATTTGTTTTGTTTAAGTTCTGCGTATGAGTGAAATCATATGATATTTGTCTTATTTCACTTAGTACTGTACCCTCTAGATCCATCCATGCTGTTGCAAATGGGAAATTTTCATTTTTTAAGTCCAAGTAGTATTCCAATATACATATATTTATATATCACCAAGTAGTATTAAATAATATATATTATATATATAATATATATTATATATAAAATCGCTTCTTCTTCATTCATCTATCAATGGAGACTTGGGTGGTTGCTTCCATATCTTGGCTACTGTAACAATGCTGCAATAAACATAGGGGTATGAGAATTAAAAGGACAAAAATAATAAACTAAAGGAGTGCTATTTAAAAAATAGGGGTACATATATTTTTTGAATTAGTGTTTTTGTTTTCTTTTGGAAGATACCTAATAGTGGAATTACTGAATCATATGTTAGTTTCATTTTTAATTTTTTGAGGAACCTCCATACTGTTTTCCAGAATGGTTGCACAAGTTGGCATTCCCACAAACAATGCACAAGCATTCTTTACCAACACTTGTTGGTTTTGTGTCTTTACAAACACTTGTGTTTTTGATTTTAGCCATCCCAAGAGCTGTGATGTGATATCTCATTGTGGTTTTGATTTGCATTTTCCTGATTATGAGTGATGTTGAACACCCTTTCACGTGTCTGTTGGTCATCTGTATATGTTCTTTGGAGAAATGTCTGTGCATGTCTTCTGCCTATATTTTAATTGGATTATACATTTCTTTGGTGTTGAGTTGTGTAAGTTCTTTATGTAGCTTGGATATTAACCCCTTATCAGATGTATCATTTGCAAATATCTTCTTCCATCATTGGGTTGTCTTTTAGTTTGCTGATGTTTTTCCTTTGCTATGATGAAGTTTTTATTTGATGTAGTCCCAGTAGTTTACTTTTGCTTCTGTTTCCCTTGATTCTGGAGAAATACCTAGAAAAATGTTGCTCTGCCTGTTGTCAGTGAAATAACTGCTTAGGCTCTCTTCAAAGATTTTATGGTTTCACGTTTTACATTGATATCTTTAATCCATTTTGAGTTTATTTTTGTGTATGGTATAACAAAGTGGTCTGGTTGTATTCTTTTGCATGTTGCTGTCCAGTTTTCCCAACACCATTTTTTGAAGAGACTGTTTCCTATTGCATATACTTCCTGTGTCATAGATTGATTGACCTTATAATTGTGGGTTTGTTTCTAGGGTCTCTATCCTGTTCCACTGAAAAATCACTCATAAATTCAAATGTAAAACTATAAAACTTTTAGAAAAAAATAGGAGACAGTCTTCAGGATATAGAGCTAGATAAAGAGTTCTTAGACTTGACACCAAAAAAACATGGTCCATAAATGGAATGATTAATAAATAAATGACTGGGAATATCATTGCTAATAAAAAGTAAATAATAACTCTGGAGGACATAGATAAAGATCCTTTATATTGAAGTTCCTATTATCTGATGAAAACTAATAATCACTTGTAGGAAAAAAAATATATACGCATACCTCAATTTTTCTCAAACACGTGATGTGTATTAACGGAAAAATGCAGCATCTTTCTGTCTAGGATAGTTAACAAACCACAATTGGAATGGAAATATATTCTTTCTTATTAAATTAAAAGCGCTTTTTAAAAAGGTGAGAAGATTAGGAGCTTGACACGGGACTCAATCCCATGACCCCAGGATCATGAGCTGAGTTGAAATCAAGAGTCGGACGCTCAACTGACTGAGCCACCCAAGTACCCTAAGTCAAAGCAATTTTTAAACAGTAGGCCACAAGGCCACAGAAAATTTACTGCTTTCTTCTTTGCCTTTATAAAATAAACAATTATAGACATGATGGCACTTCTTAAACTTGATGCTTTTTGTGTCCTAATACAACCCTATCTACAAAAAGGATGATGAGTTATCTCTTCCACAGGAAATTTCTTTGGAGTCAGGAATAATGTCTGGAGCTGATATTTTTCTGGTGTCTCACAACTCCCTAAGCGGAGCAGACACACCTGCAAATAAAGGGTACTATTAGGGTTTTGGAAGCTTTGATAGCATGGTGCCATGAAACTCATCTCCAGTTTTTCCTTAAAGACCACCCATGGCTTCAGGAGAAAATAATTCAATGGCATTAAATAGCTAGGAGACTAATACTGAAGATCAAAGAGCTCATTGCTATAAATCCCAAAAGGAAATAATATATTTATAACATCACACATAAAAGTATGATCTTGACTAGGCCAAGGGAAAAAATGAATCTAGTGCAATGTGTAAGTGACTTTGATCCTTGCATAAGGACATGCACAGCTGCCATTTCATATGCTTACTTCTAAAGAGAGAGTTCTTAGATTCAGTCTTTAATCATTTTGTTTGTTTGTGATATAGCTCTTTCTAGCAGTCTGGTAAAACCTGTGAATCCTTGTTCTCAATAGTGTTTTAAAATGCTTCAAATAGGGACACCTGGGTGGCTCAGTTAAGCATCCAACTTCGGCTCAGATCATGATCTCATGGTTCGTGGGTTCAAGCCCCATGTTGGGTTCTGCACTGACAGCTCCAAGCTTGGAGCCTGCTTCAGATTCTCTGTCTCCCTCTCTTTCTGTCCCTCCCCCACTTGTGTTCTCTCTCTCTCTCTCTCTCTCTCTCTCTCTCTCTCTCAAAAATAAATAAACATTTACAAAATTGTAAAATGCTTCAAATAAAATACATAGGATTATAAAGGAACACAATCGTTAAATATATTTTAATCCCCAAGTTAAGAGCAACAGGCTTGCTAAGTGAGCCTGAAGATGGATTGAGAAGTGATGACCCTCTAAAGAGTCACAAAAACCTAATTTTAGTTGTTTTTTAAAGAAAATTAGAAAACTTAGTATAGCATAGGAAATTTTCATGACAGTTATGCCATTTAAGGAAATTGTGGTTGTTTTGAGTTCCACAGGGTTAAAGAGGAGTTTATGACCAATAAATTAAAATGCTCACATATTTTGGAGAAAGATGCATATCTACACCAAAACCAATTACATATTTTTGATGCATAAAATCTCACTTTCTACCTAGTGATCAATTTCTTTTTATGTGACCTAAGATCACTGTAAGATCATCATAAAATGGTACACTTTTTTTTAAACAAAAGTGCATGGAAGTTCTAAAACTCAATTTTTAAGCAATAAACTAAAGAGAGAATGTTGTCACCAGGATAGATTAAAGTTTTTGACTAAATGAATTTTCTTGCCAAAGGGGCTTCTAGTACTTCATAGAATCTATTTTCCTGACAGAATAAATCATTGCATGTGACAAAATGTAGTTCCTCAGAAAGGATTTAGCTCCCCCTTCCCCAAATCCAAATCCATTCTTTTTGTGGAAATATATTTTACAAGACAGTAGCAGTTCCGAATGTTAGGTTTCTTGGGGAGAAATGTATTACACCCATCAGTCTAATTGTTTACACGTGGTGAAAAGTTAGTGACTAGGTTGGGGAAGGGTGAAAGGTATAGATACTAGGTGCTTGTCAGTTTTTATTTTGATCAGCATGTTGTTATTCATAGCTTGAAACACAATTCTGTATCCTGAATTGTTCCCCTCTCATTAAGTTCTATATTAGGCACAATTTTATTAGTTATTTTATTTAATTAATCAATTATTTTATTTAATGCAGAATTAAAGTGATTATGGCATAGGGCAGAACAGAGCATATGATCAGAAGGAACAATGGATGTTCCTGACTAGAAATCTTGTAAATGTGGCTTCATGTTTCGGGATCCAACACATCTTGTATCAACTGTGTATACTAGTCTTACACACGTATGCACATATTTAGGGAGAGATTCATTATCTTAAATCCTCTTCTCAAAAGGGCTCATGACACAAAATATTAAAATTTAAATCCAGAAACACAGATTAAGACTTTTGGGGTGGGCAGGGGAAGGGATGTGGGAAGAAGAAAATGAGAAATCTTCAAACATTGGCCAGGTATATCTGTGAGTTTTGTTCAAATGAAGGACATTAACCTCTAATTATATAACGTCATTATAATGGAGACATAAATTTGATAATAATGGTACTTTGGTTCTTGTTAGCAAGATTGAAAGATAAGAAATGTTATATAATACACACAGAAAAATTCTCAGTTAAGCAATTTAATACAAATAGTCTTGATCTAAAGACTGTAAATGACAAAGAAAGAAACTTCTAATTTAGAGGCAGGAATTTTTTTTTTCTTCTTGATCCCTTAGTGATGAATGGCTACATAATTTATCGGACTCATTGCAAAATGAAAATGTGGGACCTCTCGTTCAAAAAAATTTTTTTAAGTTTATTTATTTTGAGAAAGAACATGAGTGGGGGAGGGGTAGAGAGAGAAAGAGAAGGAGAGAGAATTCCAAGCAGGCTTCCACACTGTCAGCACAGAGCTCAATGTGGGACTTAATCTCATGAACCACAAGATCATGACCTGAAGTGAATCAAGAGTCAGATGTTTAACCAACTGAGCCACCCAGGCATCCCTGGTTCAAAAAAACTTTTTGAGAATTTCAAAACTGCAATAGAAGAGCACTGTATCAAGTTTTGTTCTTCCTGAGCACACAGGATTCTGGATAACTGTATGTATGCCATGTCCATGATGCCAAGCCTCTCTATGTTTGAGAAACTTTGAAAGACCTATATAAAGAGAAACAAATATCATGAAGGAAATAAAGAAAAATTGAAGCCTCAATGTTTTCAACAAACCTGCTAGAGTTTACATAGTCAGATTTAGTTATTCTCTTTTTCTTTAGGAGTGTTTTGTCTTTTATATATTCATTATTGAACACCCATATGCAAGGTATGATGTGACACTCTTGAGATATAACAGAGCATAGGATGGCCAGAGTGTGCCTGCACAGGGTCTTTAGATTCTGTCTCCTCTCTTGGCATTCAGAATCACATGTTCCTCCCTTATTTTGGAAAACAGTTCCAAATCATATGTCCCAGAAGAGTAATAGAGGATATCAGCCTAATTCTTAAGAAACAATTTGTTTTTCCACCTATAACCTTACTTATATCGTATCTCTGTTCCTTCCATTTTGCCAGGTGAGCAGTGCCCACCTATCCTCCTCCAGCCATGCTCTCCATTCTCATCTCTTCACAGACTTTGCTACTTTAGTTAGTCTTCCTTCTCTGAGCTCACCAGTTAATAAAGTTGATAGTTATATCTATCAATCCTATTCACTGTGCAATTTGACTTAACTCATCTCCCTATTCTTGTCATTGGCAGTTTCCCCCTTGAAATAACACACATGTTCATTTTGATTAAACTGTTCAAAATTCACTTTTATTAAAAAGAAGGGACTATTTTCATGCAGTGTAGTTGTCTGTAGTTTTTACACTGTCTACCATACTCAAATTCCCTTTTTTTTATTTGTCTTTTGTCTTCACTTTTTAAGTTTTTGTAGAATTTTTACAGAAAAGAAAGAAGTACAAAATCAAAATAGCAATTCCCTGGTCCTTCCCAATCTACTCAGGGTTGACAGCATGGATACGTTTATATTCTTATTTTTGGAATGATAAGACAAAGCAAGATTGAAGGTGGAAGTGGAGGCAACTAAATTGTCAGCTAAATCCTCATGTATAGCTTTCAGTATTTTTGACAGTTGATGGTATGCACTTCAGTATTTCTAAGCAACATCACTGTTATTTCATGCTTTATGAATTCACGTGAGGTACTTTGTTCTAATTTATCCTCTTCCCTTAAAATGCATTCTTTCTCTAAAAATTCTTATGGAGATAGTAATTTCTGAATCATTCATTTGACTCTAAGTCTGTTTGTTTTTGTACAGGAAAAAACTTTTTTGTTTTTATTGAAGTCAGTCCTTATTTTATTTAATTTCTTAGCTTTCTGTTAGCTTGCACTTATTACAGGTATTCAGAAAAAGAAATTACACTAACATATTCTCTCTAAAACTTCTCACATTATTTAGTATCTTTATTATGTGGTGTTGCAAAATATCCCTTTCTAGCAGCATGTTATATATCTTTCCTGATTTTTTTTTCTTTCACTGACCCGTATATAATATGAAGATACCTGGAAATGGAAAACTAGATGATTTGTAGAATATTTGATTACAAAATACAAACATATAAACATACTTTGTTCTTTGGACATTTACAATTGTACATAGAGTTTTTCTTGAATTTTGAACATTTACTTTATGACTTGGTATATCATTATCTTCATCATTATCATCAAAATTATAAAATGTCTATCAGTTCCAGGCTGTGGCAACATTGACCCAAGAGAATTATACCCTAATCAGTCTTGTTCCTCAGAAGAATCTAACAGATGAACTATTTTAATATTAAATTAAATATATTTTCTATTAAAAAATTTTAAAAAGGGGCACTGGTGTGGCTCAGTTGGTTGAATGACCGACTTTTGATTTCAGTTCAGGTCATGATCTCACAGTTCTTGGGATCCAGTCCCACATCGGGCTTTGTGCAGACAGTGCGGAGTCGGCTTGGGATTCTCCTTCTCTCTCCCTCTTTCTCTGCCCCTCCCCTAGTTGCACTAAATAGATAAATAAGTAAATATTTTAAATATATTTCCCTCAGATTAAAGTCCACTAAAAAGGCACTTAACAGAATGTTTGTTATATCATTGAGATCATTTAATGATGTCAGTATTCCCATATTTATACCTCTTTATGACTTTCCAGAAACTCCTATAGCATGGATATGAAATAAGTCAACCACATTGGGACATACAACATTTACATGCAGTGGCAAAGTTGCTTATTTCAGACTTATGTCTATACCAGTGTAATGTAACAGAGATGGACCACTGTTAGCAATTGTGTAGTGTGCAGACAAGTAATTTGAATGATGAAAACCAGAACATTTTTTCTCTACAGAAATAGAATAGGTATTTTTGTTGTGTTAGGCTCTGGTGTGTGCAAGTGTGTGTGTGTGTGTGTGTGTGTGTGTGTGTGTGTCTAGGTTTGGGAGTGCATGCATGTGTGTGTGTATTGTGAATCATTCTTGATAAAAGTTTAGTTCTTCCTTTTATACTTCATGGATAATCATAGATAGGAAGATACAGTTCAGAATATCTAGAAGTTTCAAGCACTTTGCTTCTCCTCTCCAGTGGCTGTAGTCTTTCTTCAGTAGAGTTTGGGTGATAAAATTCAATAACTCTATTCCAAAACTCATTCAGTTGGGAATCTCTGAAAATATAAAATTTTAGTATCAATCCAGGCTTACAAATGCATAGTTTTAAATTATTGACTTCTACATATATGGACACATTACCAAAAGATGTTTGAAAGAAGTATATAACATAAACATGTATTGTTGGGTATACTTGGTATTCATGATTGTGTTTTGTAAGCCAGATATGTGCGAAGCAGCAGCGATTATCACAAACTATGTGCTTTTACATTCTTGTAGTCAATAGAAGGAGATGATAAATAAGATATTTCCTCAAGCCATCTACTCTTTCTCAGAGAGGATTCAGCCTGTAGTCAGCACTCCTTGTTGTAATTTTATTCTACCATTAGCTACTTACTTTCTTTTATCCCCTGTGTACAACAGACAGAAATGAGGATTTCTACATGAAGACATTAAACTTCTTTCAAATCTGAATTCTAGTTTTAATAGCAGTGATTATTTTTAAGGGTATGCCCTATATATAATAACCTACAAAATAAATTTCTGCATGAGTGTAGCTCTAGGCATAATGAAGTATATACAGAAGATTGTACGATCTGTTTGATAGCAGAAATAAAAACTGAAAACCAGCATACTTACCTTAACATCTAGGATTCTAATCCAAATCTCATCTGAGTTTGAATCTGAAGCCCACATAAAGGACTTATAGGTGTTTACTGCAATGCATTTAAAATAAGAACTATCCACATGTGGATTTAATAAATGAATGAGATATTTAAATCTCTTACAATAGATTCATAAAGTAATTTAACTGACTCAAAGGATGGATTAATTAGTATTTTAATTTTATGTTAGTCTTGGAAATTTTGTTAAGAGTGAACAAAATTCTTAAAATTTTTTTTTTAATGTTTTTGTTTATTTTTGAGACAGAGAGAGACAGAGCATGAGGAGGGGAGGGGCAGAGAGAGAGGAAGACACAGAATCAGAAGCAGGCTCAAGGCTCTGAGCTGTCAGCCCAGAGCCCCACACGGGGCTCAAACCCACAGACTGTGAGATCATAACCTGAGCCAAAGTTGGGATGCTTAACCGACAGCCACCCAGGAGCCCCAAGATTGAACAAGATTCTTAATATATTTCTGTTTTCACCCTTCCTATGGGTAATGGTGGGATGTTGCACACTAAATCTTCTTTGTTCTTCAATTAGATGTGCCTAAAGCACCTAATCATCTGCTGATCCCATAAATGCAGTGGCCCCCCTTTATTTGGGAATATGAATAGTCATACCAACTCACTCTTACTCACACATTGAAGGAAGGTTGCTTAGAGTAAGTCAGTGGAAAGTGAATGACTCATTTAGTGCTATCAAAATCTAGTAATACAGTTTCAATGTTGTATACACCTTGTCTTCTTCTTCAGATATCAAGATGCTCTCAGTTTTAGAGTTTTGCATATAATTATTAATTTAGTTCTTGCATTAAACTATGATATAGGTAATATTATCATCACAACTTTACAGAGGAAAAACTGAAGGCATAGAAAGGTAATTTCCAAAGCTTGTTGAGCTAGTAGCCAGATATCATGGCTATAGAGGTCATAGTTTTAGTTACTGTACAATTCTATCTCTCTAAAGTTCTGAATTTTAAAAGAATTTGTCACTTTGGAAGTAATTTCTATTCTTTTTGTAACCAGCATTCAACTTTTACAGTAATTATATATTACTTCTTAGAAATCTAATGTATTTAGTACTCCACACCCATTATAATGAAGTTGCTTCAATTCTGATTGAGCATTCTCTCCTCTTTGCTATTGTTATCAAGAACCATGCTGTCCAATAGATTGTCCTGTGATGATGGAGATAACCTGTATCTTCAATGGTTGATACAGTAGATGCTGATTAACTCAATGTGGCTTTTGAGCACTTGAAATGTGTTTTGACTGAGGCAATGAATTTTAATTTAATCTTATTTAATTATAATTAAATTGAAATAGTCACATGTGTCTAGTGACTCTCATATTAGACACTGCTGGCCTTGAACTTTAGTTTTATCTTCTTTGAAGAAAAAAAAAAGATAAATATAAATTCATTTTACAGTTAATAGTTAGGAAGTTTCCCTAGTATGTTTTATATATTTCCCCACATGCCAGTACTTCCTTATGGCCCATTCACCCTCTGGTTCAATTTCTTCTTGCTGTTAGAGAGAGAATGGGAAACAAATAAGCAAACTTTAATTAAAAATAAATGCTCCATATGTTATAAAGTTGTTAAGTTCAAAAGAGAAAGGGAAACAAGGGGCACCTGTGTGGCTGTCAGTTAAGTGTCCAACTCTTGATTTCAGCTTAGGTCATGATCTCATGGTTCATGGATCGAGCCGGACGTTGATACACTGTTAGTGCACAGCCTGCTTGGGATTCTCTCTCTCCCTCCCTTTCTGCCCCTCACTCACTCATGCACATACACTCTCTCTCAAAATAAATAAATATTTTTCAAGAAGAAAAAATAAGTAAATGAAAACAGAATGGGAGATAGGTAGGATCAGGTTATAAAAGTATATGTGGTTGTCTGGGTAAGACAACGTATGCTGCAAATGACCCCAAAATCACAGTGCCACAATACTGCAGAATTGGTTTCCCACTCAAACTACAAGTTGAACAACAATTGGCCCTCTAGGTCTGTGCATCTTTATCAAGGATTCAGCCTAGTAGCATATCCTCTTGGACTTCTGCTTCTTTAATTACCATGGCAGTAGACGGAGAGAACACAAGCACAGTAGTGAGAGTGAGGCACATAGCATACCAACTCTTAAAGCATTTGCATGGAATTAACACACAGTATGCCTTCTTTTATATATAGATAGATGGAGAGAGAGAGTCCAGTTGGCACACAATGTTACATTAGTTTCAGAGGTACAGCATAGTGATTCAAGAACTCTACATGTTATGCTATGCTCACCATAAGCATAGCTACCATCTGTAACCCTGCAGTACTATTATAATACCATTGTCTGTATTCCCTGTGGTGTACCTTTTATTCTATGACTTAATTCATTCCGTAACTGGAAGCTTGTATCTCCCACTCCCCTTTACCCATTCTGCCCAACTTTCTATCCCTCTCCTCTCTGGCAGTCATCAGTTCTCTGTATGTCTGGGTCTGGTTTTGTTTATTTGTTTATTTATTTTTTTAGATTCTGTGTATAGTTGAAATTATTGAAAGAGAGAATCCCAGGCAGGCTCCTTAGTACCAGCAAAGAGCCCAATGCGGGGCTCAAACACAGGAACCATGAGATCATGACCTGAGCTGAAACCAAAAGTTGGACGCTTAACTGACTGAGCCACCAAAAAGCACCTCATTTGCTTTCTTTTGACCATACTACCTTATACAAGACTTGAATTATTAGAAAAAAACTTCATACATTGAACAGAGCCCTAATGGGTGGACACAATTAACATACAAAAGAAATAAAATGATACCTTAGATGATAAGCATGAAAATGGCAGAAAATATAGATGAAATCCCTTATCAACTATTTATTTATCCCTTGCAATATGTCATGCATTAAGACAAGCAGAAGATACATATACAAGATAGGAAACTCTGATTATATTCATGCAAAGGTATTTATCATGGAGGAAATGGGTGGCCTATGTTTTGAAGGATGATAGTGTTTTATCAAGTAACAAAAATATGAAGGAATGAAGAAGGAATCTTTTATTAATATCTGTAGAATGTGTGGTTTATTTTGTAAATGTAGGAAACTGAGTTTAGATAGGAGTAATGAGAAACACACAAAAACAGGAAGAGCATTTTTTTTGTCATTCAGAAATTACATTATAGTGGGCTCTTGAATTCATGGAGACAACTCTTATCTCATAGGCCAGTTGGTAAATCAGGCACTGCCAGTGACATGATAGGAAGTCTTACTCCATCTGTGAAGTATTTTGCAAACCTCACTCTCTTCCATGGGATTTAATATCCATTTAAAGTAATCTTTTCCACTGCAATGAATAATTCATTGACCACACCAGAGGGTCATTGAGTTACATACCTCCACAGTTGTCCATTTAACAGCCGTGTGTTCTCTCAGATAAATGAAACAGAATACCTTATGTTGAACCCCTGGTGATTTTAACAGAAAGCATATTAATTGAATGACTAACATATTATTTGACTTCATTAAATGGCAACAGTAATTATATGGCTTTTAATTTAAAGGACAGGCATCAGTGACTAATCTAATGAGGTACAAATGACCACACACTAATTCTGCATTTGTTTTATAACTAGAAATAGGAGCGGTGTTGTCAAGTGTAGAATTCATTTGAATAAAAAGTTACTATGTTACTGTAAAAAAGAAAAACAAACACTTTGAACGTTTTTCTTATACTTTGAAATGAGAATGTTGATGATATTAGTTCAGTTTTTCTTTTTTTATATGCATATGTGTACTTAAAATCATAATCCATTAGGAAAAAAATCTCTATTCTTTCTCAGTGTGAGTTCTTCTGATGTAACCAATTAAATTACCATGTAGACTTTTGTCTCCCTGACTCACTTTTTCATTTATCACCTAGGAAACCTTGGTGCCCCATACCCATACTTACTTGCAGAAGATCTTGTTTCCTTCTCTTCCCTGTATCCCATCTCAGAGAGTCTATAGTGGTAATTTCCACTTAATGTACAATTATGTTAATGAACTTTCTCTTTCCCTGTAATTGGAACTCTTGTGAATCATCCTGGGAGGTAGTTTCATGACTTACATAGATTTCCCGTTCACTCTGATCAGGAAGTTAGAAAGATTCAGGACAAGTATAAGAACCTTTTTGAAGCTCCTTAATATATGTAATGTAATAAAACTGTGTAATACTAATGATTTCTAAATTGCAATAATACTGTTGAAAGAATGAAATACTCAGGAAATATTCCACTTTGAATACAGTTATTACATATACCAAGATTACTGTAGAAATGTAGTTATCACCTTAGGCAGGGGAAACAAAACAAGAGCTTGCCTTCCTATGAGATATAAACATTTTTCAAGTATTTTGGATATCAAGAAAGAGAACATTTACCCAAAGAGAAAAGTGATTAGGTAATGCTTTACAAATAAGGGGAAATTTGAGCTAATTCTTCAGTGATGAAATTCAGCAGGCTGGAAAGGAGAGGATAGAAGAGATTTCTGTACCTCAGGGCTAACGTGTGAAATACCAAAGAGTGAAAATCAAGTTTATAAATTGTGATTCATTCATTATAGCTGAATAGTATGTGATATACAACAGTGGGAGGGAACACTGAAATGATTAGTACATGTTAAAAAGAAATGTTGTAGGACACCAGAGTGGCTCACTGTGTTAAGCGCCTGACTCTTGATTTGGGCTTAGGTCATACTCTCATGGTTTGTGAGTTCAAGCTCCACTTCTGGCTCTGCACTGACAGTGTGGAGCCTCCTTGGGATTCTCTCTCTCCCCCTTGCTTTCTGCCCCTCCCCCACTCACACTCTCTGTCTCAAAATAAATAAAAAAAAGAAATATAAATACCATATCAATACCATAGCAAGATACTTAATATTAATCTCTGTGTGGCAGAGAACAGAGGTTAGCAAGACACTCCACAATAAAAAATTCATTATAGGCATAACCTTTTGCAACACCATTGAAGACAGACTTGAGTAATAAGGCAGAGGTATATAAGTAGATCAGTCAAGAAATGATAGAATTATTTATTTAGCACTACATATTCAATGGGAAGGAAATATTCAGCCTGTTTTTTTTTTGTTTGTTTGTTTTGAAGAAGGGTGTAGAATGCTTTATAGATGCTGGAAAAAAAGATCAAGTGGACAAAAGAATTTGATATTGCTAAAGAAAATTTCAGAATGTAAAGGTTGGAAAAATTTGAAATCCAATAGCTTAAAAATCACACACTTTCTATCAAGCAAGAAAATAAACTTTCATAATCAATATAAATAATCGTTATTCACTACAGTATCTTAATACTCCATACTTATTAAGATTTTAAAAAATTCTAATAAAGAAGACAAAATTAAGCCTAAAGCAAGCAGAGAAAAAATAATAAAAATTATAGAAGAAATCAATAAAATTAAAACAAGAAATAATAGAGAATATAAAGAAACCACAACATATTCTGCTGAAAAAATAAATAAAATTGGTCAACCTGTAGGTAGGCTAACCAAGAAAAAAAAAAGAGTAAAGTAAAAGAGAGTTCATCACTGCTAAACTCACAGATGCTAAAAGGATAACAAGGAATATTATAAACAACTACAACCAAAATTTGATATCCTATATGAAATAGACCTGTTTCTTTAAAGACAAACTACCAAACTCACACACAAAAAAATAGTTTGCTTCAATATTCTATACCTATTTAAGAAATTGAGTCAGTAATTAATGTCCTTTCATGATAAAAAAGGCCCAAGTAATTTCACTTCTACATTGTATCAAACATTTATAAAAAATATGAATTTTCCATAATCTATTCCAGAAATAAGATAAAATACTTCCTAAACCAAAACCAAATGAATAATTCCAAGAAAACTGTCCAATATTACTTATGAACTGTCCAATGTACTCATAGACACAAAACCTCAAAAAAAAGGTAAATGAAATCCAACGATATAGAAGAATTATATACCTCAAGTGGAATTCATTCTAGATATGCAAGTCTTGCTCAATATTCAAATCAGTTACTGAAATCTATGTCTAAAAAAAAAATTACACAATCATACCAGTTGATACAAGCAAAAAACATATGGCAAAATGCAACATATCTGCATGATAAAAATGATACACAAACAGGAAATTGATGGGAACTTTCTCAACCTCATAAAGAGTAATCTGCAAGATCACCTACAGTTAACATCATTCTTAATGGTAATAGAGTAGGCAGTTTCCTCCTGAGACAGGGAAAAAGGCACAGAGATCCTCTTTCACCACCAGCATTGTATTGAGTGTGCTACCTAGAAAACAAGAAAAATAAAATGTGAACAGATTGATAAAAAAGAAAATTGTCTTTGTTAATTGCTGACATTTTTTATGTAGAAAATTACAAAGATTCCATAGTAAAACTCCTGGAAACAATGACTTGTCAAGGTCACAGAATAGAAGATCAATATAAAAAAGCCAATCACTTTCCTGTTTACTGGCAATAAGCAAGTTGACTTTGAAATTAGAAGCTATGTATCATTTACAGTAGCAGCACAAATTGAAATATGTAGCTATAAATCTAACAAAATAGAAACAGGATCCATACGCCAAAATGAAACAAAACAACAAAACGGAAAAAGACTGATGAAATAAATCAAATGAGATCTAAATGGGAGATGTTCTCTGTTCATATATTGGAAGTATTGTTAAGGCATGAATTTTCCAAAATCAATCAATGAGATCAGTGCAATTCCAAGAAGAATTTCAGCCACTTTGTAGAGATCAATAAGTTATTCTAAAAAAGACCTAGACTTAGACAACAGAATACTTGTTAGAAGAAGAAAGCTGGAATAGACACACTAAAAAAATTAAAGTCCAACTATAAAGCTACTGTAATCAAGATAACATTTTATTGATGAAAGAATGCATGCGTGGATGGAACAGAATAGACCCACACATGTATAGTAAACTGATTTGTGACAAAGGCACACAGGCAGTGCAATAGGTATAGGATAGTCTTTCCAACATACAGTGGTAGAACACTTGGAAAATATCCGCAAGAGAAGACCTAGACACAGAGCTTATACCTTCCACAAAAATTAACTCAAAATGGATCCTAGCTCTAAATGTAAAATGCAAACCTATAGAATTTTTATAGAAAAAATTAGGAGAAAATATGTGGCTTTGGGTTTGGTCATAAATTTTACAATATGACAGGAAAACCCAATGCCTAAAACACTGATAAGTTGGACTCTATTAAATACCTTATCTTGAAAAGACAAGAGAATGAAAAGATAAGTCACAGACTGGGTGAAAATACTTGCAAAACATCTGTGTGATGAGGGACTTGTGCCCAAACTATACAAGCTGTTCTTAAAACTGAACAATAAGAAAATAAGAAACTCAATTAAAAAATGGGCATATATCTGAACATTTGCTTCACTAAAGAAGTTAGAAAAATAAGTAAGAATAAGAAACGATTCTCAGGGTAGCTGAGTGGCTCAGTTGGCTCGACTTGGCTCGACTTCAGCTCAAGTCATGACTTCACAATTCGTGAGTTCAAGCCCCACATCAGGCTCTGCGCTGACAGCTTGGAATCTGGAGTCCACTTCAGATTCTCTGTCTTCTTCTCTCTCTGCCTCTCCCGTTTGTTCTTTCTCTCTCTCTCTCTCTCTCTCTCTCTCTCTCTCTCTCTCTCTCTCTCCCTTTCTCTATTTCTGTCTCAAACATTTTAAGAAAAGAAAAACATTCTCAACATCATTTGCAATTTGAGAGATGCAAATTCAAATGAGGTATCACTACCTATTAGAATGGCTAAAATCCTAAAAACTGTAATCTCAATTGCCAAAGATATTGCAGAATAGTAGAAGCCTTATTCATTTGGTGAGGATGTAAAAGCATACATCATTTAATAAGAGGTTTTGGCAATTTCTTGCAAAGCTGAGAATACTCTTATCATATGATCCACCAATTAAGCTCCTAGAAATTCTAGATGTACACACTCCTATCAGTATTCTTTATTTCTCATTCTTGTTAAACATATTCCTGTTCTGTGTTTAATACAGTTGTGGGATACATATTACATAGTTTCATTATTCCTTCAATTTGGTTCCATGCAAACCAATTTAAACTTGCTTCCAGGATGAAGCTACCATCAGAATGAAACTTACTGCAGAATGCCAATAGCTGAAGATGAAGATTTGAGAATGATCACAAATTAAAATGTATGGATATTGTGTGTGTGCATGTGTATGTGTGTGTGAATATATTTCCTTTATATAGGAATAAACCCCATTGTATATGACTTCCATTGCATACATTGGCAAAGATAGAGCCTTGATTTTAAAATTTTGTCTAGTTTAAATTTTTGCATTGCAAATATAATTACATTCAAAGACTCATCTTCACTTTCCTCCCATGAATTTCTTTTTTTAATTTTTTTAATAAATTTATTTATTTATTTATTTTAATTTACATCCTAGTTAGTTAGCATATAGTGCAACAGTTACTTCAGAAGTAGATTCCAGTGATTGATCCCCTGTGTATAATACCCAGTGCTCATCTCAAGTGTCTTCCTTAATGCCCCTTACCCATTTAGCCCATCCTTCCTCCCATAACCCCTCCAGCAACACTGTTTGTTCTCTATACTTAAGTATCTTATGTTCCCCCCCCCGTTTTTATATTATTTTTGCTTCCCTTCCCTTATGTTCATCTGTTTTGTAGCTTAAAATCCTCATATGAGTGAAGTCATGCTATTTGTCTTTCTCTGACTAATTTCGCTTAGCATAATACCCTCTTGTTCCATCCATGTAGTTGCGAATGGCAAGATTTCATTCTTTTTGATTGCTGAGTAATACCCCATTGTATATATATACACCACATCTTCTTTATCTGTTCATCAGTCGAGGACATTTGGGCTTTTTCCATACTTTGGCTATTGTCGATAGCACTGCTATAAACATTGGAGTACATGTGTCCCTGCGAAACAGCACACCTGTATCCCTTGGATAAATACCTAGTAGTGCAATTGCTGGGTCGTAGGGTAGTTCTATTTTTAATTTTTTGAGGAAGCTTCATACTATTTTCTGAGTAGCTGCACCAGTTAGCATTCCCACCAGCAGGGCAAAAGAGATCCTCATTCTCCACATCCTCACCAACATCATTTATTGCCTGAGTTGTTAATTTTAGCCATTCTGACTGCTGTGAGGTGGCAACTTATTGTTTTAATTTGAATTTCCCTGATGATGAGGGATGTTGAGCATTTTTTTCATGTTTCTGTTAGCCATATGAATGTCTTATGTTCATGTTTTTTGCCCATTTCTTCACTGGATTATTTGTTTTTTGGGTGCTGAGTTTGATAAATTCTTTATAGATTTGGATACTCATGCTTTCTCTAATATGTCATTTGCAAATATCTTCTCTCATTCCGTCGGTTGCCTTTTAGTTTTGCTGATTGTTCCTTCACTGCGCAGAAGCTTTTTATTTTGATGAGGTCCAAATAGTTCATTTTTACTTTCGTTTCCCTTTTCTCTGGAGACGTGTTGAGTAAGAAATGGCTGCTTCCGAGGTCAAAGAGGTTTTTGCTTGCTCGCTCCTCTAGAATTTTGATGGCTTCCTGTCTTACATTGAGGTCTTTCATCCATTTTGAGTTTATTTTTGTGAATGGTGTGAGAAAGTGGTCCAGGTCCATTTTTCTGCATGTCGCTGTCCAGTTTTCCCAGCACTATTTGCTAAAGAGATTTTTATTCCATTGGATATTCTCTCTTGCTTTGTCAAAGATTAGTTGGCCATATGTTTGTGGGTCCATTTCTGGGTTCTCTATTCTGTTCCATTGATACGAGTGTCTGTTTTTGTGCCATTACCATCCTGTCTTGATGATTATAGCTTTGTAATACGTTTTGAAATCCGGGAGTGTGATGCCTCCAGCTTTGGTTTTCTTTTTCAGGATTTCTTGGACTATCGGGGTGTTTTCTGGCTCCATACAAATTTTAGGATTGTTTCTTCTAGCTCTATGAAGAATACTGGCATTATTTTGATAGGCATTACATTGCCTTTTAGATTGCATTGTATAGTATCGACATGTTAACAATATTTGTTCTGCCAATCCAGGAATATGGAATCTTTTACCATTTTTTTGTGTCTTCTTTAATTTCTTTCATAAGCTTTCTATAGTTTTCAGTGTATAGATTTTTAACCTCTTTGGTTAGGTTTATTCCTAGGTATTTTATGGTTTTTGGTGCAATTGTAAATGGGATTGATACCTTAATTTCTCCTGTTGCTTCATTATTTGTGTGTAGGAATGGATACAACTGTTTTCTGTGCATTGATTTTATATCTTGCAACATTGCTGAATTCATGGATCAGTTCTAGCAGTTTTTGGTGGAATATTTCGGGTTTTCCATATAGAGTATCATGTCATCTGCAAACAGTGAAAGTTTGATTACCTCCTGGCTGGTTTGGATGCCTTTTATTCCTTTGTGTTGTCTGACTGCTGAGGCTGAGACTTCCAATCCTATGTTGAATAACAGTGGCGAGAGTGGACATCCTTGTCTTGTTCCTGACCTTAGGGGGAAAGCTGTCAGTTTTTTCCCATTGAGAATATTAGCAGTGGGTCTTTCATGTATGGCTTTTATGATCTTGAGGTATGATCCTTCTTGAGGGTTTTTATCAAGAAAGAATGCTGTGTTTTGTCAAATGCTTTCTCTGCATCTATTGTAAGGATCATGTGGTTCTTGTCCTTTATTAATGTGATGTATCACATTGATTGTTTTGCCAATATTGAACCGGCCCTGCATCCCAGGTATAAATCCCACTTGGTCGTGGTGAATAATTGTTTTAATGTATTGTTGGATCTGGTTGGCTAGTATATCTTTGAGGATTTTTGCATCCATGTTCATCAGGGAAATTGGTCTGTAGTTCTCCTTTTTAGTGGGGTCTTTGGTTTTGGAATCAAGCTAATGCTGGCTTCATAGAATGTGTTTGGAAGTTTTCCTTCCACTTCTATTTTTTGGAACAGCTTCAAAAGAATAGGTGTTAACTCTTCCTTAAATGTTGGATAGAATTCCCATGGAAAGCCATCTGGCCTTGGACTCTTATTTTTTGGGAGATTTTTGGTTACTAATTTGATTTCTTTACTGATTATGGGTCTATTCAAATTTTCTATTTGTTCCTGTTTCAGTTTTGGTGGTTTACATGTTTCTAGCAATTTGTCCATTTCTGCCATGTTGCCCAATTTATTGGCATATAATTGCTCATAATATTCTTTTATTATTGTTTGTATTTCTGCTGTGTTGGTTGTGATCTCTCCTCTTTCATTCTTGATTATATTTATTTGGATCTTTTCCTTTTTCTTTTTGATCAAACTGGTAGAGGTTTATCAACTTTGTTAATTCTTTTGACAAACCACCTCCTGGTATTGTTTTTTTTTGTTTGTTTCGATAGCATTGATTTCTTCTCTAATCTGTATTACTTTCTGTCTTCTGCTGGTTTTGGATTTTATTTGCTATTCGTTTTCCAGATCTTTAAGTATAAGGTTAGGTTGTGTATCTGAGACCTTTCCTCCTTCTTTAGGAAGGCCTGGATTGCTATATACTTCCCTCTTGTGACTGTTTTGCTGTATCCCAGACGTTTTGGGTTGTGGTGTTATCATTTTCATTGGCTTCTGTGTACTTTTTAATTTCCTCTTTAACTTCTTGGTTAGCCAGTTCATTCTTTAGTAGGATGTTCTTTAGTCTCCAATTATTTGTTACCTTTCCAATTTTTTTCTTGTGGTTGATTGAGAGTTTCATAGTGTTGTGATCTGAAAATATGCACGGTATGATCTCGATTGTTTTGTACTTGTTGAGGGCTGATTTGTGTCCCAGTATGTGATCTATTCTGGAGAATATTCCTGTGCACTTGGAAGAATGTGTATTCTGCTTTAGGATGAAACGTTCTGAATATATCTGTTAAGTCGATCTGTCTAGTGTGTCATTCCAAGCCATTGTTTCCTTGTTGATTATCTGTTTAGTTGATCTGTCCTTTGCTGTTAGTGGGGTGTTGAAGTCCCTTACTATTATGGTCATATTATCAATGAGTTTCTTTATGTTTGTGATTAATTGATTTATGTATTTGGGAGCTCTCACATTTGGAGCATAAATGTTTACAATTGTTAGATGTTCCTAGTGGATAGACCCCTTAATTATGATATAGCGCCCTTCTTCATCTGTTGTTACAGTCTTTATTTTAAAATCTAGTTTGTCTGATAAAAGTATGGCTACTCTGGCTTTCTTTTGGTGACCATTAGCATGATAGATGGTTCTGCACCCCCTTACTTGCAAGTGTGTTTTGTTCTAAAATGGGTCTGTTGTAAACAGCATATAAATAGGTCTTGTTTTCTTATCCATTGTTACCCTATGTCTTTTTATTGGAGCATTTAGTCCATTGACATTTAGAGTTAGTACTTAAACATATGAATTTATCGCCATAATGTTCCACGTTGAGTTGGAATTTCTGGTGGTGTTCTCTGGTCCCTTCTAGTCTTTCTTGCTTTTGGTGTTTGTTTGTTTGTTTGTTTTTGTCCTTTCTCCCCTCAGAGAGTCCCCCTTAAAATTGCAAGGCTGGTTTAGTAGTCACGAGCTCCTTTAATTTTTGTTTGTCTGGGAAATGTTTTATCTCTCCTATTCTGAAAGACTGTCTTCTGGTTAAAGAATTCTTGGCTGCATGTTTTTCCAGTTCAGCACATTGAATATACTCCTTTTAGGCCTGCCAGGTTTCTGTGGATAGGTCTGCTGCGAACATGATCTGTCTTCCCTTGTAGGTTAAGGACTTTTTTTCCCTTGATGCTTTCATGATTCTTTCCTCACCTAAAGATTTGTGAATTTGACTATAATATGCCTTGTTTATGGGTGCTTTTGTTGAATCTAATGGGAGTTCTCTGTGTTTCCTGGATTTGATGTCTGTGTCTTTCCCAGGTTAGGAAAGTTTTCCGCTGTGATATGCTCACATGAACTTCTACCCTTTTTCCCCCTCTCTTCATCTTCTGGGATCCCTATGATTCTGATGTTATTCTTCTTTAACAAGTTCACTAAGTTCTCTAATTCTTATATCATGTTCCTTTGCCTTAGCCTCCCTCTTTTTTTTTTCTGCTTCATTATTCTCCATAAGCTTGTCCTCTGTATCACTGTTTCGCTGCTCTATTTCATCCATCCTTGCCTCTGTGACATCCATTCAAGATTGCAGCTCAGTTATAGCATTTTTAATTTCATCCTGAGTAGCTTTTACATCTTTTATCTCCACAGAAAGGGAATTTAATCTATTTTCAACCCCAGCTAGTATTCTTTTGGGGTGAATTCCTTCATTTCATCATTTTGAAGGAAGAAAGGAATTAATAAAGTGAAAAAAATTAAAATTAAAAAATTAAAAACAACACAAAGAAATCAAATAAAGGATGCTAGATCCTAGGTGTGTTTTGGTCTGGTTGTTGAAAGAAGTTTGATCAAATGGAGAAAAAAAGCAAAGAAAAATAAAGGAAGAAAAAAAATGAAAACATTTGAAAATTTGAAAAAAATGAACATAATAAAATTGAATAAAATGAAATGATGAAAGTAAAATAGAATTTAAAAAATTACCATAAAGTAAAGCTATAGTAGAAAAAATTAAATAAAAATATATTTTATATAAATATGGAAAATAAAAGTAATATTTTTTCTCTTTCTGTATTCAAGAATAAAAAAATAAAAGAAAAAAGAAGAATAAATTGAATAGATGGACCAGCAAACAGAATGAAATATGATTGAAATTACATCCAGTTTCCCCTAGAAGTCAAACTAGGAAGCACTTTATAATCCGTAAATTAAGTAGGAGAAGAGACTTATGGTGTTCATCAAGAGTGCACTTGGCCCACTTGCAGAGTGGCCCATTAGGGCAGAGCCTAATGTAATGGCTCTGTTCTTCACTAGATGGCACTGCTTAGCTTACTGGGGTGGATTGTTGTGGCATGTGTAGGCGTGTATGCACATGCATGGAAGGGGTGAAAATGGCTTCACCAAGCTACCCAGTCTCTAGTTTCAGAACTCCGTGCTCTCACGATTAGCACTCAAGCTCCTCTCCTTTGTCTGTGTCTTCTGTCCACTCCCCACTTCTATACCATCTGTGACCAAGCTGTCAGGCTGCCTGGCACATTCCTCTCGAGTTTTATCTGAGATGGGGCTATGTTTCCCAACTCCTCACTTCTGAGGGTCTGAGGCCTTGACCCACTCAGACCCTTGGGGGGAGGTTCTCATTGAGCAATGGTCAGGTGCTGGCCCACCCCCAGGAACATTTGCACAACCATGTAGCTGCTGATGCCCAGAGACTGCAGCTAGGTGCCAGCCCGCCCCAGAAAAAATTTGCATAATTGTGTAGCATCAGCGTTCCAGGGACTATGGCAAATCACAACACACATCTGTCACCAGGCTTTACCCCAAACGTTCTTGTTCAAACACCAATGAATGTGGCTGATTTCCAGGGTCTTCAGGGACCCTTGCCTGTGTGAAGGCTGCACAGCTTTTACCAAATGTCCTCCAAGCAGGGAGGCTATCTCTCTCTGTGTGGCCCTTAGACCCCTCGGACCTTGGACTCTGCTCTTGGGTATTCTCTCCTCATACCAGAGCTCTGCCAGGTATTGACCTGTGGAGTTTCAGACTCTCCACTCCCCCTGTTTATAAGAGTCTTAATGGAATTTAAATCCTCTCCTTTCTCCTTTTTCCTTTCTCCCTTTTTTGTTCAGTCCCTTGTGGCTGTTTCCACTCTTCCTCTATGTTTTCAGCTGCTTTTTGGGGGGATGGGTTGCTTTTCCTATACTCTACCCCCATCTCTGTCCTCTCTACAAGCAAAAACAGCTCCCTCCCTCCATGGCTTCTTTCTCCACCAGTTCACCTCTCCATGCTGCATACCTACTGAGTTCTGTGGTTCATGTTGTGCTGATTGTTGTGTTAATCCTCAAATCCGTTTTCTAGGTGTACAAGGTGGTTTGGTGTTGATCTGGCTACATTTCAGGGATGAGAGATGTGAAATAACTTCCATGCTGTTACCATCTTGGCCCCCTCCACCTCCCATGAATTTATTATAATGAAAATACTCTATGACAATACATTGTCAACCTCTGTCTATTCAGTCAACTATACATATTTATTTATAGCATTATGCAGATGTGTAATTTTGGGGTAAAGAATATTCAAACCAAACCAGCCTAAGACCTAATTTTATCAAGTATTTAGTGACCATATGAATCATTTGTGTGAAAGCTAATTTTATGTGTCACCTTGGCTATCCTGTGGTACTGTTTTTGTTGTTGTTGTTGTTGTTGTTGTTGTTGCTGTGGTTGTTTTCTTTTTGGTCTAGCACTTGTCTAAATGTCACTGTGAAAGTATATTTTAGATGTGATTAACACATAAATAGGTAGACTTTGAATAAATTAATCTCCATAACTTGGGTAGATCCATCCAGTTGGAGGCCTTAACAGAAAATACTGAAGGACCCCAAAAAGTGGTTTAACTTCCAAACTTCCTTGGAGTTAAACCTGCAATATTGACTGCTGGTAGAATTTCTAGCCTGTACTGCAAATTTCAGACTTGTCAGTCCCCCAGTCATGTGATTCAGTTCCTTAAAATAAATTTATCTCCTAATGTATATCCTATTGGTTCTGTTTTTCTGGAGAACCTTGACTAATATAGACTGTAACATCATGTTAAGCAAAATACTGAAAAAAAAGGGAAAAACTGCAGGTTGTTTCCAGAGATGTGACTGCTTGGTCACATGTAGGTAATGGGTATTACTTAGATTAGAAAGCCCTTTAACTTTGATGCCAGGTAGGGAGGACAGGGCTCTTTTGTAAGCATGGTGTCAAATATTCTAAATCTTTTAGCTTGGATAATAAACACATATGATTAGCTGAGTGAAAGAGGAAATTCTACAATATAGTTTATTTCATCATTTATACAGTATTGTTTTACATACATACATATCTTGTTAGTTCACTTTTTTGAGTATTTATTTCACACAGGGCACATTTTTGCCTATCTGGGAAATACACTTCTGTTGATTTCATACTTGAAAGGGAACATTACTGGATGAGAACTTATTGGCACTAAAACAGTCTTCCTCCATGAATCTGTTGCAGATGCTTGCTGCTTTCCAACATGGAGTGATAATCAGAAGTGTGATGCCAACTGAGTTTTTTCTTCTTTGTAGGCCACTTGTTTTCTTTTTATAATGCCTATAAATCTAAAGGCATTTATCTTTGTAATAATGTCTTTTGAAAGCATAGAGTTATGACAAGATATAGTTCTTTTATTTTCCTTGGATGTGAGCAACTCTTTTTAGTTGATATAGTCAGAAATTTTAGGAAAGGTTTGTAGTAATATTACTGATGATGATGATGATGATTTTAATTTGGTTCATTTTTTTTTTACCATATCAAGCACACTCTGATCATTTTCTGGAGAAAAAAATCATTCAAAAATGAGTCTTAAGTAATTTCAATTACTATTTTCCATTTATTTTGGTGTTTGTAATTCATTTGCTATTCTTATCTTCCCTATCTTTTCATTTCATCTAGTCGGCTTTTTCTCTCATTTCCAACTTGTGTTTTTCTACAAAGGTGATACCTTCACATGTAGTTTTTCTTCCTCTATATTTTGTAGTAAATTATTTTTAAGTTATTTTTAAATTAAATTCGTTTCACTTTTGTAGTAAATTATTTTTAGTTATCTACCTCTACTTAGTGTATAGTGACATGCCTTTTTTCTCAGTCTGGCTTGATTTTTAATAAGCCTTATATTGTTAGTTTTTTTTTTTTGGTGTGTTTCTTCATCATTCAGTAAGGTGAACCTTCTGTATCAATTTTGTCTATAAATAGGCTTTGATTATTGCCCTTCGCATACCTCTGATCAGTAAGTACTGATCAGATCTCTTTATTAGATCTAGAGAGATGATAGGCAGATATTTAATGACTTTATACAGTTCTAAATTCCTGTAGCAGTCTTTGATTCAATATAATTCTGTTGCTTTGAAACATAAGACTTCTCCTGCTTAACTCTGAACACATAAAGAAATAAATAATTAGTGTCACTAATTCTTTGCCAAAGTTATCATTATGCTTCCTTTCTGTCTTGTGGCAATTGTAAATGATTATCACACAGATTGTGATACAGTCCATCTAAATGGACCCATACAAATACTTTCTTACAATTTTCCAGATATTGATATGACTGACTAAGATACATATATGTGAGGAGATAAGGGAGATGGTTTTCTGGTGGCCAAAGGCCATTTGGTCGAGGAATCAATTTCAGGGCTATGGGCATATGTTAAGGCTTTGTCTTTCTGATCCAGGTGGTAGAAGGAGAAAAAAAGTGGAATGGACTACTTCCTAGTGTTTCTTTTTACTTCCTAATTTCTGACAGAGGATTTCACTCAGCTGCAGATAGACTATGTACTATATAACCTGCTGAACTTTGATGATAGATTTCTAACTAGTCTTATTTAGACTGGTGATGTGAGTTTTCATCTTCTATACTGTCTCCATATAAAATCTGATGAAAAGTTAGCAAAGAATATGCTGGGGCTCCTGCCTAGAACCCAAGTGACATTTTTAAATAAAAGTCCAATTTTCATTTATTACATTATTCTACAGTTATTAAATTTCATCTTATATAATTATTTTGTCTTTTTTTAAACCTGTTGTCATTTTTAAGTAACTTATTCAATGTGTTTGAATGAAAATCTATTATGTATAAGAGTTGAGAACAATGTAATACAGATTCTGAAATAATTTTCCTAACAAGGACCTTACAAACTGAACAGATTTGAACTCATATGTTAATAAAAAATATGGACAATAAAACAAAGGAGAGATATCTCACATCTAAAAGATATTAAGTTTGCATGTAAACATACTTGTTTAACTGAATTCATTAAAAGGAAGGTATTATTAAGAGCCTGGATGTACATCGTAATTTACTGTACATTAGGAAACTAGAAAAATCAATATGAACATATGTGTGTATGTGTGTGTATATATACATATATATTTATATATATATATATATGCACACACATATACACGTAGGTTATATATACTTTACATATATACATGTATAATCTTACCAAATATGCACACATATTCCTACATAAATTTTACCAGTTGGCTTGCATTTATTATGTTGGAGAGTATTATTATAAAGTAAAGGGATGCATAAACTTGATAATTCCAATTCTTTAAGGATAACAAAACTAAAATTTCTGATGCATAAACATAGATCAAGTGCAATGGTCACATTTATTTTCTTAAATAATATTTACTTACAAGAAATCGAAAAGGAGTCTGTATCAGCCATTGTTGAGAAATTTGGATGACATTCATTTGACAGTTAATGGTAAAGACCAGTATACATTATTTTCAGACACATTTGCCATCACCTTAACGTTATACAGATTATATATATGATCTGTTATTTTAGATCTTTTTAAATCTCCTTACCCACACCCATCAGTAACAGAAGCTATCATATTGATCTGAACTTTTTAGGTCTTCAGTAAATAACTTATGGTTGATTAATTGTGTTTGTATATGTGTGTGTGTATATGTGTGTGTATGTATATATATATATATGTGTGTGTATATACCACATGTATATACATATGGGGTGTGTGTGTGTGTGTGTGTGTATACATATATATATATATATATATATATATATATGTTAAAATTTGTTTTTGCATGTCTTTTAAATATAAAAAGACAAACTGTGGGATAAACCACTCTCATTTACACCTAGTCTTCCTCATCAACTTTTTATTGTATAAATCTTTGTCCATAGAGTCTTCATCTTACAACAGAATGGAGACCTTCAGGTATTTGGCAAGATGCATTGCCAAGTTTTAATAAAATTCTGCTGACAATAGAGTTTAGAGCTACTACTTTTCTGACTTTCCTAACTATAAATCCTTCAGATTTAGCCATCTTTCAAGCCAAAGCTGCTCAAATTATTCATGCTTGTGATGTTGCTTCAAAACTGAATCTTTCCTACAAATACCTTGCAGAGAAATAAGAAAATAGTTCAAAATAAAAGTCCTGACAAAATCAAGGCAGTATTATTATCATTTGTTTCACTTGTCTGTTTAAAGAGTGGTATACCACTGTAATATTTTCACTTAACAAGCTCTTACCCACCCCCACCAAAATATAAAAATATTCATAACTGAATACTACACATTGTGAGATCAAAATTTTCAAACTCTAATCTCTTTTTATTTAAAATAAACCAGTGGTACTCCACTAGGGAAAAATTCTCCCAGGGCATGTTTTGCAATGTCTGGAGACATTTTGGTTTATAAAAAACTTTGTGGGGACTGCCTCTAGAGGGTAGAGGCCAAGGATGCTGCTGAGTATCCTACAATACACTGGACTTACCTCAGAAAAAGAATTATACAACCATAATGTCTGTAGTGCTGAGATGGAATCAATTAATTAAACTAAATCTTGTTATTTAAAAAAAAATAATATTCATTTTGAGAGACAGAGCGTGAATGGGGGAAGGGCAGAGACATAGGCAGACACAGAATCCGAAGCAGGATACAGGCCCTGAGCTGTCAGCACAGAACCTGATGTGGGGCCCCAAAATCTTGTTATTTTTTTAAATTAAATTAAATTAAATTAAATTAAATTAAATTAAATTAAATTATTAGAGAGTGTGCAAGTGTTGGGTAGTGGGGTAGAGGGGCAGAGGGAGAGGGAGAGAATCTTAAGCAGGCTCCACGCTCAACATGCATCCTGACACCTCCATCTCATGACTGTGAGATCATGACCTGAGCTGAAATCAGGGATCAGGTGCTTAATCGACTGATCCACACAGGTGCTCCTAAATCTTGCTATTTTTAATAGTACAACTGTCTCAGTGGCTTCAGCTTTTACGAAACTCTGAGATCATGCAGTACCCAGTATTTGAACATCCTCATTACTTGCTTCAAATCTTTTTAAGCTGCTCAGTATAAAATTCACGTACTGACATTCCCTACACTAGGGAAACAGGACCCTTTGGACTGAGATGTTTATATATAGGTACGTAGCGTTTCAAATTCTAGGAAATGTGAAATTTCTAAACAGATAATGCCTGGCTAGGTGCTACTGGTGAACTTAAACATTTATTAGCTCCTGTTTGTTGCATCATCTGTGATATAGTAGGTATTGATGAGAGTCAATGCCTGCTATAAAATGAGAAAGCTGAGGTAGAAAAATGCTTCCTGTCCTCATTCTACAAGCACGGAAGAAGCATGTGCTTGGTACAGTCAAGGCACAGACTCTGAGCTCCAGGTGATGAGAAACAAAGAGAAAGTCAGTGATTGTTTACTTTAACCTAATAGGTTTTAGTAGTGCTTAAGGGGTGGGGTAGGAGAGGGAATTGGGTGAAGCATATTTTTATGTTTTTGTAAATTAATGGTAGGCATATAAATGTTACAAGTTTCAAAAACTGTTGTAGTGAAGCTATTTAAAATTTAAAATTATATAATATTCTAATGATTCTGTTATTGGGGATCTATCCCATAGAAATAAAAAGTATCAATTCCTAATGACACACGTACAAAATGTTTACTATTTAAACTTAGTAGAGCCCCCACAATTGGAATACCCATTTAAAGAAGGTAGATTAGTAATTTATGGTACGTGGAATATTATGTAGCTATTGGAAAAATAAAGCACTAGAGCTGTATCAGATATGGAAGAAAGGAATTGTTAAGGCATCACGAGTGAGAAAAATACAATAAAGATTATATAATACAATTCTCTTTACAAAATATGATCAGATGTGTGTGTACATGTGCACAAAATGTGCATTGCCCGTGTGTCTGTTTAGGTGTACGTAAGATTGCATAATGGTTTTGTTTCACATACAAGGTAGTTCTAGTGCTTCCTGTTTCTTGGCTTTGCAGGACTACCTTGCCTCCCACCTATTTCCCACTTCTGGTTCTCTAGGCAACTAACCATTCTGTGAGGCTGTGTACAGTCTGTTTATTTAGTTTAAGATAACCAACATAGTTTTAAATGCTTGCAACCAATAACTCTGACAAACACAGGTATATTTCTTTTCTGACTTGTACAATCAGCCCCCAAATTGTCCCTGGTGTGTTTTCTCAGTCTTCGGCCTTAAGTCCTCACTCCCTGTCAAGGTCCAGCTTGTGATGTCTTTTCCTGTCCCTGCATTGAGCTGTTCTGCTCATCAGTAGGTCTGTTATATTAGCCACAGAAGAGCCATCTCTTCTTTCTGGAAGGTAGAGAAAAATGCTGTGGTGGGGAAAAAAATTGGTATGTCAGGTAATTTTAAAATTGGAATAAATCTTAACCTAAATATTACTTTATATGTTGTGATGCTCTACAGCCACAGTGAGAAAAATCTCGAGGAAAAAATGTATTTTTTGTCTTCTGATGTGTTTCATCTTTACAGTCTTGAACAGACTGAAGAAGTGTTTAAAGTTTAGGAGCATGTCATTTAAAGAGTGCAATTCTTAAGTCACTCCTAGTCTGGTTCATTAGAGGAAACATGTAAAAATGCTTGGGTATCTTTAAAGGAATGTTTTACCTTGCTGACTACTGTCACTAAATATATCTTTTTCTGACTTGTAATTTATCTTCTGTTTCTTTCATTGCCCCACTACCAGGTAATAGGGATTATCATTTCCTTAGACTCCCATTCAATAATACAAAACATTTTAATTAACTCAGCCATAACAGTGCACTCATTTGCCAGAGATATCTTGAGTTGAACATTTTTCTAGTCCAGACAGCTACATTTTAAGTTGTCATCAAGCCTCAGACAGTGCCTTTGTAACCATGCACATTTAAGAAATTAAAATACCAGCAGGAATGCTCTTGACACAATATAAAGAAAAAATTTAATGTTAGAGTGTCTGTTTTTAATTCTTCCCCTTCTCAAGTATATTGGTTTACCTATGTGCCTAATTATTTATCTCATCTTGCATTGTCAAGAATAAATCATTATTTTATTGGTTTTAATAATTAAAAAAATAGATTTGGTGTTAGAGCTACAACCAGATTTCATCACCCTTCATTTGACAAATACCAAAAATTAACCCCAGTAACTTTTCATGATACATACCAGGAACATTGGTATAATTCATAACTTAAGTCTTTTGCTGTTTTCTAACAAGATACTGGCGGGTTTTTTTATTACCCAAAAGTGATGAGTTCCTAAAGAATTAATTTTAGAATTAATTTTAATTAATTTTAGCAAATATTAAACAACATAACCTGTTGTGGACAAATGATACAGTCAAGCCTGATTGGGCTTAGTATTACTTTGCAGTGTGTTTTCAATTAACGGGAATCCAACAATAAATAACAATTTCCTCAAATAGGAAATTAAGTCAATAAAGCATATGGCTTTTCTACTCTTATTATTAAATATATAACAGAGGGGTGAAGTCAACTGAGGAAGTTTCAGATCTCTAAAGTGACATGGTGTCCTTGGACTAGACATTTTAATCTAAAAGTGAGGATTCTTAAGTTTTATCTGTGTGATACAGGACTCTATCTTTTTTATGATTAAATGTTTTTAATGGACAAAAGTAATTTCATGGGTGACTAATTCCACAGATGGAAATAATGCCTACCACCTGTTCAAGATAGATGACAACTGATACAGTTGTCCAAACACCTCGGTTTAAGTCCTTGTTTTTTGGTTTGCTTGCTTTATGACCTTGGGGGGGTGTCAATTGCCTCAGATCAGCCTTCTCGGCAAGAATATGAAAATAATGTGATAATAAGATATCCCCTATCTATTATGGTTCCTGATCTGAAGTTTAACATATAAATCAAACTATTATACAAATAAAGTAATAATAATTTACAGACATTGTCTGCAGACATGAGGCATAAGAGAAACATCACACTGAAATTCTGTTAGCAGCCTTTCTTTTAGAACTACAGACTAAAATTTGAGTTTACCTTCAAATATACAATATATACCTAGTAATAGAAAATAAAAATGGCAAACTTTTGTTCAATGTCACCTTTTCAAAATACCACCAAGGCAATGTGTTGCTAAGTCAAAGCTGGGTTCCTTGAATATTCCAGTAAGGAAAAGTCCTACCTGGACAGTTTCAGTATCAGTAGGGGATATTTGTGGGATTTTGGAGTTTGGCTTAAGGTAGCTGTTTCAGTTCAGGAATTTGATTAAGATTGAGTAAGGAACATAATATATTTTAGAATTCATGGATGTAATAGCAAAGCACTCATTTCAGAAGCTTTGGAGAGTAAACAATTATTTCATGGTATCTACTGAAAAGTTGAACAGTCATGCATATTCAAGTGGATTATTCAGAAAGTCTGTGGAACAAACAGTAATGTTATTTACAACCTTTGTCTTGCTGGACAAGAATTTCCTGGAATAGCAAAATCATATTGATGAAGACTGTAGAATTTTATTAGTGAAGAGAGCTGAAGAGTAAAATGCTGTTGATGTGGACAATAAACTGAGTGAGTATAGATGGTTATAGTTTCAACTATACAAAATGTTCAAATTAAAAACTATTTATTATAGACACACTTTATATCTTCCTAATAAAAGAATTCCTATATGTTTGCAGATCTTAACTAAACTCAGTATAAATCCTCTATATTTATCCCTGAAAATGAGGTCAGCCCAATTTATAGAATAATCCACTGGGAAAATACTAGATTAGTAGAAAGAGATGTTCTGTAGCTTTGGCACTGACTTTGAATTACTTAGAGCTAAATAGAAATGTTATGTTTCTTATCCCTCCCACATTCTGAGTCTTGGAGGATGACGGGAGCAAGTATCAGGGAAATAGCTTTTTATTTACTTTGGTTTTTATTATTGGGCACATATATTACCTTTTCTTAGGGAGAGATTATATTTCTTTAAAATTGTCTAGATATGCATATTATGATGATATTTCTCTGTTAATAATACTAATAGTAAAGAAAAAAAGAGCTCCAGAAGACTAGAGTTAAGCTGTAGAAATTTTAAAAAGAGTAAAATTATTGTTTTTTATAAATATCAATATGGGTCAGTAAAGATATGACCCATATACTCCAAATTAATGTCATTATTTATTATATTTATTATATATGCAAGTAATCTAATAGGTATTTTAATTAAATTTACAAATCAATCTAATAAATTACATCTAAAAGATTAAATCTAATATTTATAGTTCAGAAAAGGGCAGAGAGGAGGATTTAGGGACTCAGTGATAGTTTTTTTTCTTGTAAACATCAGTGAGTCCTGTTATTACTATAGCTTCCTTTCCAGTAATCTGATGTACACTAAGAGGCTAAAGTTATAATTTTGAGAGTATAAGATTTTCAAGGAAAAAACAATATGCATAAATATTTCACTTTGTATTGTTACTAGTTTAATTGTAAGATGTTTATTGCCTAGTCTATATAATACCAAAATCACATCTATAAATTCCAATTAATAGCTATTTAGTTACAAAGTATAATATCTTCTACCAAATGAAATGTGGCCTAATTAATTTGTTTGAGTAAGCTGTGGCTGAAAAAACTTGTCTTAAGTTCAAAATAATAATAATGATAATAGTGATGATGATGATGTCTAGCTGCATTTATAAAGAATAATTTTGGCCTAATCAAATGTCTCATCTCTGGTAGTTTCGTTTTAGCTTCAAATTGTTTTGCAGTTGTATCACTTTCAAATGCTAATGTGTTGGATGGCCAGATTCAAATTGTCCAAAGCAAAACTTTACATGCCAAGGATTATCCCAATTTTTCACACTGTATAACTGGATAATTTCATTAAAAATCATTTTTTAAAGAGTAAATATTTAGGGAAACATTTTAAAACAATTTTCTGGTGATGAATGTATAGAAATAGTTCTTTAAAAATTTTTTTTAATGTAATTTATTGTCAAATTGGCTAACATACAGTGTATACAGTGTGCTCTTGCTTTTGGGGGTAGATTCCTGTGATTCATTGCTTATATACACCACCCAGTGCTCATCGCAACAAGTGCCCTCATCCATGCCCATCACCCATTTTCCCCTGTCCCCCGACCCCTCCCAATCAACCCTCAGTTTGTTCTCTGTATTTAAGAGCCTGTTATGGTATGCCTCCCTCCCTCTCTGTTTGTAACTATTTTTTCCCCTTCAGTTCCCCTATGGTCTTCTGTTAAGTTTCTCAAGTTCCACGTATGAGTGAAAACATATGATATGTGCCTTTCTCTGACTGACTTATTTCACTTAACACAATACCTTCCAGTTCCATCCACATTGCTACAAATGGCAGGATTTCATTCTTTCTCATTGCCAAGTAGTATTCCATTGTATATATAAACCACGTTTTCTTTATCCATTCATCATTTCATGGACACTTAATTTCTTTACATAACTTGGCTATTGTTGAAAGCACTGCTGTAAACATTGGGGTACACGTGCCCCTATGAATCAGCACTCCTGTATCCTTTGGATAAATTCCTAGTAGTGCTATTGCTGGGTCATAGGGTAGTTCTATTTTTAATTTTTTTGAGGAACCTCCACACTGTTTTTCAGAGTGGCTGCACCAGTTTGCATTCCTACCAACAGTGCGAGAGGGTTCCCGTTATGTATAGAAATAGTTTAAATTAAATATACACACATCATAAATTTTGGCCCAACTATAACACCGCTTTGTAGTTAAAATACACAATATTTATGGTGATAAATATGGTATAACCTTTTACTCTTTTTTTCAAGTTTATTTTTATTTATTTATTTTGAGAGAGAGACAGAGAAAGCAGGGGAGTGGCAGAGAGAGGGAGAGAGAGAATCCCAAGCAGGCTGTGCACTGTCAGCGTGAAGCTTGATGCAGGGCTTGAACTCAGAACTGTAAGATCATGACCTGAGCCCAAACCAAAAGTTGGACGCTTAACTGACTCAGCCACCGGGATGCCCCATGGTATGACCTTTTTTAAATTGAAATATACTTGATACACAATGTTATGCTAGTTTCAGGTGTGCAGCATAGTGATTCAGCAACTGTATATGCTGTACTCATAACTGTAGCTATCATCTGCCACCAGACAACACTATTATGATACCATTGACTATATTTCTTATGCTGTACCTTTTATCCCCTTGACTTATTTATTCCCTGATAAAGGACAGCAATTAAAAGGGGAGAAGCAAAATGGGTAAAGGGGAGTGGGAGATACCCCTTTACCTATTTTGCTTCTCCCCTTTTAATTGTTGTTTTAAAATTGCAAATATGAGCTAAAGCAATGCCTGGGAATCTGAGCCGTGACTTAGACTTTAGGGAGAAGAAGAATGGTTACTGATGATAACAGAGACCCAGGTCTCATACCATTTAATAATCAAGGTGAAGTGGATTGAAGCCACTACAATTATAGTCTGGCAAAAGCACTGATTTTGTCCTGAATCTTTCACCTGTAGTTGGTTAAACACTTTAGCAAGTTAAGTATCTTTCATTAGTATCAGTGTGCTTATTTGCACACCTATTTTAGGGTAACAATTCTGCTTTCTAGGAGTTGTAAAGAAAAATGTACAAAGTTTAGAGTGATATATAAGTAATTGATAGTAAATTATTAATCTATTAAACTGCTTTCTATACTATTATTTTCTTAAAAACTAACATTTTATGTTTGCTTAATACAGAATATGATTTACCCAGGAGTCCTTGCCTCCTTGAAAGTCCATTTTATATAAACCCATTGGATTTAATATATTTGCATCAGGAAGCATAAGCCAGTTGCAATCTCTTATTTTACCACATATTAGTGATATAATAATGATGACGATGATCATGATAGCAATAACAGTAATAATAGTAAATAATAGCAGTGGTTGACATTTAGGTTAATATTTGTCCATATTTGATAAAAGAGGGAATAAAACTTACGAACATTTGAAAAATATATTGCAGGCCACACACCTGGTAGATGGCTAGGCTGATATTTGAGCCCAGATTATCTCACTCCACAATTCATGATACTGATCATCATTTGTAGAGGTCAGTGCTGCTAACCTAATAGTAAAATAACTGTATCTGTACCTGTCCCACTTGCCTTCATTTCCGAGCAGACCCATGTGGCTAGACTGCCTTTATTACCTTATGGACGGAAAGATCAGATTAGTTTTAACTATTTAGTTTTTCCTAAGTACCTTCAAAGTTTGTACTTACGACTGCTTTCAAGAAATTCTTAAAGTTCTGTCCTCAGAATGCAATCCTAATATTCACTCAGCTAGGGCAAGAAACAGCTAAAAAGAGATAACAATTCCAAATAAATAGGAAAAAGATGTTTTGTTTTTCTTTTTTCAAGGTGGTACCAGTCTTAAGGGTACTGCTGGAGAATGTGTCCCAATGAACGGATAAAGTAATTGTCTCTGCAGCAGTGATATCACTGGAACAATATTGGATATGTTGCACATGTGCTATTTAAAGGTCATTTTTCCTCTTTTTTTTAATGTTTATGTATTTATTTAGAGAGAACATGCACATGAATGGGGCAGAAGTAGAGAGAGAGGGAGACAGAATCTCAAGCAGGCTCTACACTGTCAGTGCAAAGCCTGACATGTGGGGCTTGATCTCGTGAAACGAGATCATGACCTGAGCCAAAATCAAGAGATGCTTAAACAACTGAGCCACCCAGGAGGCCCTTTCCTCCTCTTTCTAATTGATGATATCTGTTCTCTGTTGGTTTACTACTCAACATTCTGATCACTACATTGGTAAAATCTCTCAAAGGCTATGACTGTCACTTCTGGTTGTAGCATACAAGATTTCCAATATTTATGGGGTCAAGTTTCTAGTTTCAACAATAATTATGGTCTTTTCCAGTCAACTTCAGCTAAATAGCAAGTAAAAGTAAGGATATTATTATTTTGTATCTTTATATTTTTATTTCTGAGAGAGAGAGAGAGAGCAAGCAGGGGAGGAGCAGAGAGAGAGGGAGAGAGAGAGAGAATCCGAAGCAGGCTCCACACTGTCAGAGCAGAATGTGACGTGGGGCTTAAACTCACGAACCATGAGATCATGACTTGAGCCAAAATTAAGAGTTGCATGCTTAACAGACTGAGCCACCCAGGCCCCTTAAGGATATTGTTACCATGGTATGATTTTAGGTTGGGCACTAGCTGTACTAACCAGCTCTGGCAAGGCCAGGAACAATGCCCAGAGAAAAGGGAGGGACAGAATAGCCATTTTTCTGAATCATATTCATGTAAGACCTCCTGAGGCATTTCCCCAAGAACTAAAGTTACAAAGAAATGGTACATTTCTGAAAAATGCTCATGATGTATTTTAAAACTGCCCACTAAAGATGACATTACCTGTCCTGGACTGCATTTTATTTCATATATGAAATTCTTATGATTATTTTATAGATTGAACATTATACTTTTAGTTTTTGTGCTAATTTTTCAATTCATTAAATTTTTCAATGTATATTGATATTATAGATTTGTAAAACTTGGTTTTCCTTTATTTAATACTGTTATTTTGGGGGAGAGAGGAAAGAGGAAGAGGAGGAGTTAGAAGAGGGGGAGGGAGGGGTTGGAGGAGAAAGGAAAGGAGGAGGAGAGAGACATCATCAGTAAAGGCAGCCTGGGATTCTCTCAGGCTCTGCAGCATCCTGCCTGGAAATGTTCTGGCATCTCTGTCTCTTTTGAAAATTTAAATAAGCAGATAAAAATTAAAAACAAAAAAAAAATGAAGGAATGAAGTAGGAGGAAGGGAGGGAAAAATAAGGATATTTATAATGTACTTTTGTATCTTTGAGTGAAAGAACCTTTCAAGCCAGCATATATAGAGACAAATTAAATTATTATTCCGATTAGCCTGCATTTAAAGCCATTATCTTCAAGGCCAAAGAAAGTCTTTGTAATACTATACATAATGCAGTTAATTTTTAAAATTCCCAAACTTGCTTGCCTTGCTGTGCAGGCTTTTAAATAATATAACATATTTAAACTTTTTTTAATACTTCAAAGACATTAAGCATTTGGCAGTGCCAATCCCAACAAAAGTTTTGAAATAGATGGAAATTTAAAACAAAATAAGAAAATTCAATGGAAAAGCAAACAAGTCAAAAATACAATATTAAAAAAAAAGACATTTCCTAGTAGTAGCACTGAATATAAGTTACCTATGTCTGTAACCAGAGATATTCAAAATTGGTATGTATAGAAAGTGTAGAACTTAAATAAGTAAAATTAACAATTTAGATAACTGAAAAGATATACAATGTTTAGTAAAGAGAAGGCAAGTTTATAAAGTTGTTGTTTAATGTCAGATTGATAAAGAGATTCAATATAATTCCAGTAATAATCAGTAGATTTTTCATGGAAAATGATTACGTGATTTATTTTTTTTAATTTATTTATTTTGAGAGAAAGAGAAAGCCAAGGAGGTGAGGGGCAGAGAAAGAGTGAAAGAGAGAGAATCCCAAGCAGGCTTCCCACAATCAGCATGGAGCCTGATGCAGGGCTTGAACTCATGAACTGTGCGATCATGACCTGAGCTGAAGTCAGATGCATAACTGTCTGAGCCACGCAGGTGCCCCTAATTTTTTTAAAACCCAAATTACTGACAAAAATCTTAACAAGAAATTCAGGACTTTGCCTCCAGATATATTACCAAGTTATGTTTATTAATACATATTAAGTATGATATTAGTATATTTGTCACCAAGTTGATAAGTGTATGAGAATGACTGCCTTAAAACAGGTGTATATAGGGATTGAATTTTGGTATATGTTCAAAAGAAGTATGTAAAATTAGTATGGAAAAAAGATTTTTTTCAATAAAATAGTTACAAAAATATTTATATTTTAATAATATGACATTGGATCCCTTCCTCAGAAAAATTAAGGATTTGTTGTTAAACTTAAATACTGTCATTAGAGAATGTAGGTTAATACATTTTACAACCTGGAATATGCAATAATTTCTTAAACATGACCCAAAAGTACTGATTGTAAAGGAAATGACAGAAGTTAGCCTTTCTTGTTCACCTAAGGACCCCTTCCACATAAGTGGAACTATAGTAACAAATAACAGAAAATATATTTTTGATACCCATAATTATCAAGGGATTGGCTATCAAGATGCTGTTCACAATCCTACAAATCAGTAAACTCATGTAACTAATAGAAAAAAAGGTAAAAAAACATAAATATTTAATAGAAGAGGAAGCAATATACTTATAAACATAAGGTAAGATATTAAATATCATCCATAACTAGAAAATACAAATCAAGACAGTAAAGAGATAGGATTTGGTGTTCATTACATGGGAAAAATTTAAATGATGTGTCCATATTGTTTAACTTATGCATTTCTTAGGAAGCATATAAATTTGTGTACTTCTTTGGAAAGTACATGGCATTGTCTCCTGTGGTGGACATTTTTATTTTTTATTTTGTTAAATTTTTTAGAGAAAGGGAGAGAGCAAGCATGAGCTGGGTTGAAGGGCAGAGGGAGACAGATAGAGACAGAGAATGAGAATCCCTCAGTGTGGAGCCTGACCCGGGGCTCGATCCCCCAACCCTGGGATCAAGACCCAGCCAAAATCAAGAGTCAGACACTCAACAGACTGAACCATCTAGATGCCCTGATTGGTTGACATTTTTATATGCCTTATGACTTCAACAATTTTCCTTCTTGCTGTATTCTTTTCAAGAATCTCTTACACACGTACAATAGGCAGCAGGTGCAAGAATATTCATGTTATTATTGTTCACAGTAGCAAAAACCACAAATCAACCCATATTAATTACCAATTGTGTCACAAATTACTGACAAATGTAGTGACTTAAAACAAACCACATTTATTACATAACAGTTTGAGTAAGAATGCTTGTGGTCATGGTCACTCAAAAGGCAGCAGTCAAGATGATGGTCACAGCTGTAGTCGTTTAAAGGCTTAAGTAGGGGAAAATCTCGTTTCATTCCCACTCATATGACCTTTGGCAGTTTTTCGGTCCTCATTCATTGTTGGCTGAACACATTACTTTCTTATCATGTGAATCTGTCATTTGGCTACTGCTAATATGACAACTTGTCTTCCCTAGAATGAGGGCTCTGAAAAACAGGACAAGACAGAAATCATAATCTTTTTATAACCTGTTTTGGGAGATGATAGACTATCACTTTCGCTATATTTTATTTGTTAAAAGCAAGTCCATACCATAGTTAGATATCATGGTACAGATATCATTGGGACAAACTTAAAGGCTGTGTACCACACAACTCAAATGCCTATCAAAGGGAGAATAAGTAAATTAACTGTAGTATATTCAAACAGTGGAATATTATGCAATGCTCAAAATGAATGAACTCTAGAGACGCACATAATATTCCTAAATTTTAGCAATCCAGTATTAACTGAAATAAAGTAAAAATAAAAACAAAAACAACCCATAAAGCATAATACCCACTACAAATTTTACAGCACTTCACATGAAAATTTACTATGTGTTTAAAGGAATATACATATATATTCACATACATATTTATTATATAAATATAGTATTTATATATAAAAATATAACTATATTTAAAATATATTTATCTATATATTTAATTATACAATTTAAATTATATTTATATTTTAAAATAGTACAAATATACTACTTACTTTATGTGTGTGTGTATATATATACATATAATATATATATGTATATATATAAAGCTATATATAGGTTTATAACAAGGATAGAAAAGTATTCCAGGTAATGGTTAATTTAGAATGTGAGACAGGAGTGCCTGGGTGGCTCAGTCGGTTAAGCGTCCGACTTTGACTCAAGTCATGATCTCGCAGTTTGTGAGTTTGAGCCCCGCATCAGGGTCTGTGCTAACAGCTCAGAGCCTGGAGCCTGTTTCAGATTCTGTGTCTCCTCCTCTCTCTGCCCCTCCCATGATCATGCTCTGTCTCTCCCTGTCTCTCAATGATAAATGAATGTTAAAAAAATAAAAATAAAAAAAGGAAAAAGAACGTGAGACAGCAAGATGGGTTAATACAAGGGACCATGTGATTAGATATAGATTGTTACCAAGATCTCAGCTTTTTTGCTTATAGATTTGCAAATGCTAATACTTTGTTAAAAATTTAAGCCTAGGGATGCCTGGATGGCTCAGTTGGTTAAGTGTCCAACTTCGGCACAGGTCATGATCTCACACTTCATGAGTTCGAGCCCCACATCAGGCTCTGTGCTGACAGTTCATAGCCTGGAGCCTGCTTTGGATTCTATGTGTCCCTCTCTCTCTGCTCCTTCACCACTCATGCTCTGTCTCTCTCTCTCTCTCTCTCTCTCTCTCTCTCTCAAGAATAAATAAAACATTAAAGAATTTAAAAAAAATTATAGCCTAAACCACTGAAGAAAGTGCATGATAACCTAATGATTATGTATGCTAATGTGACGAGTTACACAGCCAGCAACACCACCAGTAACTATGAAAAGTGGTGATCAAATATGATCTAATGAAAAAGGTAGTAAAAGAAATGTCAAAGAAGGAGACACACGTAAGAATTTTATTTTTGGTCACCACCGTTGAGGAAAATATAATGAGTTCCTGATTTTTCTGCGAATAAAAAGGTGTCAGAGTAGGCAAGACAGGGCCAATGCATACCAGTTATTAGCATGGAAAATGAAAGACTCAAGAGCAGATGATCAAATTGCTTTTGGGATTAATATAGCTACAAGGACTGGGTCTTACCTCAAAGTTCAAGGGACTTGCATGAAGCCAGCATGAAGACAAAATCTATGTAATCTAGCATATGTGACATAGTAACTAAAAGAAATTACCAAGCAAGAAAATTAGATAGGATTATTGCCTTTCTGGGCTGCCAGTCTTTCAAAGGAAGAATTATGGCTAGGGACCAGAACAAGTTTCTGGGACCCCTTTAGAAACAAGGTTGGCAAGACGCCGGCAGTCTCCTCCTCAAAACTTGTGATTCACTATCCATTTGCCAAGAAAACTGCTTCCAACCCTACTGGCTGTTTTGTATTGATCTTACCCAACCAGGCCAAGAGAAACTTCTAGAATTGAGCCTGCAGTTAGTCAATATTGGGAATTCTAGGTAGGTATCCCCATACCCTTTTGTGTGTTATTCAAGCTCAGAAGAGTGCAGTTTTTTGTATGAGAAAGTACTGTTTGTGGCCTGCAGTCAGGAAAAATGACATAAAAGGTATGAAAGTCACCCGCCCATTTCCTTCTTTCAGGTACCTACTGCAAGGGGCTAGTGTTTGTGTTGTGATGGTGGTGGTGGTTTGATTTTTGTTTTGTTTTGTTCTTAATACAATTTAAATGAAATAAAAACAGTTCACCCATTTCTCCTCCACTGCACCATCTCACCCCTGGTGACCACCATTCTGTTCTCTATATCTGTGAACTTATTTTTTCAATTTTATTATTATTATTTTTTAGATTCCATATATAAGAGAGCTCATATGGCATGTGTCTTTCTCAGTCTGTCCTATTTCACTTAGCTTAGGTACTTCAGGTCCACCCATGTCATTGCAAATGGCAAGATTTCATTATTTTTTATGACCAAACAGTGTTCAATTGCATATGTATACCATAATTTCTTTATTCATTCATCCATTGATGGACACTTAAGTTGTTTCCATATCTTGGCTATTGTAAATAATGCTGCAATAAACATGTGGGTGCATGTACCGTTACAAGTTAGTAGTTTTGTTTTGTTCAGATAAATACCCAGAAGTGGAATTGCTGGATCATATGGTAAGTCTATTTTTAATTTTTTGAGGAACCTCCATATATAGGCAGTAAGCTCTTTGTCATAGATCGTGATGATGATTTTTTTAAATGTGACACCAAAAGCAAAAACAACAAAAGCATAAATAAACAAGTGGGACTATGTCAAATTAAAAAGCTTCTGCACAGTAAAGGAAGCCATCAACAAAATGAAAAGGCAACCAACTGAATAGAGGACAATACTTGTAAATCATATATCTGATAAGGGGGCTGATATCCAAAATATATAAAGAATTCATACAACTCAGTAGGGAAAAAAAGGAAGGAAAGTGATCAGATCAAAAAATGAGAAGATATGAATAGACATTTTTCCAAAGAAGACATATAGGTGGCCAACAGGTAAATGAGAAGATGCTCTATACTATTAATCATCAGGGGAGTGCAAATCAAAGCCACAAGTATTTAATTATACTGGAATTTTAAAAATCACTTACTTAAAAATAAGCATATAAAAATCTACTAATTAAAAAAAAGTCACAATGAGGGCTGTATTAAAAAGACTTGAAACAACAGGTATTGGTAAAGAATAAAGGGAACCTTATGCACTTTGGTGAGATTGTAAACTGGTACAGTCACTGTAGAAACAGTATGGAAGTTCCTCAAAAAATTAAAAATAGAACTACCCTATGAACCCAGCAATTCCACTGGTGGGTATTTATCCAGAAAAGTCCAGAGTTGACACTAGAATACAATTAAACAGTTTCTACTGAAATCAAGGATATGTTAAAAGCTTATGTTTTCTTTTAATCTAAAATCTTAAAATCTAAATGTTTTCGTTTAATCTAATAAAAACACTCATACCTCATATGTATATAATATAAAATATATTATCAAATAATTATATTAACAAATATCAATATAACAAAATAATACATATTTTATTATTACATAATGTTAACAGTATTATATACAGATATATATCTAATATTGAATGTTAATATTATATATTGTAAATATATTATAATACAACAATTATTGAGTCAACCTACATTTAGATTATTTTGCTATTTGTAAAAGCAAGTTAGAACTCCTCTAATACTGATTCTAACCTTTAGATGTTTTTAACATTAGCAAAGACACTAGTAACAAGGGATGAAAATAAGCATATGTAATAACCTATTATAGATATATGTTCAGGGTTCATGGAGGCAAATGTGTTTAATTCTATCTGGAGGGGTTAGTGAAGGATTTTATCAAAAATAGGTACACACATCAATAATAGGTACACACTGCATTTACCAAGAAAACTATGTGTAATTGAGTCACATAACAATTAGATATATGACTTTGATTCTACATAAACAGGAAATTTACCATCTTATCTCCCCTTCCCCCAATCCAGAGCTCTATAAAGTAGACTGTACTGTTAAACAAATGCTTGATCTCCTTAATAAACCGACTCTAAAATGCTATTAATGTTGCACATAGGATTCTATGTAAGAGGAGGTGGGATGTCTTCTTAAACTTTAGAGCTTTAATTTTCAAGATTATTTGATATTTTCCCTTTAGGGTTTACCATAAATACCTGGTAAATAATCTGGACATATTTTAGAAGAAAACTGGTAATATATATATATATATATAAAGTAATCAGAGTTAGTGGCTAAGATTCAGACAAATACACTTTATAAGATAAACTACAGGTATTTCTTATGTCTTAAAGGAATAAGATCAATAAATCATTCCCTAAGTCAAGATGAGATTAGACTTGAGGTTAGATCAGATTGGTTAGACAATATCAGGAGAGGTCAGATCAGGTTTACCTATTAATCTGATAGGATAATTTCCTGGGTGATATTATTCAACCAAAGGAGGAAATAGTAGATGGGATTTTTAATAAAAAAAATCATTCTTGATTTTGGTAGACTGAGGATTTTTCAAGTTAGTAACTCTTATACTCTGAGAGATCATAAGACAAAGTCTAGAGGAATATGTTAGAAAGCAAAAATAATGCCTTTTTCAGAGAGCAAATGATAGAAAAGGAAATAATGGCTCACTCAGTCCTAAAAAAACATAGTTCCAGTCACAATTGTGAGAGAATAAAATGGAACTAACTTAAGAAGTAGATGCAAGTAGTAGGATATCAAGTAATTGTCCTGAAGAGGATAGTAGAACATCATAGTAAAAGAGGATATTAGTAGAATATTGTACACATTTCATAAAAATTTTTAAACTGAAGAAAACATGCATATTTAAGTTCAAGGACGCTTGATATCAAAGAAAAAGCAGTGCTTCCTAGAAAATAATATGTCAGGTTTGGCCCTCTATTAACCACTAAGAACATTTTTGGTTGGTAACCACTGGTCCTTGTATGCAGAGGACAAAGAGAGACCAAAGAAATAGGCAGGACACTCCAGATTGGTAGGTGGCAACTTTTGTGTTTTGTGTGTGTGTGTGTGTGTGTGTGTGTGTGTGTGTGTGTGTGTGTGTTTAAGTTTTTACATTTTTTCATCATATTTTGTGTACTCTTTAGTCCTCATCCTTGTGTTTTTTGTTAAGTTTGTAGATTTTTTTCATAAAAGTAAGTGTACTCTTTAATTTTCATCCCCTATGTCTCCCCCATCTCACCTACCTCCCCTCTGGTAACCATCAGTTTGTTCTTTATAGTTAAGAGTTAGCTTCTTGGTTTGTCTCTCTCTCTCTCTTACTTTTTTCCTCTTTGCTCATTTGTCTCTTAAATTCCACATATGAGTGCGATCATATGATGTTTGTCTTTGGTTTATTTTGCTTATCATTATACTCTCTAGCTCTATCCACATTGTTGCAAATGGCAAGATTTCCTTATTTTTTATGGCTGAATAATATTATATTATTCTATTCTATTCTACATGTGGACTGCTTCCATAGTTTGGCTATTGTAAGTAATGCTGCAATAAAAATAGGGGTGCATATATCACTTTGAATTAGTGTTTTGGTATTCTTTGGGTAAATACCTAGTAGTGTGATCCCTGGATCACAGGGTAGTTCTATTTTTAATCTTTTGAGGAACCTCCATGCTGTTTTCCAGAGTGGCTGTACCAGTTTGCATTCCCACCAACAGTGCAAGAGGGTTCCCCTTTCTCCACATCCTTGCCAACACCTGTCATTTCTTGTGTTTTTGATTTTAGCCATTGTGACAGGTGTGAGATAATGTATCATTGTAGTTTTGCTTTGTATTTCCCTGGTGATAAGTGATGGTGAGCATCTTTTCATGCATCTGCTAGCCATGTGTATGTCTTCTTTGGAGAAATGTCTGTGCATGTCTTCTGCCCATTTTTTAATTGGATTGTTTTCTGGGTGTTGAGTCAGATCAGTTCTTTACATATTTTGAATACTAACCTTTTATCAGATATGCTGTTTGCAAATATCTTCTCCCATTCCATAGGCTGCCTTTTAGTTTTGTTAATTGTTTCCTTTGCTGTGCAGAAGGGTGTGTGTGTGTGTGTGTGTGTGTGTGTGTGTGTGTGTGTTTTGTTTTTTGGATTTTGTTTTTGTTTTTCTGATGTAGTTCCAATAGTTCATTTTTGCTTTTGTTTCCCTTGCCTTAGGAGATATATCTAGAAAAATGTTGCTATGGTCAGTATCAGAGAAAATACTGCCTATGCTCTGTTCTAAGATTTCCATGGTTTCAGGTCTCACATGTAGGTCTTTAATCCATTTTGACTTTATTTTTGTGAATGGTGAAAGAACGTGTTCCAATTTTATTCTTTTGCATGTAGAGGTCCAATTTTCCCAACACCATTTGTTGAAGAGACTGTGTTTTTCCCATTGGATATTCCTCTTTTGGAATATCCTCTTTTGTGGAAGTTAATAGACCATATAATTGTGGATTTACTTCTGAGTTTTCTGTTCCATTCCATTGATCTGTGTTTCTATTTTTTTAAATGTTTATTTATTTTTGAGAGAGAGAGAGAGAGAGAGAGAGAGAGAGAGAGAGAGAGAGAGAGAGTCAGAGTATAAGCAAGGGAGGGGCAGAGAGACAGGGAGACACAGAATCTGAATCAGACTCCAGGCTCTGAGCTGTCAGCACAGAGCCCGACGCGGGGCTCAAACTCATAGACCTCGAGATCATTACCTGAGCTGAAGTTGGATGCTTAACCAACTGAGCCATCCATGCACCCCTGTATTTCTATTTTTTATGTTAGTGCCATACTGTTTTAATTACTACCGCTTTGTAATATAACTTAAATTCTGAAATTGTTATACTTCCAGTTTTGTTTTTCTTTTTCAGGATTTGTCAAGTTGAGGTCTTTTTTGCTCTAGTTCTGTGAAACATGCTGTGGGTGTTTTGATAAGGACTGCATTAAATCTGTAGATTGCTTTGGGTATTTAGAGATTTTAACAATTTTTATTCTCCCAGCCCATGAGCGTGGAATATCTTTCCATTTCTTTACATTGTGTTGAATTCCTGTAATCAATGTTTTATAGTTTTTAGAGTATACAGGTCTTTCACCTCTTTGGTTAAGTGTATTCCTAGATCTTTGTTGTGTTTGGTGCAATTGTAAATGGGATTTTTTTTTAAATTTCACTTTCTGCTGCTCTGTTAATAGTGTGTAGGAATGCAACAAATTTTTGTACATGTATTTTGTATTCTGTGACTTTACTGCATTCATTCATCAGTTCTAGTAGTGTTCTAGTGGAGTCTTCAGGAATTTCTATATATAGTATTATGTCATCTGCATATAGTGAGAGTTTTACTTCTTTCTTATCAGTTTGGATAGCATTTGTTTTTTTTTTTTATGTTGTCTAATTGCTGTGGCTAGGACTTCCACTAATATGTTGAATAAAAGGGGTAAGAATGGACATCCTTGTATTGTTCCTGACCTTATTGGAAAAGCTCTCAGTTTTTCAACACTGAGTATTGTTGCCTGTGGGTTTTTCATATAAGGCCCTTATTGTGTGGAGATATGTTTCCTCTAGACCTACTTTGCAGAGGGGTTTTATCATGAATGGATGTTGTACTTTGTCAAATGCCTTTTATGCATATTATTGAAATTATCTTAGTGGTTTTTATCCTTTTTCTTATTGATGTGATACATCACATCGATTGTTTTATGAATATTGAACAAACCTTGCATCCCAGGAATAAAACTGACTTGATTGTGGTGTATGATTTTTTAAAGGTTTATTTATTAATTTTGAGATAGAGAAAGAGCAAGAACGAGCATGGGAGGGGCAGAGAGAGAGGGAGATAGGGAATCAGAATCTCAAGTAGCCTCCATATTGTGTGGAGCTGGACACCAGGCTCAATCTCAGGAACCAAGAGATCATGACCTGAGTTTCATGCTTAATTGATTGAGCCACCGGGCACCTCAATTGTGGTATATGATTTTTTAAATATATTTTTGGCTTCATATTGCTAATATTTTGTTGAGGATTTTTACATCTATAGTAATGAGAAATATTGGCTTGTAGTTCTCTTCTTTAGCGGTGTCTGCTTTTGGTATCAGATGATTTTGGTATCATAGAATGAATTTGGAAGTTTTCCTTCCTTTTGTATTTTTTTGGAATAGTTTGAGAAGAATGAGTGTTAACTCTTATTTAAATGTTTTGTAGAATTTGCTTGTGAAGCCATCTGGTCTTGGGCTTTTGTTTTTTTTATTACTGATTCAGTTTCATTGCTAGTAATTAGTCTGTTCAAATTTTCTATTTCTTCCTGCTTTAGTTTTGGTAGGTTATATGTTTCTAGGAATTTATCAATTTCTTCTGAGTTGTCCAATTTGTTAGCATATAGGTTTTCATAATATTCTGTTACAATTGTATTTCTGTGGTGTTGGTTGTTTTTTCTTCTCTTTCATTAGTAATTTTGTTTGTTTGGGTTCTCTCTTTTTAATGAGTCTGGCTAGAGGTTTATAAATTTTGTTGATTTTTTTTTGAAGACCTAGCTTCTGGTTTCATTGATCTATTCGTGTGTGTGTGTGTGTGTTTTAGTTTTTGTATTATTTATTTTGGCTCTAATATTTATCATTTCCTTCGTTTTTCCAGTTTTGGATTTTATTTGTTCTTCTTTATCTAGCTCCCTTAAGTGTAAGGTTAGATTCTTTATTTGAGATTTTTCTTGTTTCCTGAGGTAGACTATAAACTTCCCCCTTAGAACCATTTTTGCTGCATCCCAAAGATTTTGGACCATTGTGTTTTCATTTTCATGTAATTTTATTTTCTTTTTCTGATTTCTTAGTTGATTCATTCACTGATTAATAGCATCTTATTTAACCGAATGTATTTGTGCTTTTCCCAGATTTTTTTCTTGTAGTTGATTTCTAGTTTCATAGTGTTTTTGTCATAAAAGAGTCATGCTATGACTTCATTTTTTAAATTTGTTGAAACTTGTGGCCTAATATGAAATCCCTTTTGGAGAATGTTCAATGTGCATTTGAAAAGAAAGTGTATTCTGCAGTTTTAGGATGGAATGCTCTGCAAATGTCTGTTAAATTCATCTGGTCCAGTGTGCCATTCAAAGCCACTGTTTCTTCATTGATTTGCTGTTTGGATGATCTGTACATCAATGTAAGTGGGGTGTTAAAGTCCCTTACTATAATTGTATATTACTGTTGATTATTTCATGTTTAACTGTTTTACGTATTTGGGTGCTCCGTGTTGGGTGCATAAACATTTACAATTGTTATATCCTCTTGTTGGATTCTCCCCTTTATTATTATATAGTGTCCTTCTTTGTCTCTTCTAACAGTCTTTTTTTTAAAACCTGTGTTGTCTGATGTAAGTATTGCTACTTGGATTTCTTTTCAAATTCACATTTGCATAATAAAGCCTTCTTCATCCCATCACTTTCAATCCAAAGGTGTCTCTTAGTCTGAAATGAGTGTCTTGTAGGCAGCGTAAAATAGGTCTTGTTTTTGTTTAGTCCACTGTCACCCTATATCTCCTGATTAGAACATTTACTCCCTTTACATTCTAAGTAATTATTGATAGGTATGTATTAATTGCTGTTTTGTTACTTATTTTGTTTAATAAGCAAGGGCACTCACATGCTAGGCTTATATGGGTAGCTAGCTGCAAGATGAGTAGATCTCCACACCTGTCCACCAGAATCTTAAACGTTTATATAGAGGCCTTAACTGGGTTGAGTCACATATACTGTTCAGATGATCGCAACACCGTATTACTATCTCAAGACTATGTCCTTGGGGAAGCTTCTGGAAGCAGGGAAGGCAAGTGGGATGTACATCCTAAGGATATGGGAGCAGGAGAGGAGCCACAAGTTGCCTGCATCTAGCTCACAGGTAACTGCTGGTCCATCCTCTTGATGACCTCCCCCAACCCTGCACCCCTCTGGACTGAGTCTTACAATCTCACATGATCCTTTCTTTCATGACAGGGCCTGAGTAGTCAGCAAGGGGTTTTACTATCTTAGAGGTAGCTCCTTTGGTGGCTGTTTGGCTGCATTAGAGGTAGATGTCACTGCAACAGTATAGGTGCATGCAAGAGAAAACACAGTTTAAGGCAGTGATTTCCAAATCAATGACAACTTCTTCCACTAACAGTCCCCTGATTCGAAGCACTGATGTATTAAGTCCCATACCCAGGGGGATGGATCACTCGTGGTGTTCACTTGTGTCCTCATGTGATTTAATAAAGATAATCCATTAGCAGGCTCATCGAGTATGAACATACAATGTTCTGTTTAGATAATGGCACAGGTGCCTTGCTGTGAGGCAGTGATAAAATCCAAGGCCATCCTATTTTGTAGGATAGCTTTTCTCATTTAGGATATTTCAGTGTTCAATAAAAACAAGCTTTGTTGGCTATTATTTAAGGCTTGCTGGGTGAATTTAGTAAGGGCTTCTATGTGTGCTGTGATGTTCTCCAGGCCAATAGAAAGAATAAAGACAGCGGCCACATGATCATAGCAGTGAAAAACAGAACATACTCATCTGGTCTTGAGGAGAAAGAGAGGGAATTTGGAGAAAGAGACTCAGATTAAAACAAAATGAAACAAAATAAGTATGTTGCCCATACCTTGAATTGTTGAAGCCTGTAGATTGCTGGTATTTTATGAAAAACAATATTGGCATTATTTCCCATACTAATTTTACGTTTTGTGGGACTTGAATGTATACAGAAATTCTGGTGGCCGTGTAACATCAAACTTTTACTGTGTACTCTCAGACAGCAGATAGAATGTGATGTGGTAGAAAGAGCACAAGCCAACTTAAGACATGGATTGGACTCTCATGCTTAACAAACATGAGGCAATGAACCTCTGAAGTCATTATTTCCTCTTCTGTAAAACTGGAAACACTAAGCTTATTACTGCATTTCTTTTAACCTTGAATACTCTCCAGTATAACATGATATGGAGTGTTTTTTATTTTCTTTTTTTTCCCCAAGGTACATGCAGATCTCTTAAGGTTGGCACTGTGCTTTTCTTGCTTAACCCAGTGCACACGAAGTTACTATCCTTCACTTAGTGCTTACAGAATGAAAGAGTGAGTGATGTTATGCAAAATGGTGCTGTCTTTATCACAATGCAAAATAGTGTTTCTATTAGCAAGCAGTTTACTCATATGACATAATCATTTCTAACTGTAGAGAACACATGGCTTGGGGATTATGAATCTTTAATAGATTTTGAGGTTTAAAGGCATTGGGATAAAAATAGACCCTGGGACTGAGTACCGTTGATTATGCATTAAATTTTGCCATGCGTCAGAAGGATAATATGTTTCTATGAATTCCATTTCTATTTCTCATTATCTGCATCCTACATCATTAACTTTTAATGAATCTGGGCTTTTGTTTGCTGTCCCAACATTGGAAATGTTCGTTTTTCTTCTTCAATGCCTAGCACTTTAAAAAAAAAGTATTTTCTTTTGGTATTCAATTCATATTTACAGCTGTGTTTTATTCTTTTGAGTTTGTTATAGCTGAAAACAGAAGGAGATAGAATCCTTGGCGGAAAGTCTCCAAGAATTTGTCATCAAACCATCATATCCTTGCTGCAAGAGCAAGAATTCTGTTTTCTATGGAAACCAGGGAGATTATGTCCTGACATAAATTTCCTGATGCCCCAAAGAAAGACTAGAACAATGAATTTCAAAATGTTAAAAGCTGAAGGAATTATGCTCAGATATCATGCAGTCAGGCAACATGACATTCAATAGGGGAATGTATTTAGGGCAAGTTTCTATTTCATTGATTCTTACCTTGTGCCAGAGAGTGGCTTCTCTATAATTGCCATGCATGAGAGTACATCTGACTTGTAGATGGTGAGCAGACTGATTCTAATTGAAGATCACCATGGCATGGGGCCTGACCTAGTGAAATGAGCAAAAGTAAGTGGAAAAAGAATATTTGTATTTCTTCTCTTTAAAGAGAGGTTGCATACAAAGGTAATTTCCAAGGGCCTGCGGCTTGATTCTACATATGAAGAATTCAATTATCATGTTCATAGAATGACCTCTTAAACTCAGACCCACATATGTGGCTCTGGCTTTTTATACTTTATTGATCTCTGCTCCTAAGAGCTGGGGAATCCAGAGAATTTTATTCAGTCTTTCATCCTGTGGACTGGAAAGCGTTTTCCTGCCATTGCAAGCACTTTGATTGCTACAAATCTGTTTAACCATGGATACTTAGGGATGGACTAGGATTTTTTTTTTCACTTTTTTTTCACTTATCATTTAGCTGCCCACAAAAAGTTCTCTCTAACATTGAAGATTAAAGTTCTGTTTCTAGCCTAGATGTCTTTACACTGTGGTACACGGGGTCTGAATGGGCTCCTACAGAGCCATCAGGAGATATCAGGGGATATGAGGGGCAGACTTATGGGATCCTATTCTATTGAAGCAGAGCAGTTCTAACATTATTATCTGTTGCATATATTAGGATTGCCTTAGATTAAAGTTCAAGAAAGGATTAACTGCAAGATCCTGGGCAATGACAGTTCTAATCTTCGTCTCTAATACCCTAAAAGATCTCTGCTCTGTTAAATTGTATTCTCTTTACTCAGAATATTGTTGTGCCTTATTGAGGCTTTGCCATATTTAATGGAAGGCCTCTGGCTGTGAACACTGTGGGGAGCAAGTTTCTGGTTTGAGGACACTCACACTCTCACTTCCTATCAGGGACATCAGTCCTTCTTTAAAATCCAGTCACTTGCTTCTCCAGCTCAGTCACATAAATATCTTCCATGCAAGAGGCCTCCTCCATCCTGTACCAACAGAAATTAAAGAGATTCAGCTCACATGTTTTCTGAATCTTGCATGTCCCAAATGGAAATTAGTAGCCATTGAATAATAGTGTTCAGGGTCCTCAGAGAGAGACTATTTTCATATCTCCGGGGTAAAAACAATCATAATTCTCTCAGTTTACAAGTAAACGTGGAATTAATGGAACACCTGGGTGGCTCATTCAGTTGAGTGTCCAGCTACGACTCAGGTCATGATCTCATGGCTCGTGGGTTCAAGCCCCAGGTCGGGCTCTGTGCTGACAGCTCAGAGCCTGGAGCCTGCTTTGGATTCTGTGTCTCCTTCACTCTCTGCCCCTCCTCTGTTCACATTCTGTCTGTCTGTCTCTCAAAAATGGATGAATATAAAAAAAAAATATTTTAGACTGTTGAGTTAATGTATTTGGGAGGATTTAGATTTTTTTTTTATTTTTGGGACAGAGAGAGACAGAGCATGAACGGGGGAGTGGCAGAGAGAGAGGGAGACACAGAATCAGAAACAGGTTCCAGGCTCTGAGCCATCAGCCCAGAGCCTGACACAGGGCTCGAACTCACGGACCGCGAGATTGTGACCTGGCTGAAGTCGGACGCTTAACCGACTGCGCCACCCAGGCGCCCCATGAGAGGATTTAGATTTTTGATTGATCAAATGGCAGCCTCAGAAATATTGTCATAAGTAGTCACCTACTTACAGCTGAGAATGTCTTCCACTAACACGGACTTTCTCCTGAATAGTCCTCCCTTGCTTTCTAGTGCACTGTCCCATCTCCCTGTGAATCGCACGTCTTCCTTTCAGAGAAGTATTTAGATGCATGCTATATAGAAAAGAGTGTTGTAACAGTGACTTCGTACTCTATAAATTTGTGATTTCATATCACAGCCAAGGGAATCCTCTCATCTCTTCTTAAATGCAGCACAACTGTGTATCAAGTAAATCCTCATCTTTGTAGAATGTGTGTGGTAGTGGTTTAGTGAATATGGCCTAATAGTGGCTGATTGAATCCATGATCTATGAATTAGCAACTGGGTGGTCCTGGACATGATATCTACCCTTTCTTAGCCTAAAAATGAAATGATCATCAGCATAGAATTGGACAAAGCAGAAGCAGGGGTTATTAGGCCTTGCTTTGTTACTCTCAAAATGCATGACCTTTATAAACCATTTCCTCTAGGGCTCCATTACCTCAACTGCAAATGAGGAGACTCTTTGGTCAAAGGTTTTTCTAGATCTAGATTTTATTTTCCATTCTGATTGGGAATAAGAGAGAAAGTCTGAAGGTGAGATTCAGGATTAGTTTCACAAAGAAGCTTGTGTGTGGTCCTTAAGATAGAATCAGGGCTAGAACTATCCTGCACCATGAATAGACTAATCCAGGTATGAGGGGGAATGTTAGCTCAGGCACACAGGTGGAAAAGCACAGATCACCTATGTGCCGGTGCCCAACCTAGACATTTATCTAGGTGATATTCTATTCACGAGTCTAAATTAATCAGTTGTTGATAAGAGATTATGGAGGCTACATTTATTCAATATAAAGGACTTCATCTTATTATATATTGCTTGTTTATTTTACAGTTAAGTGTTCTTTTTATCTTTTTACTTTTTAAATTTTATTTTTTTAATTCCAGTACAATTAGCATATTGTCATATTAGTTTCTTGTGTACAATGTAGTTAGTCAGTAATTCTGTACATTACTCAGTGCTCATTGTGTTATGAGTACTCTTAATTCCCTTATCGTAGTTCACCCATCCCCCCACCCACTTTCTCTCTGGTAATTATCAGTTTGTTCTCTATAAAATATTCTTTTTAAAAGTTTTTAAAATTTATTTATTTATTTTTGAGAGAGAGTGAGTAGGGGAGGAGCAGAGAGGGAGAGATTGAATCCAGAGCAGGGTCCACACTGTCAGCAAGAGCCCAGTGTGGGGCTCGAACGCACAAACCGTAAGATCATGATCTGCACTGAAACTGAGAGTTAGATGTTTAACCAACTGAGCCACCCAGGCACCCTATAAGATACTCGTTTTTAAATGGAGTATCACTAAAAAAAAACACAGAATATATAGTCTAAAAAAATTCCTTATTATACAAAATTAAAATTTGGTAACCATATAGTAGTCTCTGGAATGTTTCCTTAAACTTTACAAGTCCATTAAAAAAATTGGGAAATATTTGTGCAAATCAAATAGCAAACAATTCTGGTTGGAGCTCTGGTCTTTTTCTCTGACTGTATGATTAATAAGATAAAGTTTGAAGGCCACGAATGTCAAAGTAGCTTATTAATGAAGATACAGATGCCCAGTGAAAACAGGTCCTTATCCAAAGTTTCATAGTCACTACTTTCTGATTTGAAAGCCTAATGACTTCAAAATAGGCAGTGGTCAAGAGCATTAACTTCTTAACCAGCGATCTGGTGAGAGTGTATCACTGGGGTAGAGAGGATGGAATTGATTTTTCTTAGCATTGTGAGGGAACAATAGAAAATTACTTAAAACAGAATGAATTTCAAAAACCCCTCTGTGAAATACAGTGGCTTTGGGTTGTATATACATGTAAGGCATGGGTTAAATCAGAGTTACTACTTTTTAAAATGTTCATGCTTGTCTTTTATTAAAAATAGGGCAAGGAAAAACAACCTGTGGAAGAAGTGGAGATTGAAGAGCAAAAATACATAACTAAAGCAGTATGATCGATAATCAAGTTAGAGAGATGCTAATGAAATGGCATAGAGACTTTTGGTTTTACACTTATTTCAACTGACATCTCAGATCCACCCCTTATGTGCTATGTGAATTTGGTTCAGTGGTATAAATGTAAATATTAAAAATAAAACCACACAGGACTAGCAGAAAACATAGGTGAATTCCCCTTCAAACTGGAATAGGGAAAGTCTTTCTAACTGGGACTCTGCCTCTTTTTTTTTTTTTCTGGCAACAACACTAATTTTTGTTTGTTTGGATGATTACAAGTGACTTGGGTAAAACTCTCAAAGTGCATTGCTTTCCAAGAATATACAATAGGGAAAGGACAGTTTCTTTAATAAATAGTGCTGGGAAAACCAGGCCACTTTCTTACACCATACACAAAAATAAACTCAAAATGGATTAAAGACCTAAATGTGAGAGCTGAAACCATAAAAATCCTAAAAGAGAACATAGGCAGTAATTTCTCTGACTTTGGCCACAGCAACATATTTCTAGATATGTCTCCTAAGGCAAGGGAAACAAAAGCAGAAATAAACTATTGCAACTGCCTAAAAATAAAAAGCTTTTTGCACAGTGGGAAAAAAAAAACATAAAAAAAACCACAGAAGGCAACCTCTTAAATGGGAGAAGATATTTGCAAAAGATATATCTGATAAGGGGTTACTATCCAAAATACATGAAGAACTTACACAATTCAACACCAAAAAATCAAGGCAAAACAAAACAAAAATCTGATTTAAAAGTGGGCAGCTGACCTGAACAGGCATTTTTCCAAAGAAGATATACAGATGGCCAAACACATGAGAAGATGTTCAATATCACTAACCATCAGGGAAATGCAAGTGAAACCACAGTGAGATATCACCTCACACCTGTCAGAATAGCTAAAATCAAAAAGACAAGGAATAGCAAGTGTTTGTGAGGATGAAGAGAAAAAAGAACTCTTGTGCACTGTTGGTGGGTATGCCAGCTGGTGCAGCCACTATACAAAACAGTTTGGAGGCTCTTCAAAAAATTAAAAATAAAAATACCATATGATCCAGTAATTTCACTACTGGGTACTTACCCAAAGAAAATGAAAACACTAATTTGAAAAGATATATGTGCCCTTATGTTTATTGCAGCATGATTTACAATAGCCTAATTAGGGAAGCAACTCAAATACCCACCGATAGATGAATGGATAAAAGATGCACGCACACACACAAAATGGAGTATTACTCAGCCACAAAAATAGGGTGAGATCTTGCCATTTGCGACAACATGGATAGACCTAGAGAGTATTATGCTAAGTGAAATAAGTCACTCTGAGAAAGACAAATATCATATGATTTCACTCATATGTAGAGTCCAAAAAACAAAACCAATGAATAAACAAAAAACCAACAGACTGATGGTTGGCAGAGGGAAGAGAAGGGAGGATGGGCAAAATGTGTGAAGGGGACTGGGAGACACAAGCTTCCATTACGGAATGAATAAGTCATGGAAATAAAAGGGGCAGCAGATGGAATATAGCCAATGACATTGTAATAGTGTTGCATGGTGACAGATGGTAACCATACTTGTGGTGAGGATAGCATAATGTATAGAAATGTTGAATCACTGTGTTGTACACTTGAAACTAATGTAACATTGTGTGTCAACTATACTCAAATAATTGTGTTTTTTTTAATTAAAAAAAAGTGCATTGCCTTCTCTGGGTAAAACTTCGGTTTGTGAGCAAAACTAGTCCAGTTAGACTTTCGCCCTTGAAATTTAAATTCGTTTTAACAGCTGTGGTCTGTATTATTAAAGCATTAAATAGAAGGGCACAAGATACATACAAATTATTGAATCAGTTTCCTCCCTGAAAAAGCAGAAATTGATAGAATTACACTCACATTGAAAAACTCCATCTGGACTGAAGGGAGAGAAAGCAGTAAAAGGGCAAAGACTTTTTTTTTTTTTGAAAATTTGAAAATTACATAGGCTATGGGAGTTTGGAACTTGACAATTTAGATTTTGAGGGAAGTGGCAAAATTGGATATGATAACAATAGAACAGGCGAAGGCACTTACCAGAACTTGGACAGATGATGAGTTCTGTTTTGAGGATTATTAGATATTGATATAAGGCATTTATACAGATTTAAGTATGCAAAATTATACAACATTCACAGTGAACAACAGATAAAGTAAGGTAATGAAAATGCTAGAACTGATCTGGGCAATGGAGCTTATCTTTCCTGGGCACTTGATATACTCTGTAATGGATGAACAGTTCCACAGGTTAATCAAAAATTCAATCATCTAACAATTAAGAACAGAGGGATATTCTCAGTTTTGTACTGTTCATTCATTTACCTTTCAGGATTTTGTTTGAATTTCATTGAAATAATTCACACTGCTGACCAAATTCTATTGATAATCATGAAGCAGAGTTCTTATTTGCATATTCCTTCAAACACAGGATTAAATTTCAATTGTGGCTAATTACAGTAAGTTGTATACTTTATCATATGTCTCACTAAACACAATGCCCAATTCACATATCGGTCTGAAACAAGAAAAAAAGAAACTGGCAGTCTAGTGGAAAAAAACAAAACAATGAACTCAAGGGACTAAGGATGGGATAAAGAAAAAAGACCAGAAATTTTAAAAGGAAAAAAAAATTAGAGCATAAGAAATGAGAGAATGGGAGGTTTCAGTGTCATTGAATAAAAGGTAACTCAGAGTTTTGAAGATTTCTGAGGTAGTACAGGTACTTGTGATGACCGGTCTTATATATAACCATCGTTTTATAGACATGAAATTATGTTGAAATCCATATTGTTTATAGGATGAAAGGATGCCCATTCCGTAACAAGTTCTCTCAAAATGATGGCAGAAGCTGGGTTAGATAGGAAGCTTGTGAACCAAGTTGTGGGATTAACTAAGAGGGTGGAAATAACAGCGATGAGAAAGAAGCACCATTCAAGTTCTTTCTTTTAGCTATATCCCTTTCAGCATCCCCAGATTGTCACCCAGCCAACAATGTTGCTACTCCTACTTTAGAGGATTAGGATCAAATGTGAAAAAACATTGAAAGGCAGGCAGCAGCTATCAGATGTAGCTATTCTCTCTGCCCGTACTTCTAAATAACACGAGACTGGTTTTTAAATTCTGGTCCCAAAGTGATTCTGTGTCTTCTCCTGCCATCTATCAATGTTGTTCAAATTGAACACCAGTGCATCCTTCCTTATGAAGATATTTGAGGTTTCAGAAAGAAGAAAATGACTTTATGAAAGAAAGGTTACTTTGTTAATCGTGAGCATTTGCTAAAGAGTAATAAACAAGTGGATGTGTTTTGATGTGCCAACGAAGGGTTATGCCTCTGCCTGATAAGATATAGTTACCGTTTTGTTTCTGTAAAACTAACCTATATTTGTAAGGGTATTTTTTTTTCCCACTTTCATAGTACAGACTAATACCAGGGAAAGGGACATATAGGCTTAAACCAGAGAAGAATTTAGGAGGGTTACCTTAGGAATTTCATTAGTTGAATGAACTTTTGTGGAAGAAATTATTGCTACTCATGGATGCTGCAAAGGGATGATTGGTTGGAGGAAGTAAGACATTTTGAGGGACCTGGAGCCTAACAAGAAATACTTTATCACTCTTGCATGAATGGCTTAATTTCTCCATGGATTAAACTCAGAATTTGTGATTTTTGAAGAGTGTTGCCTAAGTAGGGAAATCCACAGGCTGTCAAGTAAAGGAAACTGGTATATCTGTGTTTGCCATTTTAAAGAAGAGACTTATTGTGCTCTAGCATATAAAATTTCAATCATAGATTTATATACTCTGAATGAATCTGGATGCTGGTTCCAATACTATGTAGTTCATAGGATATGCAATGTATTGTCTGAAAAGAAGCATTGTAAAGACTTATAAATACAGGATTTTTTTTCTTTATTTGTCACCTAGTAATTTATCTTGGTACAACTTTATGTAATTAAATCATCACTACCATTAAATAATACAACTGAGTTAATGCTACATGGGATGGTAATAGTAACTAGAAATGTATGATTTCTTATTTAGTTACCAAGTGACAGCAGCTTGGGGGTAGGTAGGATACTAAGAGAAGGAGCTTGGAAATGTGAAAAGAAGATATTCACCAAACTCTAATTTTGTCCATAATTATATGTTCTAATCTTTCACACAAAATTTTTCCATCTATTAACAATCCAACATGTATTTATTTTTTCATCACAAATGTTCTCATTCAAATGGGTGAGGTGAAAGAATTATATATTTAGGGAAAATACGAGAAGTTTGTAGATATGAAATAATTAAATATTTTAGGTTTCCTAGATAATAGAGCCTAAGGCAAAAATTTCCATGCTATCACATTACAGGAGTTTGCTATTCAGAGAAAAGCAAAAGTGAAAGTTAAAGGAAGTGAGACAGAGAAATAGAGAAATTATGAGAAGGAGCATTAGTTCTCAATAGGCACAACTGATGGTAGGACATCCTTAGAAAGACTAAAGAAAACTTCTGTATTTCAGGTAATTTTGTGAAGGTAGGCTGAGAGAATAAGTTATCTGCTGGCTTCTTCCCAGTCTCCATTCCCCATTGATCAAAGACTATAATGAGATATATATATATATATATATATATATATATATATATATATATATATATATAACGATATATATATATCGTTAATAGTCTTTATGTCCAGGATCTGTTACTTGACCCCTTACGTAAGCTTTTGGGGTCAGAGGCTCTCTGTATTAAGACAGGCTAGTCCTCAGATGGCAGCTGTCTCCAGCTGTCATCTAGCACATGTGAGATTCTTGCTCTGTGGTGGTGGTAGCAGTTGCTGCAGAAATACGGGCTTGAACCATCTCCAGGGCTATTTTGGAGGTAGATACTATCCAAGATATAAAGTTGGTAAAATGGGTGAGGTTGAGCATTATCTTGGGTGGGACATAGTGTAGTTTTGCAAAAACCATTTTTATGTCATTCTTGTGCAGTTGGAACATGCAGGAAAGAAAGTTTCCCTCATGTGTAGGCATATTTAGCCCTTCAAGTCCATTGAAATATTCCAAAAAGAGTTAAAAAAAAAACTAAAAAAAAATTCAGGTGTCACTGTTTATATCCACCTTTCTCCTGTCCCATCTGTTTTAGATTTCCATCCCCTTTGACCATCACTTTGGCTTGATGTGGGTGCTTACTTGGAGGGATAGTCCATACTGAGCCCCTGTTGGCCTATACACTTACCTGCTTTGTCCTTTGTCTTTGTCGAAGTTTGGTGACTTTGACCATTTTCATATAATGTTGGGTACTGTAGCATAAAAAGAAAGCCTGATGGATCCCCTGGAGCAAAGCAATTCTCACTATCACTCTTGAGATAATCAGAGTGGATTATTAGTAGTGTAATTCTTTTCTTTGCTTGCTAGTTCCCCCAAAAGAAAAGCCCAAAATAGCAATGTGGTAACCCCATATTGCAGTTCAGTGGATCCCTTACCATATTCCCTGGCAAGAGCACAGCTCCATGTTTCCCCCCAAAAGCAAGAATAATTACCTGACAGATCCGAAGATTTGGAGAATGAGAAGTACAAATCCCTGAAGTGGATAAATGGGAGTGTTTGTGAGAGATCATGATTCTACTTCTCCTTGATTACCAATGTATTGTATTAGGGATACTGAGCTTGGTATAAACTGTTATTGATTCATTACATAAACTGCATCCTGGAAGATAGTGTCCAACCCCACAAGTTGTTTAGTCAGGCTGGCTGATTCTTGGGGGAGTCTGTGGAATGGCCAATGAAAACCATGGTTATAAGCCCATTGTCGCAGCTCCATTTCTGTAAGGGTCAGAGGCAATATCATGTAGAATACCAAGTCAATATTAGGCATTCTGTAAATCTTTAGATACTGATACAGGTAACTGCACATTACCCAGGCTTTCTCTGCTTCTTCAGTTACCACGCATAGGCAATGATAGCCAGTCCAACTATTGACTCTATTATGGTTGCATCTCTAGGTCTGCCAAAATTGATGCAGTTTGATGAGACTGACCAGTCAGTGTTTGGATAGTTGCTATAACTGAAGAGTGATACCATATTTGGGACTCATGCGTATGTTCCATTCTTTCCCTAATGGTTACTCTGACCATGAATGAGCACACTGTACAAGTATAGGAATGATCAGGGGAGGAGTCAGATTAACAACCTCAGGATGCGTTACCCATGCCGTGTGTAGTTTTTGAGGAATTTATCTGTGGTGTGTTATCTCTTTGACCATTGATAGACAAATTAAACAAAACAAAACAAAACAAAATACCCTGCAGCTTTTGTTCTTAAATTCCTAGGTTTATGTGGGTACCTTTTTCTCAATTAATCTTATCCTGAATTTTGCAATCTTGTTTCGGCCCTCGAAATAAACCATGCAGCCGTTCTCCACTATGCAGGGTCTCCTCAGATCTCCTTTCCCACCAATGAATTTTACTTCATCGTTAGGTTTTGGGTCATTCTTGAGACGATTGTAATTAAGTAGAGTATCTTCTGTAGCTAGTGCCAATATATTGTACTGATTATCTTGTGTCATTTCCTCCCTCATGAAGGAACCAGATATACTGTTTCACATACTCAGATTCTGAACGCTGGTTCCAATACTATGTAGTTAATAGGGTAGACAATGTATTGCCTGAAAAGAGGCATTGTAAAGACATAAATAGCATGAATTGAGGAAGAGAGGTGATAGGTCAACTGAGACAGACAGATGATATGGGAGTCTGGAATTTCTCATCAAATAATTTACTTCTCCCTTTTATATCTGCTCAAATTCAATTTCAGATGAACCATTGCCATGATCTAAAATAAGTTATGTCTGTGCTCATTCCATCATGGGATTGGGTGACTCTGATAATACCGTGGGCACATAGTCTTTTGCTGTGTAATAATCAGGTATTTTGTTTTTGTTAGATCCAAATGGAGTATCTGAAGTTAGTATAAATGGGTGTGTCTATTGAGTTGCTGGAAATAGTTTTGATGGGATTTTTTTCCTGCGAAATTTCATTGGTGCTCCCTGTAGCTTCCTATATTCCAGATACCAAAACAGGTAAGCAAAAGCCAAAGAATAGAGTAGGTCAGAATGAAAACAAAACAAAACAAAAAAACAGCATCTAAATGCGTACTACTTCCCTGTGTCAGGAACTCAGTAATAAATATTACAGTATTTGCCATCTTATGAGCAATAGAAGGGAGAATAGAAAAAGAGTTATTTTTTATTATGTTTAGTGCTATAACATTATTAAGACAGAAGAGGTACACAGTCATATACATATAATATATATGTTAGTGCTAAAGGGAAATCAATGAAAAACATATCTTTCAAGCCAAAATGGATTAGTTTATATCACTAAAGATAATGCCTGTACAAACTCAAATACAGTGCTACAGAAAAGGCTGAACTGTCAAGATGAAATAGTTAAAATTGAGATAAGTCACAAATATAATTAGCATATAATTCTGCAGTAAATACTAACTTTTTTGTATATTAAGGCTTGATTCAGTAAAAAAATAAGACTTACAGTATACTTTTAGGGGAAAATGTAATTAACATGTGCGTAATATTCTTATACTTAAAATGTTTTCATATATGCTATTTTAATTTTACTACCTGCAAGTATTTATTGTGGGTTAAGAAAATTCTGACTTCTTGCCAAGTAGAGATACTATTGTATCTAACTTAATGAAAGAATAAAGAATATTGTAGTAAGTATGTTACTGGTAGAGCTTGTACAAAATACATTCCTAAACAGTTTTTCTCACATAAAATGAATCAACTCCCCTGAAACGTGGTTTTATAATGTGAATGTGCACATGAATGTTCAAATGTTATAAAATATAAAACTAATACAGGCTCTCACTAAAGTTAAAAATTTTAGGATTCTAGTGTATATGAGATAATATCAGGAAACATACACTTTACATTTTAATTGTTCAGTTAAATATTTTGGGCTTAGGGAGACACTCACAATATTCAGTTTATATTATAAAGCAGATATAGGTAGAAAGACTTAAGCCATACTTTCTGTCAGTGAACTGGCAAATCGGATTTCTTTAAAATCGGAGAATTAATAGTAAGATATGTATGGGCCATAGAAACAATTATGAACACAGAGTTCATTTATGGAAACAAAGTTGTGGATATAAGTTCATTCATACACAGATTGCATAAAAAGTCAAGGTTTCCCATCGTATTTCTGCCTCTTGAAGTTTATTGGATACCTGAAGGGTTTCTTGAGGTGTGGGATTTTTCAGTGCTAAAATCAAGATAGTCCCAGCAAATGGGGAACTAACCACTCAAACTACTGGACACTTTTGCTTAGGGTAATGAGTACTGGCAATTTATGTGGCTTATGGGAACATTTCAATCATCTCAGACACTCTCTTGGGGACCCTTATAATATTATTCCCAGAAGGTTCCAAAGCACTTCCCTTCATTTAAAAACAGAAACTTTCAGGAAAATAAGAAATCATTCCCAGATCATCTTGACTGAATTCCCAACAAATAAATCTGAGATTTTACTTTTCATTCTCACCTATGGCTTATCTGTTATCATATTCTTGGTATTAAATTTATTGCTTAATGCTGATGAATATTTAAATTACAGACATCATGTGTCCAGTGCTTCATCTTGTGTCCTGAATATTAAAACACTCTTCATACATGGCCAAACGTGACATGCCCACACTTAACAAAAGGAATAGGAACTTCATAATATCCCCTCATGTGTGGTCCATCTTTCGTATTTACTCAAAATTGTTTGACCTAATCCAGGACTGTACATTCTATTGGGTTATGGTAACCCTTTGATTCTTACAGTCTAACACAGCTTTTGTGTTTTCTGTCTTCTTTCAAAACTATTGTTTGGCATCCATGCACCAATCCTGGTTTCTTCTGTTTGTTGTTGTTGTTATTGTTGATGTTTTGTTTTGTTTTTGTTTTTCTTTTAAAAGCTGGTCTTTGGTGGTCTTACCACCCTCTGACATCAGCTTTTCTTATGCTAGAATCCATATCTATAATCGTGATCTCTATAACTCTGTAAATTCAACTGTGTTTGAAATTAACAATCAGATACAGGAATCTCACTGCCCACTGTATGCTAACGTCACTGTTTCAAACATAAACCCACTACATCCATCCCCTTCCTACCACAATGAAATCTGCTTTTCTTCTGGTCCTTTGATCACTAAGCCAGGTGAGAACAGAGATTTTGTTTGTTTGTGTTTTTACTTTTTCATAACCACCAAATTTTTAATGCTAATTCAGAGTGAATTTTTCAGGATTGTCTTCCTGTTTTTAAATTATAGCTTAATCTATATCCAGCCTACAGACTATGATCTATTATTCTTACTTCCAATTCTTATTCTTTTTTATTTTTTACGTTTTCTTTCATAAACATCTGTTAGTTCATATTATTAGTTGTGTTCGTAATATCTTTCTCCATTGATCATGTTTTTTTAAGTTTGTTTTTTTGTTTATTTAGAGTTTGCATGCATGCTCACATGGGGCAGAGAGAGAGGGAGAGAGAGAGAATCCCAAGCAGGCTCTACACTGTCAGTGCAGAGCTTGATGTGGGGCTCGAACTCATGAACTTCAAGGTCATGACCTGAGCTGAAATCAAGAGTCGGACACTTAGCTGCTTAACTGACTGAGATTAATCATGTTATTATAATCTATATCAGTACTACAATTATCTACATGAGGAATTAAAATATCTGTATTTTTATATAATTCAGGTTTATATTTTTGCTTAACACAAATGTAGGTCCTCATTTTTGCAAATGTTGGCTATCAGTCTGAGTAATAGTTTTTGCCCTTTGTTTTGAAATTCATTCTCAGGTTCAGCCTCAAAGAGATTAGTGCAGAGTACAGGTCCCATATTTTGGATTTATAGTTGTCAGATGCCTTTCTGAGGCACTTGCTGATACTGGGGCTAGCTTCGTTTCAGCTTGGCTCATGTACTTTTTGTCAATTGTTTTATTTCCTCCAGCCAACCAATGTAGGGAGTTGTATGCAAACCTCAGGCAGTTGGCCTAGGTTTTTTTCAGCCACTGCTAATAGGTAGGGAGCTCCAACCTCTGGTTTCACAGGCGAGCCAGACTTTGATGCTCAGTAATGCCTAAGGTACTTTTGGACCCTGTTATCCAGGAACTCGAGCGTCAGATCCTTTCTTCATGTATTCAGTCCTTGATCCCAGCAGGCACACAGCTTCAGCCTCTGATTGCTGCAGTGTGTTTCTATTCATATTCTGCTCTGTGGAAATACCTTTTTCTTGCTTGTGGTTGTATCATTTCATTTTATTTCATTTTTATTTACTCTTAACATTGACATTTTTGAAAGGAAAGGAACATTTAAATGCATGAACTATAAGCTTATCCTGGCCAGAAATTCCCTGGTCTCTTCTCAGAATCCCATCCTGGGCTTCTATCCACAGCAGCAAAATAACACTCAACACTTTCTGCTATTCCCTCATCACTCATTTACTCCCTAGCAGCTTGCAATCTGTGGTCAATTCCCAACATTTTATAGAAGCTACTCTCAGAAAAGCCACTGATGATCTCTGCACCTTCCACTCCAATGAATGTACTCCCCCCCCACCCACTTTTGACCTCAGTAATAGTGGATACTTGCCAACCTTATCCTACTTTAAATTGCTTATGCTAGTGTTTTTTTCGTACTTTATACACATTATTCTGGTGTGAGTATATTCATGTCAAATCAAATAGATGTGGACCTCCTCCTGTGCTTATACATAGTCCCTTCTTTGTCATGTAGAAGTCAAGTCAGATAAAACCTTAGATTAAAACTTTAAATTAATCAAAAACTTTCTACTAATTATGTGGAGTAAAATTAATCTTACTTTCTAAAGAGTCATGTAGGATTTTTATTTCACTGATATTCCCATGCATGTAAGTGGAAGATAGAAGACAAGTTGAGCAAAAAGTTATTTTTAAAAGAAAAAAATTAATGTCTAGTTTTGAGAGAGAGAGACATAGAGCACGAGTGGGGAAAGGGGCAGAGAGAGAGGGAGACACAGAATCTGAAGCAGGCTCCAGGCTCCCAGCTGTCAGCACAGAGCCCGACTCAGGGCTCAAACTCACGAACCACGAGATCATGACCTGAGCCCAAGTCAGACGCTTAACTTACTGAGCCACCCAGGTGCCCCTAAAAAGTTATTTTTAATTCTGATTTGCAAAGCTGCTTTAGGCATGCTAGTATGGAGGGGCGTTTGATTACCCTGTAGTTTTATTTTGCATCATGTAAAGAAACGGTATAAATTAAAACGGTGAATACATTTCTCTCATTCTCTGGACAATATTCAACAGTTGGTGGCGTAGCAGAGTAATACACGATTTTTATTTGAAATGTTAGTGAGATATTTGTAAATCCAATTGCTCTTTTTAGACATAATAGAAAGATACCCATGTACATTTTGCCAACTTCTTCCCTGTGGTAACATTTGCAAAAGTATAAGACACACAAACAGTGTATTGACAGTAATATAATGTACTGATCTCATTTAGACTTCCTCAGCTCCAGTTGTCCTCATGTGTGTGTATATTTAGTTGTGTACAATTTATCACCTGGGTAGTAGGTCCAAGTATCCACCACCGTAGTGAACATGCTGAACAGTTGTGCCAATCCATTTAGAAAATAGGCAAAAAACATGAAGAAAAATTCCACTGAAGAAATATGGCAAGTGAGTGGATGGGAAGATTTTTAGCATTATTAGCCATAGGAAAATTCAAATTAAAATAACAATGAGGTTTTTCTATACATCTATCTAAGCAACTGAAATAAAAAAGAGTGAAAATGTTAATGCCGGTAAGGATGAAGAGAAACTTAATCTCTTATGCATTGTTAGTAGAAATGTAAAGTACTACAGCATTTTTGAAAAATTTGGACAATTTCTTATAAAAGTAAATATGTCCTTACTCTATAAGTCAGCAATTGTACTTTCTGGGTTTAAATCCCAAATAAATGAAAATTTGTGTTCATGCAAAAAGCTAAAAATACATGTTCATAGTGGATTTATTTCTAGTAGTTAAAAAGTGGAAACAACCCAGATGTTGTCAAACAGGTAAATTGAAGCAAACTGCAAAATATTCATACTAGAACACTAAACAATAAAAATAATATATGAATAAATGTAAAATTTTTGAAATGATGAAATATTAGAAATGGTGAACATATTACTGGTTGCTAGGATAGGAGCAGAAGGTAGGAGGGATATAGCTGTGGTTTTAAAAGGGTGCAATATAAGGGATTCTTGTGATAATATACTATTTTATATTCTTGTTACACCCTCTTGGTGAAGAATCTGGTGTCTTTTCTAGACGTCGTTAATCTTAGTAATATCTTTAAGAGTAAAGTGGAACTTCCTAGAAAATGGTGGTAAAAGTGCATGCGCGTGCACACACACACACAGTGGAACATACTGTGCCACATGTATGTGTGTGCACGTGTATATGTGCAGTGGCATAACACTATATATGTATTTAGAGAGATCCTTCATGGTTTCATATTAGGCTTGAGGTAAAGAAGTAAATAGGAAAACATAAGCAGCAGGCTACTAAGAATAGCCTTATTTTCATCATAATAATTTGATTGCTCAGAAAAGATCTTATTTAAAATCAATGAAGCTTATTTATCACAAAAAAATAACACACCTGATTATAGACAATATTTCTAAATTTATTCAGTTAGTAGTTTTTAACAAGAAACATTTGTCACCAACATTTTCCAAGGATAACAATTCTCAGGCCGTAAGACCTATGTGAGCAGACAAATGTTCCTTCCCCACCACTAACCATCATTCTGCTCTATGTTCAACCAGTATTTTCTCTTTTGGTGATTTCAGCAATTTGATGATGATATATCTTGGTGGTTTTTCTTTATTGTTTTGTTTGTTTTTTCCTGCTTAGTGTTTATGGAACTCTCTTGATCTGTAGGTTTATAATTTTATCAAATTTGAAAATACTCTAGCCATTTTTCCTTCAAATAATTGTTCTGACCTCTCCTTTCTTTTCTTATGGGATTCAGTGTATGTTAGGTTGCCAGATTCTGTCTCCTAGCTCACTGGTTCTCAGTTCATTTATTCTCCTAATATCTCTCCCTCAGTTTTTCTTTCATTTAGTTTCTCTTTCTGTGGTTTCAGGTTCACCACTTTTTTTTCTTTTTTTTTCTTTTTTATCTAGAGGTTTAGCCTTTTCAGAGTTTTTTTTTTTTTTTAATTTTGGACACTGCTTTTCATATTTACAAGTTAAATTTATATCTTTTCATACCTCCCATTTCACTCCTCCTTGTCATACCCTTTTTCTTTTTTTGTAACAGAAAAGTGTTCATTCTGTGATTAAATATATTAATAATTACAAAAAGAAAAGTCAATAGAATTAAAAATTAAGTTCATAGATTTTACAGGGATAATTTTTTTGTAAACACACAACAAAATTCCTCCCACTTACTGTTGAGGAATTAGTTACTTGAAGAGATAGTATACAATTTCTCACCAAATTGACTTGAAAGAAATACTTCTAAAAGTTTGATAAAAATCCAATGTTGGTGAGCATGTAGATAAAGAAGACTCTGATTGTCTTTCTGGGAGTGAAAATTGACTTCTTTGGAAGAAATTTTATAGTATGTGACATTTGTCCCAGCAATTTTACTCTCAAGTAATACATATTGTAACATATGTGTATAAAATATAAGTTCAAACATGATCATTGCAGCATTTTTTAAATAAAAGATTAATGATTATAAATATTAACTACACACACATACATTATTCTCCTAGTTGAAAAATAACATGTATGTGAGATAGAGAAAAGGCAGAAAGAAAGGGAGAAAAAACAAAAACAACTATGGCAGATTATTCTGTGGTGTGGTCTTAGAGTTTAGAGAAAGAGATGGCCCATTTTTGATTTGTATCATGCATTTTTAATTTGTATTGGGCTTTACAAGTCTCTACAAGACTTTGTGATTTTTATACTTCTTATAACAAGTTTATGTTTAGGAATTGTTGATTTTGTTTCTCCTTTGGAATTCAGATATCTTATACTTTTTCTTCTTTTCTCCATCTTAGATTTGAGGACATTATGGTTCTTGTTTTCTTTCGGTTCCTTTCCTGAGATTAAGTTTTTCCCCTCCCCATGAACATTACCCTGTTCTTTTAATTTAGGCTTTACTCCTCAAGCAGAATATTGTACATGAGCTTGACTTAATAGTCTTGTTAGCTTATCCTTGACTTAGAGGAAAGACCCCTGGATGATGAGCTATGAAATCAGCCAGATAAATACAGGATGACATTTGAATAATGTTTCTTGAATAACTCTTTAATATGAAATGCTAATGAGAAGATTAAGAACATTGATCCCACACTATCCAGGTCAGTTGCCAAGCCCCAAACCACATATACAAATTTTGTATGTTCTCTAGCACACTATGTTTTCCTCCCAAAAAATAATAAAAATAAAATTACAGTTCAATCAGTATAAGCATCAGTGCATTTTGGGGGCTGTTTGATTATAGGACTATATTAGGATGCAAAGGACATTATATAACCTGAAGTGTTTCCAGAACCATGTGCATCTACACTATATTAGTAAATAATACCACTAAAGATATCACTCCAAAACAATTAAACAGTGTTAATATAATTCCCTTGCATTACATGTGTTGGTCAGGTTTATATATCAGCTTGACCGGGCTAAGGGATGCCTAGATAGCTGTAAAACATTTCAGGGTATGTCTATAAGGGTGTCTCTGGAAGAGAATAGCATTTGAATTAGAATACTGAGTAAGGATCTGCTCTCACCAATGAGGATGAATATCATCCAACTTATTGAGAACCTGATTAGAACAAAAGGTCAGAGACAGGGTGAATTCTCTTTCTGAGTAGAGTCATCCATCTTCTCTGGCTCTCAAGCATAGGTTCTTCTGGTCCTTGGCTTTTGGATTCACATTAAGATTTAAACCATTGACCTCCCAGAGTCTCAAAATTTAAGGCTTCAACTGAATTACACTATCAGCTTCTCTGGTTTACAGCTTACAGATTGTGGCACTTCTAGGCTTCCAAAATGACATGAGTCAGTTCCTATAATCTTGATCTCTCTCTCTCTAACCTCCCCCCCCCCCCCATATTTCTCTCTTAGAAAAGTATGCATGTCTTGTTCTTTTCCTCACACCTGGAATCTTAACACTTCTTTTGGGTTTCTAGACTTTACCTAGTATAAAAGGCTTGGAGCCTGCTTAAGATTCTATTCCTCCCTCTCCTTCTGCTCCTTCTCAGTTGGCTTGTGTCTTCTCTTTCCCTCTCTCTCTCAAAAATAAAAAAATTAAAAATTAAAAAATTTAAAAGTCTATTTTATAAGGCAAAAAAAATATTCAAAAAAATATATAATTTAAATTTTTTCCAGACTGAAAGACCAGGGTAATGATACTACATGAGGTAATCATCATCTCATAGCATTGATTAGCAACTTAATGGCATAACCAAAATACTACCTAAAAAAGACACATCTAATAGAGGTACAACATTTTCAGACACTGTTTTTCTCTAGAAATGTGCTGTGGATGTGAAGGATCTGCACATATCAATTTATGAATGCATCTTTACAAATTATTCACTTTGTAATACTTTACAAAGTATTAAGCTTTATTTGTGTTTGTGGTACAAAATAAATAATATATGTGAGGCCCAGGATGTTTATTCAAGGAAAAGTACATACTTTTCTGATGGAAATATGAATTGACTTTGTAATCAGAAAGTGTTGGTTTTGAATTTTGACTTTGTTTCTCAGTAGTCTTGTCCTTTACAAATAGTTTAACTTGATGCCCTGCTTTCTCATCTCTGAAATGGGACTGCTGACACTTTACCATAAGTCTGTTGGATAAAATGCATGAGATAAGGCTTATAAGAATTTTACTTTTGGGGCACTGGGTGGCTCAGTCAGTTAAGCGTCTGACTTTGGCTCAGGTCATGATCTCACAGCTCATGAGTCTGAGCCCCGGGACAAGCTCTGTGCTGACAGCTCAGTCTGGAGCCTGCTTCGCATTTTGTGTCTTCCTCTCTCTCTCTGCCCCTCCCTCACTCTTGCTCTGTCTCTCTGTCTCTCTCTCGTTCTCAAAGAGGAATAAACATTAAAAAAATTGTTTTAAAGAAATAAATTTACCCTAAAATTTTTTTTTTACCTTTATTCCTCTTTGAGAGACAGAAAGAGACAGAACATGAACAGATTAATGAGCCCTGAGATCATGACCTAAGCTGAAGTTGGATGCTTAACCAAATGAGCCAACCAGGTGCCCCTAGAAGAAATTTACTTTAATGTCTATCTGGTCCATTACTTGGTGGATACTAAAAGTTGGCTAGGTAGTATTCATATGAAAAGAGTAACAGAGCTTTGTAGTATTATTTAATGGAAGATAAGAGCTTATAGGTGGGGTTCTAATTTACCCTCTGTAGTAGATACATGATTCTTACATAATTATTTTATCTGACACTGTCTGCATCTACGGTTATATACATCTGTTGGTGCTCAGCACATTCCATCATTTGCTAAATCACATGCTGCATCACATGCTAAATTGATCAATTTTCCCAAATTTATCAAATTTTATTAGATAAAAATATATACATATGAGAATGTGAAAAGAAATACCTACATTAACATTACAAATTCCATTAAAAATGCAGATCCATTGGTAGCCCCAAAACTCAGTATAATCAAACAATAAGTAGGAACACCTGTAATCTCATTCTTCATTAATAGAACTACAGCTTTGACTTTTTATATTTTATATATTTTTTCTATTTTGTATTGTTAGTAGATTTGTAGTTTTCCGAATCATACCATGGCACAAAAACAAGGATGAGGAAAACAAGGATAGTGAAGAGGTATCAACTACATCATATGAAGTATGTTTGATGGTATGAAACAAGATGATTAAACATGAGAACGGAGGACATAATAGCTGATTACACATTTTTAAAACTTTTTTTTTTGTATATTTCTGAGAGACTGAGAGTGTGACCAGGGGAGGGGCAGAGAGAGAGACACACAGAATCTGAAACAGGATCCAGGTTGTGAGCTCTCAGCCCAGAGACCAACATGGGGCTTGAACTCAGGAGCAGCAAGATCATGACCTGAGCTGAAGTCGCATGCTTAACCAACTGAGCCACCCAGGTGCCCTGCTGATGACACATTTTTAAAGATACAACAGAGAAAAATTATTGAGATTATCCTGTATAGTTATAAAGGTAGAATTAGTATCAACTGCAGGAAGTTTCAGGGAAAATTTGACTAACAGCTAATGAAGGATCCCAGAAGAATGGTTCCTTTTTAGAAATCAAAGCCTGGATGTGTTAAATAAGATGAGGTAATCACCCATTAGAAAAGTCATAATTAGACTTTCTGCTCTAGGTTCTAAATTGGACTACATAACACCTATAACCCATTCAAATCAAGAAATAAGGTGTAAGCAATTAATTTGAACTCAGACTTCCTCATTCTTTGATTAAATCTTGGGAAGCCTAAAAAGTCTCCCATCTTCTGTACCCATGAATCTGAAGTAATGTAGGATGGGAAGAAGTATTATTAGCTCTCTGGAACCTGCCTGCTATATTCAGTTGTCTGCATCCTAAACAAGAGAGATCAAGATACACAGTTACCTCCCCACTGTCTCTGATGTGCTTTCAACACACTTAGAATTAGTTTTAGGTAGAAAAAAAATTATTGGAATTACTAAAGAGTAAACTTGCTTCCTTTCGGCATTAAAAGACACTGACTTTGTCTTTATCTGTTGTGAAACCTAGACGAATACCTGTGTATCAGATCATTTCTATATATCAGCATTAATCGAGGTACCATTCATGCTCAGTACAGATAATGCAATTCTAAACTAAAGGGAAATTTATTTTTCTTTTTCTTTTTTTAAGTATAAAAGCTTAGGAAAATAATAGGAAGTTAATGATTTTGGAGTAAATTATTACTAAAAATCAGTGTTTCTCATTTCCTATGATTGTAAACATCATATGATTTTCTTAGGCAAAAAGGTTTGAGTGTGTATGTGAAAATTTTTTATTCTTTTTGAATACTATTTCCATACTTCCGTAGCTACCTGAATATTTAAAACCTATCAACCCTTGACTTACTTTTAAATATAAAAAATTATTTACTGTACTGAATTCATAAAAAGTGATTTTTGTTTTTGCAGAGGAGAAAATTGATTCCATATATTGAAAGGAGGAGTCAGTATTTACTACTACTTATGTAACAAATTGATTTTCAAAAAGAAAGGCGAATAGTTTAAATTATTATCCTTCCGTCAGTGTTGATTGTTGTATCATCAGACCGAATATATCTTGAGGACAATAAGATAAATATTCCTAAATAAATGATTCATAATTATTTTATTATAGTGGGTGATACTGTTAAAATAATTATTATAGTAAAGTGGTAAGTTTTCAAAACATAGCAATAACAAAAAGAATTAATATGAATGTAATACATGCATATGTATATAAACTGTCAACTCTAAAATTATCATAAAATATTTTAATATTTAAAACTTTGAAGACTGTTATAAACATTTATCTAAAAGATGTTTCTCTACTTCTTCTTTGAGTTTTTGCATTTTTTTTTCTTCCCCCCTCTTGGCAGTTTCAGGTGGGTGTCCTCCAGGAAACAGATGCCAAAACCAGCAATCTACCTGAGACACTATATTTCTTTTTAGATCATTAAAGATATAAATACAGGAAAATTTAAGTGCCATAAAAGCATTTTTCTATAAAATTAATGTAGTGGAAACATAACTGTAATTTACCAGTCTTGTGAATTACTAGTAGACAAGTTAGTTACCTTAATCTGCACAGGTTTGAGAATATACATCTATAATGAGAGTTTTGGTGCCTTCTTTGCATGTTTGTTGAAAGGGTTAATGATAAGATATACTCCAAAACACTGATTATAATTTTGTGATTCACCCGTTTCTAACATAATACCTTGTTTTGAAATAGAAAATAAAATATCGCTGCAAAAATACAACGAAGCTACACATGATTAAGCCTCTGCTTTGCCAGGATTGTAATAAGGTTGTCCACCTTTATGCACCAAAGCATGGGATGCATTGCACAGGCAGAGAAACTGAATTTGGTCCCTATGCAGAAAAATTTTCCAAGAAAAAGAGCTCTCTTATGACATGATAAATTTTCATGAGGGGTGAATAATTTATTTCCTTGAAGCTTGAATTTTTCAGCATCTATTTACAAGTAGAAAAACATGTCAATTATTTTAACAGAGTTTAAATCAAAGAATTTTTAATCAAGTATTAAGAAACTGATAAAGAAACAAACAAACACATAGTGACAGAAATATCTCATAGGTAATACCCTCAAAAAAAAGTTACATCCCTAGAGCAATGGGAACAAAGCAAGGAGGTCAAGCTACTGAAATATTAGGCTTCCAAGGGAGGGGTGTAGTGTTACCAATGACAAAGAGCTCGTACTTGGATGCCTTAGCCAGTAGATGAGCCTGTCTTTTTCTTTTGAGTAAATGGTTTTTATTATTATAGCAGCAAAAATAAGGATACAGGGAGATAGCTGTCAAAGCACTGTCTCCCTATGGGGCTAGTATAGGAGCTTTTATTATGTATGCCTGCGGGACAGGGGCAAAAAGCTTGCATATGCACTAGGAAATTTATACATATTCTATTATTTAGGTATCTAGGTTAAATGCTCATGGTTAGCATGTCAGCATGCTATGTTCAAAAAAATGGCAGAAAATCCTTCCCATAGGAGGAGATCTTAATTTTATGAATTCAGAGGGCTTCCAAATGGGTCCTCAGCTCTAAACCGGCTCAAACTGGCTCATGTAAGGGGCTCTTAGGCCAAACACCTAACAAGGGGCTATCAGTTGAAAAACCTATCTGGGTGTCTCCTTTGTGGGAACTGCTGATCCTGCAAAACAAAACACATTGCTTTCCTGCTTTTGTCCCTCCCCTTCTTTTCTGCTGATAGCCCTCTGATTTGAGTTACTTCCTGTTGCATCCTAGCTAACAGCCATACTGTTTTTGTGCATTTTGGAAATACTGCAAACAGGAATCATCAGTTGAAGGCATGGGAACAAACTGCCATTGCAGAGTAAAAAAAAAAAAAAAAAAAAAAAAAAAAAAAGCATCACTGGGGATAAACTGGCAGGAACCAGCAGACAGAAAGGAGCATGTGACTTCTCCTTTCTCCGTCTTCTCTTCTCCTCTTCTGCCTTCTAAAGACAGTCTAACTGGGATTCACTAGCAAAGAAGTAGTGTAATTTGTAAAGTTTCTGTCCCACACAAGTTTATAAAAGTTGGAATTTGAGACATGATAGTATAACAGAAAGCACATGGTTGATGAGAGATCACAGGAATGTGCTGAAACATGATTCTCAACTTTCTCCATGATTGCAGCCTTTTGGGAGTCTTGTGAAAATACAGATCCCATGTTCCAGCTCCCAGGGTTTATGATTTAGTCTGATTAGCTTGGGTATCTGCATGTTAACTGGTATTTCAGGTGATTCTAGTTTAGATGCACTTTGAGAAGGAGTTGGCGTTTCAGAGGAACTTCAAGACTGGATGGTGGCATGAGGTAAACCATTTCACACTTGATTTTTTTTTTATCATTCTAACTGTAAAGACAGAGGTTAAGCAATCCAAGTTTTATTGGTTGCCCTCAACGTATAAATCGATCTTAAGTGAAATATTAATGTTGTACCTTGGTTGTTTGTGGTACAATGTGTATTTTAAAGTCACGGGTGGTTTTGAAGTCACAGACTCTTATCAACAGTGTTGAAATTTTAGTGGTAGCTTATGGCACTTATTCGGATTGCATTTTGCGTTATACAGACGTGTCTCAGTTCTTAGTTACATGTAGGGATGAGGAATGTTTAAATTAGGCTCAGGGTTTTGTTTTTTTTTACCTTCCGTTTTCCTTTGGCCTATAGAAGGAGAGAAGGGAGGTCCCTAAATGGAGGACAAACCCCACAAATTCATAATTCCTCTAATTATTAGAGGTTAACAGAGAGAGAGAAAAGGAGCTCATTTGGCAGCGTTTGAGCCTTCAGCCGACTCCAAGTACAGGGATTCTGTCAGAAGCCCCGGTATCTTCTGCAGGGTTTTGTATTGGTAGGGAGCCCAAAGAAAGCTGTATAGATGTTGCTGGAGGCTTTTCTCATCACATGCTAGACATCTCTGAAGATTACTTAAATATCTAATTAAGTCACGGTGTTCGAATTCATAAACATCACCCTCCTAAGAATGTTTCCAGTTCATTTTAATATTATAAGGTTTCCCTTAGATGTTTTGTTTACTTTCTAAATTAATCTATGTTCTTCTCCAGCAACTACAAACCCAAGAGGATTTTTTCCTCTGGTCCAGGTTTATTTAATCCTTAAGATCTTACCCGTTTTCTGGTGAACAACACCTATACTTCTTAGTGTTCTTAGTGTGAGATACTTAGTGGGAGATACTGTTCCTAGTGTGAGATAAAGACCAAGAAAATACCATGTTTTAAGCTGTGGGGTAGGATGGAGCTTGGAATCACCACAGTGACATCAAAGTTGCTTAAAGAATCCATCTTTTCCTGATGGGCAGTCATTATGTAGCAATCAATGTCTTTGTGTCAAGTATGAGGAGTGATCAAATATGCTTTTAAAAAAACAGCCTGTGTAGCCTGTGTGTTTTTCTTCAAGAGCAGGAAGATTACTCTTCATTATTAAGAGGAATCTAATATGAAGGAGGGGCGCCTGTGTGGCTCAGTCGGTTAAGCGTCTGACTTCGGCTCAGGTCATGATCTCGCAGCTCATGAGTTTGAGCCCGACATTGGGCTCTGTGCTGACAGCTCAGAGCTTGGAGTCGGCTTCAGATTCTGTGTCTCCAGTTCTCTGTGCCCTCCCACACTCGTGCTCTGTCTCTCTCACTCTCTCTCAAAAATAAATAAACATTAAAAAACATAATATGAAGGAGAAGTGCACATGTTAAAAATAACAAGCATTTAAGTAAATGCCATTTATAAGTGGAATAGAGTCAATGGCATATTTTAGAAAGAACATGGACTAGTAATTTGGACACAAAAGTTTAAATCTCAGCTCTGCAAACTTGGAAAGTTATGTAAAGGCTCATTGTATGTGTAATTTTTTCTAAGTTTACTCATTTATTTTGAGAGACAGCATGAGCAAGAGGAGGGGGTGAGCAGAGAGAGAGAGGGAAAGAGAATCTCAAGCAGGCCCCACACTGCCAGCATGGAGCACAGTGTGAGGCTTGAACCCGCAAATCGTGAGATTATGATCTGAGCTGAAACCACCAGTCTGATGCTTTACTGACTGCGCCACCCAGGCACCCAGAGCTCATTGTATTTGAACGTACATGAGGCTGTGGGTGTAAGGTACAGGTTGTCATCTCTTGTAAATATTAAGTGCTCAGAAATGCTGACTATAGTTGCAATGTTGATGAAGACGATGATGACATAAAGATCAAGAATTGGAGAGAGACCACTAAAACATCAAATTATTCCTAAACTATTCTGTCCTCAAAATTCAGACTGGTATGATCTAACATTTGATATCAAAGTTCCACTTTGAATTGTGATCTCTATTTTAGTACTGCCATTGTATGCTCCCTTGCCATTCTTGTTTATCACATAAAATGAAGTGCTTTCTGCAATCTGTCTTTTCTTGAACTTTCGTTTTTATCATTGTTTAAGCTTTCTTTTACTATCCTCATAATATTCCCTCTAATACTTCATGTACCTTCTGGAATGATTACATCACAGATAACAAATCCAACCCATATCCTCACTCTTTTTAAGAATGCTTGCTCAATTTCTTCATACCTCCAAATTATATAAAACCTAGTTTGTCCTTAAATAACTAGAAAGAAAATATATTAACCAGTAATATTTTTTAAAGTACAAAAGAAGAGGTAGAATTGAACATTGTTTCTTTATATAGAAGACTGAAAATTCTCTAGTAAGTGATTTGAGCTATGTATCATATGTGATGTTTTAGAATATCTCAGCAACACAGAGTGACTCTGTTACTGAAAAGATTATTTAGAGAGCATACGAAGATTGGCAAAGGTTTAGAAAAAATATTCTGTGAAATTAAAGGGGGCATTGACTTAGAAATAAAGGGAGAATCAATATATTGAGCAAATTACTGAGAGTTGTATACATAAATTTGTTGGTAAACAAAGCCTTCCAGCACAGGAGACATTTCTGATGATCTCCAGGTTTGTAATCACCAATTTCCCTGAGATTCCACTCCTTAAAGATGTGATTTCTTTATCACATTTTCTTGTAGATGAATGGAAATATTATAGGCAAAATGTGGTGGAGCCTTTCTAGAAATAAAAAAAAAGAAGAAGAAAACAACTCTGTTGATTAGTAAGAGGATTAGCTTATCTACAATCATGGGATAGATAACTCAGATGGGGATACATCACATCAGGCCTAGAAATACAAAAGAAGTGTTAAGATTCCAAGAATCAGGAAAAGAACAAGAAATGCATACTTTTCTATTAGACACATAATAATGAAAAAGTTATGATAGTCTTTATTTCAACAAATCATTTCATAGGAAAATATTATTTGAATTATCTTTGATTTAGAATTCTGTTGATGCTTATTGGCAATATAGCTTAGCAGTTAGCTGTCACTTGGGATCCCTGGTATATAAAATGGGACCTATATGTTCTGAGGTCATTGGGGTAAAAGTATAGCATTACCTGAACAAATCAGCTAGAACAAATGATAATTAAGTCCTACTTAGAATGTAGAAAAGTATCCCTTTATCCCCTAAACCATACATTCAAAGGGATTAGTATGTTGGCACCTTTTGTGTAGTTAGCTTGAATGATATTTATACAGAGGGGTAATTTCTTTAAATGAACATTGTACAAAATGATCTCACATTTAAAAGGTGACAGCAATTTCATGGAAAATTGCTTTCTAAAATACACAGAGAGCCAACAATAATATATTACAAGTGCACAAATTACCTGAGTTGTCTCCAGTTGCCTTTTAGATACATTTAAAAATAGGCATTTGTTTGTTTGCAATATTAAATGTTCCACTAAATTAGCTGACACCTAAACGAATATCATCTTCAGTTCACAATGGATTCCAGAAGCACTGATAGGAATTTTGGAGATTATTTCCAATTACCAGATGAGAAAAGGAGTAAAAGAATGCTGAAAAAAATTTTTTTTTCCCAAGAATAAAATTGAAGTTAAAAAAAAGTGATCTTCATTAAGCATATTATCTGGGAAGTCTGACTTTGGAGCTTTTCATTATTTCTTCTGTTTTTCTCTTAGCACCAGTTCCTATCATATGGATAGGGAAAATTAGGTTCCCAGGTCTGAAATAACAAATAAAATCTGTCATATCTGTGGGAGCTCCAGCATGCTGATACTTAATGTAGAAGAAGGTGGTCGTCTGAGAATAAGGTATTTAAAAAGCTATTCATCTATCCACACTCTCAGACTGAGGGACCCAGAATGAGCAGGAAAAGCCAATGCTTTTCTCCTAATAAATATAAACATTGGTTTTCCTAAGAGGATTCCGTCTTTGTAACATGGACTTAGGATAAGGAGTTATACTCCCATAAGAATCCCCTGAGAGAATTCAACCCAGTAAAGACACATGCTTCTTCTAAGATGTAAAATGCTTAGCTATGGACTGCCATATAGTATTGGTATGGAAGTAAATTGTTAGTAACTTTCAGGATACTGCATTGCCAATTTACATCAAAGCTATAAAGGAGTGTGTTTAACCACAATTTTAGATGTTTTTAAAAAGTCTTAAACCTTGTCTTTGGCTCAAAGATACCACTTTAAGGAATTTATCCAAAAAGATTAATAGTAGACTTTTTACAAATTCATGCAGAAGGATATTTACTGCAATATACTTTATATGAGCAAAATAGGACCAACCAAAATGATCAATTAATGATGATTTGCTAAATATATTATCATATATCCATAAAACTAATTGTATTAAATTAAGAATTCTAGTATAGATATACAATTATAGACACAAAAAGTTCTTTCAGTATATTCTTGGTTGAAGGAAGCAGTTCAAAAAACAATATGTGTAATATAACCACATTTCATAAAAATAGTTGTAGATAAAAAGCTGTAAAATTAACAGCAAGGAAAATACTGGTGTTAAATCTGGATTTTGAGACTGAGGACAGTAAGTATTTACATTGTTTCCACTATCTAGTCTGATTGCAGTAAAATAATATCACTTGCAAAATAAACAAAATAATGTTTGGACAGAAGAGATATATCAAGTCAATTTAAGCAACGTTAAAAGTAAATAGTATCAGAATAAAAAAGAACAAGAGTGTTGAAAACAAAAAACAACATCTTCATCTCTCACTTAAAAGAAAGAAAACATAGTTAACAAAGGACAGAACATGAAGCAAATACGTTGGCATTGCTGCAGCTGGGGAGTGGAGTAGAGAGTGGCTTTGTAAGGGAGTAGACATATGTTTGGAGGAGGAATAGAAACACTCGTGAAGGCCACATTCCCAAGGCACAGCCTACTAAAAAAGCTGAGATATGATTGGAAGATTATAGAATACACCCCTTTCTTCACAAGCACCAACCAGGTTCCAGAATAAGAACAGTCTATTATAGTTGAAAGTGCCAGAAGATGCAGATTCACTCAGGGCACTTATAGAAGCCCTGAGTCAAGAAGGGAGATGAAAACAAGGACACCTGAGGAATTTGAAATCTGTGTTACCAGTAGCTATAACAAACATTATACACAGTCCAACTCCTAGCCATGTTCATACAAATTCTCATATTTTTTTTTTAAATTTTTTTTCAACGTTTATTTATTTTTGGGACAGAGAGAGACAGAGCATGAACAGGGGAGGGGCAGAGAGAGAGGGAGACACAGAATCGGAAACAGGCTCCAGGCTCTGAGCCATCAGCCCAGAGCCCGACGCGGGGCTCGAACTCCCGGACCGCGAGATCGTGACCTGGCTGAAGTCGGACGCTCAACCGACTGCACCACCCAGGCGCCCCCAAATTCTCATATTAAAGGCCTATTTAATGTGTTTGGCTGATACAGCATGTCTGTGTGACTTTCAACAAAAAATTAGAAGACATGGAGCACCTAGCTGGCTCACTCAGTAGAGCATGCACTCTTGATCTTGGAGCTGTAAGTTTAAACCCCCATTGGGTGTAGAGATGACTTAAAAGTAAAATATTAAAAACAAAAAAAATCAAAGCATGAAAAAAGGCCAGAATAAAGAAAGTCTGAAGAGACCTCTACCAGAACCAGACTTAAATATGATCCAGTTGTTGGATTTCTCAGCCATGAGCCCATGTTAAGGGCTCTATTGTCAAAAGTAGACAAAATGCAAAACTAGATGAGTAATGTCAGCAGAGATAAGGAAATTATGAGAAAGAATCAAAGGCAAGGCTAGAAAACTGCTTTTAGAACTGAAAAACAAACAACCCAATTAAAAAGTTGGTTAAGATATCCAAACAAACATCTTACCAAAGAAGATACACAAGTGGGGAATAAGCACTAAAAAGAATGTTGACATCATTTTTCATAAGAGAAATTAAATACAAATTAAAACAACAACGAACTATAATAATGCATCTGTAAGAGGCCCTAAAAGTAAATAAATTAATAAAACTTACAATACCTATTGCTGTTAAGGATGCAAAGCAGTAGGAAATCTCATTCATTCCTCATACTATGAAAAATGGTATAGCCACTTTGGAAGAGAGTATGGCAGTTACCTATAAAACTAAATGTAGTCTTCCTATACAGTCTAGTAATCATATTCCAAAGACATTTATGTAAGTAATTTGAAATTTTATGTACACACAAAAACCTAAATACAAGTAATGTTTGTAACAGCTTTATTCATCATTGCCCTAAAATAGAAGAAACTGAGATATCCTTCAATAAGTAAATGGATAAGTTGTGGTACATGCATGCATACAACAGAGTATTGTTCATTGATACATGAATGAACTATTCACACAAAAAATGGATGAATTTGAAATGCATATTCAAAGTGAAACAAACGAAATGGAAAAATGCTACAATCTGTATGATTCCATTTACATGACAGTACAGAAAAGGAGAAGAAGGAGGAGGAGGGGGAGGGGGAGGAAGGGAGGGGGAGGAGGAGGTGGAGAGAGAGGGGGAGGAGGAGGAGGAAATCTCAATGTTTGCCAAAGTTTGGGAAGGGGAAGAAGGCTAAATACATAACAAGTACTTTTTAGAAGATATTTTACTAACTCTCTTTACTAACTGTAGGTTAGTAAACACACATATATATCCAGACTGTCCACTGATAAAGCCTGGAAGCAAAGGCATCCCAGTACCAATGAAAAGATCCAACACCCAAGACTTGTTTTCTAATTCCATTCTCTGGGAAAAGGAATAAGATCTTGAAGAAATGGCTAATTCTGTGGCAGGGGCAAGAAATATAAAAGATGAGCCTGGAACCACTTCTAGTTCTAAACATTAAGCGCTCAAACAAACAGAAACAAAAACAAGCCATTAGAACAATAAAGTAAATAATATACAAACAACAACAAAATGTAATATTGGACTGTAACTCAAATTATAAAATAAATACCAATGCTTCCATAGTAATTTAAATAAATGACAAAATAAATTAAAAAAAAAATAAGTGGTCTGAAGCCATGACTTACAGAGTGCGATATGGAAAGGAAGGAAACATTGTAAAGTCTGGAATAACCTTGCAAACACTGTCTCTGCCACATGATCAGTATCCACATTAACAATGATGTGTCATGTTAATCACACATAGTGATAACACACATAGTCTTTTACATTTGTGGCCTTTCTCCTAAGAACCATAACTTCAGTCTAATTTTGAGAGAAATGTTTACAAAAAACTACTGAGAGACATTCTACAAAATATCTACCCAGCACCCCTCAAAACTGCCAAGGTCATCACAAAAAATAAAAGTCAGAGAAGTTGTTTTAGTGTAGAGTAACCTAAGAAGACATGATGACCAAATGTAATGTGGTTTTATGGAAGGGATCCCGAAACAGATAAAGAACATTATGGAACAACTAAGGAAATTCTCATGAACTATGATATTTAGATAATATATCAGTATTGTTTAATTGTGACAAATGTATCATATCAATGTAATAGGTCAGTAATAAGGGAACTGGGTATGAGGTGCACTGAAATTCTCTGTACTATTTTTGCATGTTTTCTGTAAAAGTAAACCTGTCCTTTAAAATGCCTATTTTGGGGGCATCTGGTTGGCTTAGTCGGTTAAGTGGCCAACTCTTGATTTTGGCTCAGGTCAGGATCTCATGGTCATGAGATTGAGGCCTGCCTTGGGTCCACTCCATGCTTGGAGCCTCCTTAAAATTCTCCCCCTCCCTCTCCCTCTGCCCCTCCACAGCTGGCTTGAGTTCTCTCTCTGTCAAAACATACGTAAGAGATGAATTACTGGGTTCTACTGAAGCCAAGAAGACTATGCTAACAATATGTTAACTAACTTGAGAATAAAAAAAAAAGTCTATTTTAAAAAGGCCAAAAATAATATTCTGAAAAAATTTTTCATGGTACACTCAAATTTCTTTCATTATTTGTTGCTTTAAATTTTATAATTATTTCTTGTTCTAGGAACAGTGATTTCTTCATCATCTGCTTCCTGTAAATCCTGAGCTTAAGGCTCATCGCCCAGTCTATTAGGCAATTGCTCATGCTGGCTGGATTATCTGGGAAACACACACCCCAGAGTCTATTCCTTGAGGCATCATTTTCTGAGAATATCTGATGCAGTCCTTTTCATTGAGACCTTAAGGCTGTCTTTGGTATTTCTTCTGAAAGATGCTATCTCTCACCAAAGGCCCTAGCTGGGACCTTAGGCAAACTTGAAGAGAGAGCCGAAACCATACATTGATTTCAACTATATGATTGTCTCAGGTCAGTTTATCACAGACACTGAATAATCAGAATAAGAGAAAGCTGAATCCCTTTTTGGGGATTATAGTACATCAGGGCAGGAGTCTACCCTAAATTATTTCATAAGGACTCAGTCAATGTTTTCCCTGTAGGGAAGAATGAATTCCAGACGGCAAAAGTATGAGACAAATTTTTCAGCTTTAAAATCTATCTTACAAGGGTATGTGTAATAATGTCCAGAAATAAAGTCCTTTTAGATTAAAAAAAAAAAATTAGAGTTGAGAGAGAGAATAAATTCAGCTCCCACCCTCATCTCCATTCTTGGTATTTCACTTCACCTCATCTCCTTATTCCTAGAGATGTATTTCTCTTGGTTGTTTGTGCATTTTTTTAGTGTTTGTGAAAATATAAGCCAATATGAATATGTATTTTCCTATTTCTTACACAAAGATAGCACAGTATGTGCTAGTGCCTGTCCTGTAATGTGGCTCAGTTACTCCCTTCTCTTACTTCTTCAGAGCATCTTTCATGTCTTCCCTTCTTCGATGCCCGCTGCAAACTTTCTGCCTCCTGGTACCACCTGTTCATATTTCTGGACACAGAATACTTGCTTGTTTTAAAGAATTGCTATTGAGTAAGTTTGAATGGTGCCTTTACACCCAGTCATCTCATAACCCCCAAATTCCCATCCCTTTAAATCAGCTGTAGTGAGATGATTGGGGTCAAATGGAAGCAGCTTGGTCATTCCTACAAAAAATGGAATCAACTACTGATGCTCCCTGAATGGAGGCTGTAGGTGTGGCTGTTTCCATCAGAAGGGGTGGTGAGCATGAGAGAAAACTGATTGGTCAAACTTTGTACATCATTTAGTTATCTCTTGTCTTCTATTACCTGTCAAATAGAAGACAGATGATTAACATGATATTTTGGGACTGGCTCATTCTAGCTTTGTCACTTCTCTGAGAACCACATCAGTGTAACAGATTTTATTCCCTGAAGATACTCAACTTTTCTCATACTTTTCCCTGGCTTTCCCTTCCATGTGAAATATTCCTTCATCTTCTAAATCAATATTACTATTTCATATGTAAGCACAGAGTTCTATGTTTTTATTTCTACTTTATACTGGGATTAATTATAAGCAAAGAATGATAAAAATGAATGTAGTGAACAAAACATATATAAAAGGTTAACTTGGTTCTGTGAACTCAGGAGGGCTTATATGTACTGCAAATCACTTGCTCCTCCCATGGAGACTGCTCAGAACAGTGTAGGAAATAAGTTGAGTAAGAATACATCTGTAATGGCTTGCATACTTTTTTCATTGGCATTGTTGCCTTGAAGAAATCATAAATGGGGAGGGACAGAAATTATTCTATTGCCCTGAGTAGTTTAGCTAGGGCTTTTGTCAGTTGCCTAAATATTCTCTCCCTGCCCTTAATATTTTTCATGAGGTTTGAAACCCAAAGGAAGAAGTAGAAAAGGAAGTCAATACATTACATGGGAAAAGCATTATTTTCTCTTTTTCTTTTTTTTTTTTTAAGTGCAAAGGAGACACATACTTATGCAAATGAGTCACCAGAAACAGCTCTATTCTGGAATGACACCCATTTAGAAATGACTGAAGCTTCATAGTTCCACCTTGAGAACCACTTTCTATTTCACTTTGCAGTTGCCAAACACAAAATTGCTTCATTTCTCAAGGAACTAAAAATGACTTCCATATCCTTTAGTTGTACAACCTACAGATGTGGTTACTTTGAATCTCTTCAATTCCAACTGATAGGTCCAGGTTTAAAATTTCAAAAAAAAGTTAATTAGAACATGTATTTAGGGATGATGTAATCCAACTTCCAAGTAAGAAAAATATTTAAAATAATAGAATGAATATGTCAAAATCCCTACCAAAGGAAGAATTCATTTTCAGCATTTAAAAACTACACGGACACATCTGATGTACCATGTTTGGTCAGTACTTCAAACATATCAATGTTATTTGCAGAGTAAATATATCCTTTTAGGTATATTTTATCCTTTTAGGTATATTTTCCCCAGTGGTGGGCTTATTGGTATCATAAAAATGTGCAGTTTTTGAATGTTGCATATATACATAAGGATGCCATGGCCAGAAATATACTTTTTTTTTCCTGGTGAAATTTGTAAACAACTATGTCAATGAATATAGTGAAAGAATTTTTCAGACTTTGAGCACACAAGGCAATAGGACTAGTTTTGATATGACAATTTCAATTGAGGCATATACTTTTATGTTTTGTTTTGTAAAAGTATTAAACACCTTCTACCTACAATGAACTGTGACAAGAAGTAGTTTTGTAAAGATGAGAGATGAATACCTGATTTTGATGCTTGAATTTTTCACCTCTATCACTTTCCTCAACTGCCTAAAGAAGGCAGGGAGGGAAGAGATCCTTTTATTCTTTCCAATAACTAAAACGAAAGCAGAAATAATGTTTGGGTAGTCTCCAATGTTCATGTACTGATTTTTTCCCTGTGAACAAGGTTCTTGAGATATATGTAAAAAAACTAATTTGAATTGCCATTTTTATGTGCTTGCTGCTGGAATTCAATAAGCGATTAGTGGATTTTTAGTATGTTAGTTACAAATGTGATTTGAGCATCTATAGTGATACTTATTTTTAAAAATTATTTTCAAAGATGTTTGCATTGCTGGTTTTAATTAGCTACCCTTCAGATGAGTAACATATTAAGGTATATTTTCAGTCCTTTGGCTTAATGTATTTTTCACTGGTTTATTATTCTCTGAGAGCTTGACTTAAAACAAGTATTGATGCAGAGAAGCAGAAAGCAATTTTTGAACAGGAGACACTGCCAGGGAATATAGCCCATATATAGCCTATGTAGTACTCCTTTTGAACAGATAAATTATAAAGCCTCTGGAATGGAGCTCCAGGGAGGGAAAAGAATCCTTCATGGAATTCTTTATTCCATGCAGATAACACCAAGAAAATTGTGCAGGTTACACTGTTCAGCTGAGTCAGCCAACAAACTTTACTTAATCCCCCTTTTTTATGCATTTTATGCCAAAGCATATATTAGGCTCTTAACATACTATCTTACTTATTCCTCAAATTAATCCTACAAAACAAGTAACCATTTCATTACATATCCTACAGAAAAACTACTTGTGATGAGCAGTGAAATGTGTTGAGATCACTTCCATCCAGTTTTTTCCTAAAAATATCAGTATCATTCATTGTAGACTCCTTTGGATCACATGAGTGGAGGGAAGATAGAGCAGGAAGGGGAACCCCTCTGGAAAGCACAGGGACCTGAGACACAGAGACAACCCGGTGAGTCTGGTAAACTATTAATAATTTGAATTTTTATTTTGTGTACAAAATAGAGACATTAAAATATTCATAATAAGAGGTTGATATTATTTAAAAATCAAATGAAAGGTAATGAAACATCGAGAAAATGATTGTTCTTCCTAAATTAATGGGAGACACAGCAGGTTATAAAGGTGAAGCAATATTGTAGAAGTGATTTTGCAGACCTCTTATTATGGAAATATAAAGGAAGAGGGAAAATATAGCCAGTTATACCTGAGGACACTGCAGCTTTCTGTGGATCACTGAACAGCCATCATAAATGAATTTTGTGTAAATTAAATGCAAAACTTTACTTCAGAAATGTCTTCCTAATATTAATCTAAACAGTATTTTGTGAATGACGCCACTATATCAAGAAACCAGGATTGAAACCTGGATTTATCTTTGATCTCTAGTCACCAAGGCTGTTTTTTAAAATTTTTTTTAATGTTTATTTATTTTTGAAGGAGATAGAGACACAGAGTGTGAGTGGGGATGGGCAAGAGGAGGGAGACACAGAATGTGAAGGAGGCTTCAGGCTCTGAGCTGTCAGCACAGAGCCCAACACAGGGCTTGAACTCATGAGCTGTGAGATCATGACCTAAGCCAAAGTCAGATGCTTAACCGACTGAACCACCCACGGGTCCCAACCGAAGCCAATTTTTTTTTATCATATCTCTTAATTATTTCCCATTTTCCATGTTTCTCATCAACAGCTAAAACATGGGGTAATCACTGTACTTTTGCCAATTTTGTGACTTCCCAGCTAGCCTGTCTCCTTGTCCATTCCAGTCTACACCTCCTCATCTTTTTGTTCTAACTTCTAAAACTTCTTTCTTTGGTCACGGTTTTTTCTTAAAACTGCAGTGTCAAAATGACACATAGGAAAAAAAAAGTTCTTAACATTCTCAACAAATGTAATCTAATCATTATAAAGTCACTAGGTCTGACTATCAATTTTCAGAAAACACGGAATAGATGAAGCTGTTATGTGTGTGTGTGTGTGTGTGTGTGTGTGTGTGCATATACACACATGTACACACATACTCATTAAGATGCAGTAAGCAAAACCCAGGCTCAGAGAAATTCTACAGACAAATGATCATTTTTATTCAACAGTTCCACTGCATAGAAGAGAAAGATTGAGAGACAGAGTGAGAAAGAGAGAGAGAAAGAGGGAGGGGGAGGGAGGGAGGGAGGGAGGGAGAAAAGAGGCTATGAGGAAGAGGAGAAATGATAAATTAAATATCTGTAATAAATATATTCAACAAAGTGAGTGCAGAAGCCTTACCTGGGTTCTGGTTGAAGCAAATAGACTTCAAATATATGAAGTAATCTGAACACTGACCAAATATTTATTGATATTCAGAATGCATTGTTATTTGTATTAGGGATCATGTTTAAATATTCATGGCAGAAATCAAAAGATATGTAAAGATAGATATACAGAGTGTGCATCAAACTAATCTAGTAGAGGGAGGGCATTTGTCTGAGTCTAGATGAAAGGCTTTCAAGCATTTTTATGCATTAGAATTACCTGAAAGATGATTGCTAGGTTCTGTTTCTAGAGTTCATGATTGAGTATGTCTAGGATGGAGCCTAAAGATTTGCATTTCTAACAAGTTCTTGAACGATGCTGCTGCTGCTGGCATAGGCACCACAGTTTGAGAATCATTTGACAGAGGTAAAAACATTGTCCATGAGTTGATAGTTATTGAGGCCAGGAGACAGGTGTATGGGGCTTCGTTAAGCCATTCTTTCTACTTTTATATGTGTTGGATATTTTTTGTTTTGAAAAGCTGAAAAATATCCAGAATGTATTTCTAATGTTGGATTTCAGGATACTATCTAATGGGAAAGAGAAAGAAGATAGTGATTGGGAGGGGCACTGCAGGGGATTTGGGATGCCATTGTGTGCTATTTCTTGACCTGGGAAAGGTTTACATGGTGTGCTCACTTTGTGATAATTCACTATGTCTTGTATTATCATGTTATCCTTTAATAAATTGTCTTTTAAAAAAGAAATTCTATGGTATTTATCATTTATTTTCTGGCATCAAAGATAACATAGATCTGTTTCAGAGATAACAGAGATGAGGAAAACTAGCAAATGGCCAAAAAACTACAGTAAAGATAGATTGGATGGATGGATAGATAGATTGATAGATTTACTGTGATTTTTTTACTTACTGAGATTCAGTGCTTTTGAGGATATTGGGGAGCACTGCTTAATTAATCCAAGTTTATTCCATCTCTAGAGTGGATAGCATCTCATAACACCGCCTGCATCGGCAAGTTTCTGAGCGAGGTGGTAAAGACATTTCCATTTTTATAAGAAAACATTGACAACAACAAATATTTCAGTCCTCATGGCATTTCTCCTTTCCTCTTTACAGCAAAGTACTTCAGAAGTGTTCATTACACTCTCATCTCTTACATTCTCCCCTGTAGTCGCTCATCCCTATCATTCTACTGGTATTATTGTTGTCAAAGATAATATGGACTTCCTTGTTACCAATTCTAATGGCCATTTCTCAGTCTTCCTCTTATGTGAACTATGGCAGTGTTTGACACGTGCATTCAGTTCTTCCTTTCTGGAGATATTGACTTAAAGGACACTGTTTGGTTCCCCTCTTTTCTCATTGGACAGTCCATCTTAGGATTGTTGACTAGTTTTCCTCAACTTTTTAATTTCTGAAATTTGGGGTGTGCTGAGATTGATACCTTTTGTTTTCTCTTTGTTTTATTCTGGTGGTATTCTGGTATTATACTGATCCCCATGACTATAAATTCCATCTACATCCTGATGATTCCAACATGTATATCTTTTTGGCTTATCTCTCTTTGGACCCTTGACTCAAGTATTCAGACATCTACTATCAACATTTCTGATTAGGTTCTCAGAGGTAATCTCAAATGCATCTTGTGCAGAACAAATTATGATTTAAAAAAAAAATCTCAGGGGTGCCTCATGGCTCAGTTAAGCATCTGACTCTTAATCTCAGCTCAGGTCTTGGTCTCAGGGTCGTGAGTTCAAGCCCTTTGTTGGGCTCCACAAAAAAAAAAAAAAAAAATGGGAATAAAAAAATCTCAAAACTGTCCATCCCTCAGTTTTCCACATTAGTAAATGATACCACAAGCTTTCTCCGGTGTCAAGCCAGACATCTAGAATTTACCTTTGATCTCTCTCTTTTCAGTGCCAAAATGCTATAATCAGTGTTAGCAGAAAGTTTTACTTTGATGAATGGAACAAATATTGAAAATGACCCTAGTAATGAGGTATTCCTCTTTCTCCAAGTAGGAATGGACTTGGGTTCTCCTTCCCTAAACAGAAGCTATTTCAGTAGCTCCCAGAGTGAACATATGCTGGGCAGTTGGTATTCCCAAACACCTGTGAAAAGTTGGCAGCCAATATGTACTGTGTGGCATCCAGATAATTTGTTTTCCTTTTTGAAAAAAAAAATCTTTTAAGAAGGCATATTAACAGGAGTTGTGAGATACCTTCACCCGAATGCAGATCTACCCTGTGAGTTCAGCCCTGACTCTAGGACTTCTTACCATGTGTAACTGGGGAACTATGCTTTGGTTTCCTGCACAGACACTGGCTTTGTAAGTTTCACCATTCAAGTCTGTCCCTTAACCCACGTAAAGTGACACTGTAGAATTCTTCCCTTACCCTATTAAATGGGAGGTGGCTAATAGCAAATCACCCACTTTGCCACCCAAATGGCAACCATGAGGGGACCCTTCTTACAAAACCCATTTTAGTTCTGGTTCCAAAATCTATTTCAAATGTGTCTATTCTATCTCTACTGACACCATCATGTACCAAACTGCTGTCATCTTCTTCCTGCATAATTGCAAGTGTTACTGTGTTTCTTGCTTTCACTTTTACGTTCTGAAATCTGTCCATCCTTCTAATCCGAGAGATGTTTTCAAGTATAAAGGCATTTTATATCACATTTCTTTTACATTCTCATTAATAGTGTCCTACTACTCTTAAGTAAAATTCATGACCTAAAATAGCATCATTTCCCTCTGCCTGCATGTCCAGTATCTTCTCAGTTCACCTGCCTCTCATGATGTGTATCTAGTTCTAGCTTTTGAATATTTCTCAGGATAAGTTAATTTCAATAAGTTTTTATTGCTATATAACAAACTATCACAAGCTGTATTATATCTGAGGGATGTTTTATTATAAAATTGGACAGAACTCAGCAGGGTGGTTCTTTTGCTCCATCTGGCATTAACTGAGGCTACTTGGTGTTTTCAGCTGGTGGATGGTCTTGTATGGAGGGTCCATGATAGATTTACTCACATGCCTGATGCCTTGAAGGATTGGCAGAAAGGCTAACTAAACTGGGTTTCTCTTTCTCTTCATGTTGTCTCAGAGCCTCTCCCCCGGTCTCTCATGCTATGTTATGTTATGTTATGTTATGTTATGTTATGTTATGTTATGTTATGTTATGTTTTTTTACAAGACAGCATAGGGTTCCAGGAGAAAATTCCAGGAGAAATTCCAGTCTCATAGGCCTGTCCCATATACTGGCTAGCATCATTTCTGCTATTTTATTGGTCAAAGCAGTCACAGAATCTCCCCAGATTTAGGGGTAGAAGAAAAGTACCATCTCTCATTGGGAATAGGCCATCTTTAATCCTCCACATGGAACCTTGTGTTTCTTAGCCTAGAATCTTCTCAGTAGACTGACCCTGTCACTTTCTTCAAACTTACCTAAGATATCAAATGCCTTGGCTTAAAATTCCTCACCAAACCTATCAAAACTATAATCTTCCAAAAGTATACATTGTGACAATATCTTATTTATTGACTTCAGATTTCTGAGTGTAGTCCAAGTAAATTCTGTTACTTGCATTATTCACAGTCTCCTCTACTAAATGCAATTGCCACAATAAACACAACTGTATCTTGCTTGCTATTTTTTTCTCTAGCTCTTAGCACTTTATTTACACAAGGTAGGCCTTTGATAGTTTTTTTTTGTTTGTTTGTTTGTTTTTGAATGATAAGGGCAGCGAGTCCTAGAATATGAATGATTTTCCCAAATGTAGATTATGTAGTGCAGATTTAGGACAGCAGCCTGAATGAAATATGGCCTTTTGTAGCAACGTGGATGGAACTGGAAAGTGTTATGCTAAGTGAGATAAGTCATACAGAGAAAGACAGATACCATATGTTTTCACTCTTATGTGGATCCTGAGAAACTTAACAGAAGACCATGGGGGAGAGAAGGGAAAAAAAGAGAGGGAGGGAGGCAAACCATAAGAGACTCTTAAAAACTGAGAATAAACTGAGGGTTGATGAGGGGAGGGAGGGAGGTGAAAGTGGGTGATGGACACTGAGGAGGACACCTGTTGGGATGAGCACTGGGTGTTGTATGGAAACCAATTTGACAATAAATTTCATATTAAAAAAAAAGGGAAACCTGTAATCAGGAAGAAACCTGTCCGAAGTTTAGTCACACTGAGGGGAGGGTTAAGCCCTTTCTTACTCTTCTAACTCTTGTTACAGTTGCAATCTAGTTAAATACTTCTTGGGTATCCACAAAGATAGGAAGTTTAAAGTGATTAATACTAAAAATGTATAATGAAATCATATTCATTTCATTCTTTTAATGTAATTGCCCAATGTACATAATAAATGTAATATATACTAACAGATGAACAGGGAGTGGAATAGGGTTGCCATCTATAGAAAAGAACATCATTAATGATGGGAAAGAAACTTCACAAAGACATGGTAGAGCACCTTAACACATTTTGAAAAGTTATTAAAAGGTACCATAGATCTCAGAATAATGCTCCTTCTTTTCTCAGCCATTGAAAAAATTTAATGGATATAAATCAATGGAGACAGATTTGTATACCGAGATATTTGGTTATGTTCATGAATTATGCTGTTTAAATTTGATTTGATGCTTACTTACAAAAGGGCACTGTAGGATATTTCTTAACCAATGGAAATACACAAATTCAGGATGAGGAGATGAGAAGTATCAAAATTATTTATGGCATACTATATGAACTTTTAACAGAGGATTTAACTTAATCCAGTGATAGATAGCAAGCAAAATTTATGTTAAGTATTTTATTCATTCATTCACTTATTCATTCATTCATTGAATAAATATTTATTTATCCACTGCTTTATGCCAGGAACTGTTCTAAGTTTTAGAGATAAAGCAACAAATCAAACATTCAATGGTCTTGCTCTTAACGGAGCGTGTATTCTTGTTGGAGAGGACAGATAGTAAGCAAACATAATGCATGAGGCGATAACAATGAAAAAAAATTAAAGTTGTGTTTAATGTAATATCTGAAGAAAGAGTATAGAGAAGCTGAGCAAAATAAAGGATAGATGGGAAGAATATTCCAGTCAGAGACTATGATCATGTGTATAGTACTTGAGATTAGGACAGCATGTAAATTTCACAGACTGGTGTGGTTGAGACAAAGATTGTAAAATGGGTCAGGAGTATCACCATGGAAGTTGAAAAAGAGGGTAAGACCCTATACGATTCCACCTTGTAGGACAGTGTAAGGATTTTGCACTTTATCATAATAGAATTAAAAGCTACTGAGGGGTTCTAAGGATAGAAATAACATTATATTTAAAATATATATTAATATCTGGGTATAAAGGCTACAATTTCTTATTTAATTAATTAATTAATTAATTAATTTATTTATTTATTTATTTTGAGTGACAAAGCGAGCAGGGGAGGGGCAGAGAGAGAGAGAGGGAGAGAAAATCCCAAGCAGGCTCTGCACTATTAGTGCAGAGCCGGAGGTGGGTCTGGATCATGACCTGAGCCGAATGCAAGAGTCAGATGCTTAACTGACTGAGCCACCCAGGCACCCCTACAATTTCATTTTATTTATTTATTTATTTATTTTTCTGAAATTTATTGACAAATTGGTTTCCATACAACACCCAGTGCTCATCCCAAAAGGTGCCCTCCTCAATACCCATCACCCACCCTCTCCTCCCTCCCACCCCCCATCAACCCTCAGTTTGTTCTCAGTTTTTAATAGTCTCTTATGCTTTGGCTCTCTCCCATTCTAACCTCTTTTTTTTTTTTTTTCCTTCCCCTCCCCCATGGGTTCCTGTTAAGTTTCTCAGGATCCACATAAGAGTGAAACCATATGGTATCTGTCTTTCTCTGTATGGCTTATTTCACTTAGCATCACACTCTCCAGTTCCATCCACGTTGCTACAAAAGGCCATATTTCATTTTTTCTCATTGCCACGTAATATTCCATTGTGTATATAAACCACAATTTCTTTATCCATTCATCAGTTGATGGACATTTAGGCTCTTTCCATAATTTGGCTATTGTTGAGAGTGCTGCTATGAACATTGGGGTACAAGTGGCCCTATGTTCAAGGAGCATCAGTGCTCCTGTATCCCTTGGATAAATTCCTAGCAGTGCTATTGCTGGGTCATAGGGTAGGTCTATTTTTAATTTTCTGAGGAACCTCCACACTGCTTTCCAGAGCGGCTGCACCAATTTGCATTCCCACCAACAGTGCAAGAGGGTTCCCGTTTCTCCACATCCTCTCCAGCATCTATAGTCTCCTGATTTGTTCATTTTGGCCACTCTGACTGGCGTGAGGTGATACCTGAGTGTGGTTTTGATTTGTATTTCCCTGATAAGGAGCGACGCTGAACATCTTTTCATGTGCCTGTTGGCCATCCGGATGTCTTCTTTAGAGAAGTGTCTATTCATGTTTTCTGCCCATTGCTTCACTGGGTTATTTGTTTTTCGGGTGTGGAGTTCGGTGAGCTCTTTATAGATTTTGGATACTAGCCCTTTGTCCAGTATGTCATTTGCGAATATCTTTTCCCATTCCGTTGGTTGCCTTTTAGTTTTGTTGGTTGTTTCCTTTGCTGTGCAGAAGCTTTTTATCTTCATAAGGTCCCAGGAATTCACTTTTGTTTTTAATTCCCTTGCCTTTGGGGATGTGTCGAGTAAGAGATTGCTACGGCTGAGGTCAGAGAGGTCTTTTCCTGCTTTCTCCTCTAAGGTTTTGATGGTGTCCTGTCTCACATTTAGGTCCTTTATCCATTTTGAGTTTATTTTTGTGAATGGTGTGAGAAAGTGGTCTAGTTTCAACCTTCTGCATGTTGCTGTCCAGTTCTCCCAGCACCATTTGTTAAAGAGGCTGTCTTTTTTCCATTGGATGTTCTTTCCTGCTTTGTCAAAGATGAGTTGGCCATACGTTTGTGGGTCTAGTTCTGGGGTTTCTATTCTATTCCATTGGTCTATGTGTCTGTTTTTGTGCCAATACCATGCTGTCTTGATGATGACAGCTTTGTAGTAGAGGCTAAAGTCTGGGATTGTGATGCCTCCTGCTTTGGTCTTCTTCTTCAAAATTCCTTTGGCTATTCGGGGCCTTTTGTGGTTCCATATGAATTTTAGGATTGCTTGTTCTAGTTTCGAGAAGAATGCTGGTGCAATTTTGATTGGGATTGCATTGAATGTGTAGATAGCTTTGGGTAGTATTGACATTTTGACAATATTTATTTTTCCAATCCATGAGCAGGGAATGTCTTTCCATTTCTTTAAATCTTCTTCAATTTCCTTCATAAGCTTTCTATAGTTTTCAGCATACAGATCCTTTACATCTTTGGTTAGATTTATTCCTAGGTATTTTATGCTTCTTGGTGCAATTGTGAATGGGATCAGTTTCTTTCTTTGTCTTTCTGTTGCTTCATTGTTAGTGTATAAGAATGCAACTGATTTCTGTACATTGATTTTGTATCCTGCAACTTTGCTGAATTCCTGTATCAGTTCTAGCAGACTTTTGGTGGAGTCTGTCGGATTTTCCATGTATAATATCATGTCATCTGCAAAAAGTGAAAGCTTGACTTCATCTTTGCCAATTTTGATGCCTTTGATTTCCTTTTGTTGTCTGATTGCTGATGCTAGAACTTCCAGCACTATGTTAAACAGCAGCGGTGAGAGTGGGCATCCTTGTCGTGTTCCTGATCTCAGGGAAAAAGCTTTCAGTTTTTCCCCGTTGAGGATGATGTTAGCTGTGGGCTTTTCATAAATGGCTTTTATGATCTTTAAGTATGTTCCTTCTATCCCGACTTTCTCAAGGGTTTTTATTAAGAAAGGGTGCTGGATTTTGTCGAAGGCCTTTTCTGCATCGATTGACAGGATCATATGGTTCTTCTCTCTTTTTTTGTTAATGTGATGTATCACGTTGATTGATTTGCGAATGTTGAACCAGCCCTGCATCCCAGGAATGAATCCCACTTGATCATGGTGAATAATTCTTTTTATATGCCGTTGAATTCGATTTGCTAGTAACTTATTGAGAATTTTTGCATCCATATTCATCAGGGATATTGGCCTGTAGTTCTCTTTTTTTACTGGGTCTCTGTCTGGTTTAGGAATCAAAGTCATACTGGCTTCATAGAATGAGTCTGGAAGTTTTCCTTCCCTTTCTATTTCTTGGAATAGCTTGAGAAGGATAGGTATTATCTCTGCTTTAAACGTCTGGTAGAACTCCCCTGGGAAGCCATCTGGTCCTGGACTCTTATTTGTTGGGAGATTTTTGATAACCGATTCAATTTCTTCGCTGGTTATGGGTCTGTTCAAGCTTTCTATTTCCTCCTGATTGAGTTTTGGAAGAGTGTGGGTGTTCAGGAATTTGTCCATTTCTTCCAGGTTGTCCAATTTGTTGACATATAAGTTTTCATAGTATTCCCTGATAATTGTTTGTATCTCTGAGGGATTGGTTGTAATCATTCCATTTTCATTCATGATTTTATCTATTTGGGTCATCTCCCTTTTCTTTTTGAGAAGCCTGGCTAGAGGTTTGTCAATTTTGTTTATTTTTTCAAAAAACCAACTCTTGGTTTCGTTGATCTGCTCTACAGTTTTTTTAGTTTCTATATTGTTTATTTCTGCTCTGATCTTTATTATTTCTCTTCTTCTGCTGGGCTTAGGCTGCCTTTGCTGTTCTGCTTCTAGTTCCTTTAGGTGTGCTGTTAGATTTTGTATTTGGGATTTTTCTTGTTTCTTGAGATAGGCCTGGATTGCAATGTATTTTCCTCTCAGGACTGCCTTTGCTGCGTCCCAAAGCGTTTGGATTGTTGTATTTTCATTTTCGTTTGTTTCCATATATTTTTTAATTTCTTCTCTAATTGCCTGGTTGACCCACTCATTCGTTAGTAGGGTGTTCTTTAACCTCCATGCTTTTGGAGGTTTTCCAGACTTTTTTCTGTGGTTGATTTCAAGCTTCATAGCATTGTGGTCTGAAAGTAAGCATGGTATAATTTCAATTCTTGTAAACTTATGAAGGGCTGTTTTGTGACCCAGTATATGATCTATCTTGGAGAATGTTCCATGTGCACTCGAGAAGAAAGTATATTCTGTTGCTTTGGGATGCAGAGTTCTAAATATATCTGTCAAGTCCATCTCATCCAATGTCTCATTCAGGGCCCTTGTTTCTTTATTGACCGTGTGTCTAGATGATCTATCCATTTCTGTAAGTGGTGTATTAAAGTCCCCTGCAATTACCACATTCTTATCAATAAGGTTGCTTATGTTTATGAGTAATTGTTTTATATATTTGGGGGCTCCGGTATTCGGCGCATAGACATTTATAATTGTTAGCTCTTCCTGATGGATAGACCCTGTAACTATTATATAATGTCCTTCTTCATCTCTTGTTACAGCCTTTAATTTAAAGTCTAGTTTGTCTGATATAAGTATGGCTACTCCAGCTTTCTTTTGGCTTCCAGTCGCATGATAAATAGTTCTCCATCCCCTCACTCTCAATCTAAAGGTGTCCTCAGGTCTAAAATGAGTCTCTTGTAGACAGCAAATAGATGGGTCTTGTTTTTTTATCCATTCTGATACCCTATGTCTTTTGGTTGGCGCATTTAATCCATTTACATTCAGTGTTATTATAGAAAGATACGGGTTTAGAGTCATTGTGATGTCTGTATGTTTTATGCTTGTAGTGATGTCTCTGGGACTTTGTCTCACAGGGTCCCCCTTAGGATCTCTTGTAGGGCTGGTTTTAGTGGTGACAAATTCCTTCAGTTTTTGTTTGTTTGGGAAGACCTTTATCTCTCCTTCTATTCTAAATGACAGACTTGCTGGATAAAGGATTCTCGGCTGCATATTTTTTCTGTCTAGCACCCTGAAAATCTCGTGCCAATTCTTTCTGGCCTGCCAAGTTTCAAAAGAGAGATCAGTCACGAGTCTTATAGGTCTCCCTTTATATGTGAGGGCACGTTTACCCCTTGCTGCTTTCAGAATTTTCTCTTTATCCTTGTATTTTGCCAGTTTCACTATGATATGTCGTGCAGAAGATCGATTCAAGTTACGTCTGAAGGGAGTTCTCTGTGCCTCTTGGATTTCAATGCCTTTTTCCTTCCCCAGTTCAGGGAAGTTCTCAGCTATTATTTCTTCAAGTACCCCTTCAGCACCTTTCCCTCTCTCTTCCTCCTCTGGGATACCAATTATGCGTATATTATTTCTTTTTAGTGTATCACTTAATTCTCTAATTTTCCCCTCATACTCCTGGATTTTTTTATCTCTCTTTTTCTCAGCTTCCTCTTTTTCCATAACTTTATCTTCTAGTTCACCTATTCTCTCCTCTGCCTCTTCAAGCCGAGCTGTGGTGGTTTCCATTTTGTTATGCATTTCGTTTAAAGCGTTTTTCAGCTCCTCGTGACTGTTCCTTAGTCCCTTGATCTCTGTAGCAAGAGATTCTCTGCTGTCCTGTATACTGTTTTCAAGCCCAGCGATTAATTTTATGACTATTATTCTAAATTCACTTTCTGTTATATTATTTAAGTCCTTTTTGATCAGCTCATTAGCTGTTGTTATTTCCTGGAGATTCTTCTGAGGGGAGTTCTTCCGCTTGGTCATTTTGGATAGTCCCTGGCGTGGTGAGGACCTGCAGGGCACTTCCCCTGTGCTGTGGTGTATAACTGGAGTTGGTGGGCGGGGCCGCAGTCAGACCTGATGTCTGCCCCCAGCCCACCGCTGGGGCCACAGTCAGACTGGTGTGTGCCTTCTCTTCCCCTCTCCTAGGGGCGGGATTCACTGTGGGGTGGTGTGGCTCGTCTGGGCTACTTGCACCCTGCCAGGCTTGTGATGCTGGGGATCTGGCGTATTAGCTGGGGTGGGTAGGCAAGGTGCATGGGGGCAGGAGGGGCAGGCTTAGATCGCTTCTCCTTAGGTGATCCACTTCAGGAGGGGCCCTGTGGCAGCGGGAGGGAGTCAGATCCGCTGCCGGAGGTTTGGCTCCGCAGAAGCAGTGTTGGGTGTTTGAGCGGAGCAAGCAAGTTCCCTGGCAGGAACCGGTTCCCTTTGGGATTTCGGCTGGGGGATGGGCGGGGGAAATGGCGCTGGCGAGCGCCTTTATTCCCCACCAAACTGAGCTCTGATGTCAGGGGGCTCAGCAGCTCTCCCTCCCTTTGTCCTCCAGCCTTCCCGCTTTCCGAGCAGAGCTGTTAATTTATGACCTCCCAGACGCTAAGTCGCGCTTGCTGTCGGAACACAGTCCGCCCGGCCCCTCCGCTTTTGCAAGCCAGACTCAGGGGCTCTGCTTGGCCGGCGAGCCGCCCCTCCGCCCCGGCTCCCTCCCGCCAGTCCGTGGAGCGCGCACCGCCTCGCCGCCCTTCCTACCCTCTTCCGTGGGCCTCTCGTCTGCATATGGCTCCGGCGACTCCGTTCTGCTAATCCTCTGGCGGTTTTCTGGGTTATTTAGGCAGGTGTAGATGGAATCTAAGTGATCAGCAGGACGTGCGGTGAGCCCAGCGTCCTCCTAAGCCGCCATCTTGCCGCAACGCTCCCTACAATTTCATTTTAATGGAGATGGTAAAGAAGCTTGGTGATGGAGCAGTTATATTTGTTGGTTAGGTGGTGGAAAATAAGTTGCTGTTCTACAAAGTATCTACTGTTTTAGTTATCTTCAAGAATCGTTTGATGAGGTGTGAAGGCTGGGAAGGACATTGAAAGATATATGACACTTTTTTCTTTTTAATAATTTACATTCTTGATGTTTAATTTATACATTTTGTAGTGATTTGGGAATTAGATCAACTTCTGTTTTCTCTTTTTTCAAAAGGTTATTAGCCTTCATCTTAGTATAAGCCTGAGGTGTATGTTTCTTTGTGAGGGTGCAACATTACAGGCTGTAATGCCTTCTCTATATGGAGTGTCTTGTCTTAGAAATGTGAAATGTACTGTAAACCTCCAACTATGTGGCAAAATCAGAAGCATCATATTTCTGATATTAGGGTTTTTTTTCTTTTTTTTATGTTTTTATTTAAATTCCAATTAGTTAATATTAGTTTCAGGTATACCATATAGTAATTCAACACTTCCATACATCACCCTGTGCACATTATGACAAGTGTACCCCTAATACCCATCACCTATTTAACCCATCCTCCCACCCCTTTCCCTTCTGGAAAAAAAAAAGAAGATATGGTCTACATATCCACTGGAATATTACTCAGCCATAAAGAAGAATGAAACCTTGCCATTTGCAACAACATGGATGGAACTAGACAGTATAATGGAAAGCAAAGTAAGTCATTCAGAGAAAAACAAATACCATATGAATTCACACATATGTGGAATTTAGGGAGTAAAACAAATGAGCAGAGAGATACAGAGAGAAAGGGAAATCAAGAAACAGACTCCTAACTGTAGGTTTTTTTTAATTTATTATATAGGCAGGGTTTCATACCTAATTTAATCTTATGAAATAGACAAAGTAATAGCAGAGAAACTTGGGAGAGTAGTGTTTGTTAATTAATTCATTTGTTAGTTTGTTGTTTATTGTTCTGCCAGGATGAGAGAGTGATTTGGAAACAAAACAAAACAAAACAGGATTTTGTTGAATGGGATCAAAACAGGGAGAGGATAAGTAAACTTGCAGTAGTACAGATTTTTCCTTCAAACTGGCACTGACCCTTCTTTTCAAGCTGCCTTCTCACTCACATATCCAAACAACATTTGAGGCATCAATCATGGGACTTTTGGTTTATATTTTGTAGAAAGGGATTGTTTATCTCACAGACTATCAACAGCATCAGCCCCTGCTGCAGTTACCAGGGTGAAAGACTGTCCTTGGCAGTGGTTAAATTAATTTCTCTAATTTTACATCTCTCCTTTAGGAAGTTTTTAAATGAAAACCAACAAACCATTGCAACTCCACTATTTCTTAATAGTGTACTGCTTGATTTATTATATCAGTATAATCATATGGAATTTATACTGCAATGTAAGGAAGCCCATTTACATGTTAAGAACCCATTTCTGGCACACATAAAAGCCATGGGATTTATTTTACAATGTGCAGGCCCATTTATGATAACAGTCAATTTACAATTGCTACAATTGCATTAGCAGTAAACATGCTAACTATGGCTATTGTTAGTCTTTAAACCTATTGCTACTGGAAATATTCCTCAGTCTCTAGTCCCTGAGTACATCAAGTTGGGTATTTTCTTTTCTTTTCTTTTCTTTTCTTTTCTTTTCTTTTCTTTTCTTTTCTTTTCTTTTCTTTTCTCTTCTTTTCTCTTCTTTTCTTTTCTCTTCTTTTCTTTTCTTTTAATAATTACTAGACTTTATTTTTTAGTACAGTTTTAGATTTACAGAATAATTGAGCTGATGGTACACAGAATTCCATGTGTCTCCCCAAGTGACCCCCGACTTTCCTCTGTTATTTACATCTTGCATTAGTGGGATTTGTTAAAATTGGTAAACGAATACTAATATGTTATTATTAACTAGAGTCTGTAGTTTACATTAAGATGCACATGCACGCTTTGCTGTATAAGCTCTATGGGTTTGACAAATGTGTGTTTTCCTCCATTAAATTTTCACACAGGATACTTTCTCTTCCCTAAAAATCCCATTTTCACCTATTCATCCTCCACCTCCCACCCCCGAATCACTAGCAACTACTGATTTTTTTTTACTGTCTTTATGGTTTTGTCTTTTCCAAAATGTGAATTAGTCAAAATCATACATTACATAGCCTTTTCAGACTGGCTTCTTTCATTTGGAAATATGAATTAAATGTTCCTCCATATCTTTTTATGGCTTGATAGCTCATTATTTTATTATTATTATTATTATTACTGTAATACTCCATTTTTCTAAATGAAGCAGATATTTATAAAATGTTTTTTTTTTCTATAATGTCTTTTTCTTAGGGGAAAAATACCCATACAGTCCGTACACTGTGACTACTTGGATTGTCTCTCATGTGTAGAGTTGACTGATGCTATAGTCACTTTGATGGTCAAAGAATACGTCAAAAAAAAAAAAAAAGGTATAATCAGTATGATGAAACAGAAAGGAAAGAAGAATAGATTGTAGACCTAAAGAAGCAGGAAGTTAATTAAGGAGAAGCTTGAGATACAAATATAGATTATAGAGGTCATCATATCTCAAGACCAGTATCCCCGATAACAAAAATAGAGAAGTGAGGCCAGGTAGGAAATCAAGGGCTTTCAGAGAAACTGGAAAACAAACTTGGCCTAGGAAAGAAAGACTGGAGGGGGGAGAATGGAAACTTGATAAGCTATATTGAGAAAAGAGTGTGTACTGGAAAGCAGAATACAACTTTTAGTTTTTCTGTTTGTTTTGTTTTTTTAATTTTTTTTAATGTTTATTTATTATTGAGAGACAGAAACAGAGCATGAGCATGGGAGGGGCAGAGAAAGGAGACACAGAATCTGAAGCAGGCTCCAGGCTCTGAGCTGTCAGCACAGAGCCCGACGTGGGGCTCGAACTCACAAACCGCGAGATCATGACCTGAGCCGAAGTCGGACGCTTAACCGACTGAGCCACCCAGGCACCCCTCTGTTTGTTTTGTTTTAATAAATTTACTTCTTGAGGGCTGATGTTTATTCTATGTATAAATCCTATGGATGCTTCCAAACAGAGAAAACAGGTTGGAAGAAAAGTTGGTCAGTCTTTGCTGCTTTATATTAATTGCATTGAGAGATCATTTTTTGTTGCCTTAAGAGAAAGGGGGAGAAAAATGAATTGAAATAATAAAATTAAATAATAATATGCTTAAAGACCAACAAATGGAAAAATTATTTGGAAAGATGAGAAAATGGGAGGAATAGAAAGAAGACAAAATGTTTTTCTGTGTAAAGTTCTGGAATGGATGAGGGGATAGGGCAGAATAAAAGAAGAACAGAATGAGCTTCCCTGTCCTGTAGGTCTTCTAATGCCTAATAGCAAACAGTTTAATGCTCCTTTGACTGAGTTGGAGGATTTGGGGGCTGATCAAGGAAAATTATATGACCATGCAGTGGCAGTAATACACAAGCTTTATTTGGGTGAACTTTGACAGGGAAGGGAAACTTCCCTTTGCATGCAAGAGGTAATCCCTGACATCACAAGACCTTCCAGAGACAATGAAGGGGAAGGGGTCTAGGTAACTCCTGAGGGAAAAGAGAATTAGAGAGGAGCTTGTGTGTCTAGGGGATGTTACTCAGCATCAGGATGGGGAGTCTCTTGGTCAGAGAGCTCAGAAGCGTTCAGCAGTGGCCTGAGTCTTTATAGGCCCAAGGTTTGTGTTATTTATTGCTAACAGATGTTGGGTGCACTTTTGTGTTTTATACAAAGCAGGCAAGCACTAAATGGCTGAAATTACTTATTTGAGCTACTTTTTAAAAATCAGTTGGAGGTATAAAGTTTTGACTCTGGCACCAGTGGACTTTTGAGCTAATAGTCCTACACTGCTGTGAAGAAGTAAACAACATAGGGCCAAAATACAAGCGCCATCTTCAACCCATTTTCGTAGCATATGGGCATTATGACACATGCAAGCTCTTAACTACATCCTACTTTCTGTTTTCTGGTTTGTGGGACAACTGCCTGAGGGCCTCTTGCACAGGGCTTCTTATTCCTGGGCAAAAATGTTTATTTCCAAAGTTTGGTATTGAGGGCCTGTATAAATCTGGTCCAGTTATAGACCAATAGACGATAGATAAATAGATTATACTAGGTAAGTGCCATGTAACCTGGTTAAGGTTCATTAATTACAACCATTTTGAGCTTAAAAGTCACTTGCATTCAGATTATTTTTGCCCTTGCTCCCTCTCACTTGATTTGATTTTAGCTCTGAAGCTTACCTAAACTAGAGTAGTGCCATGGAATGTATGTCCACATCTTGATCAGTAGAGCTCAAGATTAATTTGCCTGTCATCGGGTAGGCACAAGTGTTCAATCTCAGCTATAGAATATATTTTTTAAAGTTATGCTTGTACATTTGTGTTTGTGCCTTGTGAAAATAATATCTGCACTGTATTTATTTTATGTCCTACTTTTGCTCCTGGATTCCTCTTCATAGGGGTGCCTGATTTCTTCCCCTGCCCCTCAGTTACCTGTAGCTACTCTGTGTATCTCCAGAAGCCTTCTCTGGCAACCCAGATGCAGAGAAAACCACGTTTTGAGTTGCTAGGGAAAAAATGTTTTATCTCTTATTCATTACTTTTTATCTACTACATACTATTGTCAAACAAGATAACGTGCATTCTGTCTCCCTCTGTAACATCCATCCATTAATTCGTATGTATTTATTCAGTGCCTACTATGTGTCAAATACTGTTTTATGCACTGGGGATATAGCAGAATGCAAAAAGGCAAAAATCTCTTCCTTCTTGGAGCTTCTATTTCAGTGTCAACAGGAAGATAATGAACATGATAAATAAGTAATTATATGCAGCATGTTAAATAGGGATATGTGCTAAGGAGAAAATAATTAGACACTAAATGAGCATTGGAGGTACCAGGTGAATTTTTTTAATGTGATGACTGGAGAGGGTTCACTGGAAGGTGAGAATGAAGCAGGTGAGCTTACTATGAAGACAGCTTGGGGAAAGGTACATAAAATAAAGGAAACAGCAAGTTCCAAGGCCTGTAGGTGAACTATAGCTGGAGTTTTTGAGAAACAACAAGAATCTCAGTGTGCAGAGTGAGCATGGAAGAGAATAAAGGATATGAAGTCAGAAGGGAAGTTGCAGGGGGTAAGGGGAAGACAGATCATGCAGAGGATTTTAGAGCACAGATATGCATTTTTTATTTTGAGTGAGATGGGAAAACAAAAAAGAAGAGTTACATAATTTTATTCATGTTTTAAAAGAATCCCACTGTGCTGAGAGAAGGACAAAAGGGGACCTGGTTAAAAGAGTTGATACCAGAGTGGTAGCAGCCTTTGGTGGTGAAGTGAGGTCAGGATTTGGATATTTTTGAAAGTAGCGCCCACAGGATTTGATGGCAAATTGTGTGTGAGGTAGGAAGGAGGAAGGGGAATCATGAATAAGACCAAAGTATTTGACCTGAGAAAACAGAAGCATTTTTGTTCTCATTTTTCAACCTCTTCTCCAAAACCCAACATTTCTCATTTCCCTATTAGAATTGTATCTGATTGCCAGCTAAAGTGCCCAGTCTTGTTTGACTCCATGGTACCTATTGTCTCCCCTCTTCCTCTCACAGCACTAGAAATCTTAAACTCAGTCTGTCTAATTTGAACCATAGAGTTTTATCCTCTCATTTGGAAATGTAGCCTGTCCATTTGGTCTCCTCTTTTAGCCTGATCTCTACTCCTTTTCCAAGATACACCCAGTGCAGATGTTTGGTATAGGGATCCAATTTCAGTTAGCACCCCTGCTCCAAGCTTGCAGGTGGCCCATTGTCAGCATCAAATGCCTGTTTGTATCAGTGAGGATGGGATTAGGAAGATACAGATAGTGAAGATAAGGTACAAGAGTCAAAGGACATTTTTTTTTTAACAATTTTATTCCCTTTCAGTAGCTGTTACATTTGAAAAGTCCCACCACCCAAATGAGGTAGCTGCACTAATAATGTGTGAACAATAAAGAATACCAATAGTATCCTTGCAGTCTATCCTGCTTTACCTTTTGCCCATGAAAAAAAAGTCTTCCTGGTACACCCTCGCTTGATTGCTTCTGCTGAGGTTCTCTGCACTTGTGTGAGCACTGCCCATCATCATGGGCTCAGCTCAGGCCTGCCGGTTCGTTGGGAAGTCTCCTCTGAATGCCAATAATGATTTTTGTTCCATGGATTTTTATAGGACACTTTCCCCCGATAACCTCTTTCGTACTCTTTCACACTGCTTAATATCAGTTAGTTTTCTATGTGAGTTATGTCTGGCTTCCTCATATTTCATAATATGCTATGTGAGGGTATGGACTTTGATTTCTCCATAATGTTGTGCACAAAACCAATGGCCAATAGATACAGCTCGAAGTAAGTTCATTTCTTTGTCTCACCAGTTTCCTTTACTTCAGCATTAAAAAAAATCAAAAAAATCAATGTTTATTTATTTTTGAGAGAGAGAGCGGAGGAGGGACAGAAAGAGAGGTAGACATGGAATCTGAAGCAGGCTCCAGGCTCTGAGCTGTCAGCACAAAGCCCCACATGAGGCTCCAACTCATGAACCAAGAGATCATGACCTGAATCAAAGTCAGATGCTTAACCAACTGAGCTACCCAGGTGCCCCCTACAGCATTTTCTTTTCAATTCAAGTCTGTGAAAAAGAAAAAGTCAATTTGTGTTTACTTTCTTTTTTGAAAATGACCAATGACATGGCTTCTTCCCCTGTGTCCAGCTAAGAAAGTGCTCAGTGAAGCTGTTTTACCCTCTTGGAAGTCTGTCTATTGTTATTTGACCTTTGAACAAGTGAATAAATAAATAAATCTTAAAAGTGGAAGTAACCTTTGAGGATGGATCTTTTATATCATCTAGGAAACTTCTATCACTGTACTGCCCAATTTAGTAGCCACAGGGCTTATGTAACTATTGAAATATGAGTGGTTCATATTTCAAGCGTAACTGAAATTCCCATGGAATTTCAAATACTTACTTTAAAAATATTTTTAAAAATCTCATTTTATATTGATTATATGGTATAATAATATTTTGGGTTTATGGGTTAAATAAAGTATATTATTTAACGAATTTACACATTTGAAATTCCCTTTTAGTGAGACATCTAGAAAACTTACAATTATATATGTAGCTCATATCTCAGGTTCACATTTTGTTTCCTTTAGACAGTGGTGTTCCATAATATAAATTGCAGACTGAACACTTTTAATGACAAAGAGCCTACTGCTTACCTAAGCAAAAATTTCACCTCTGCCACCATTGTTAGATATCTCCAGAACTTAAATATATCTTCCTTATTGTGAACAAAATATGCTATCTTACAATTCGAATCCATGGATTCTAATGATAGTCTTTCCATTTACAGAGAGCCAGTTTCACATTTCAAATATGCCAACTTCATGCAATTTAATGTAACATATTAACAATCTGAGTCAATGTAATAAACCTGCCAAGTATTATATTTATATTTTACTAGATGCTTTAATTTAAAAGAGTAAATTTTGTTTGGACTTCTGGGACTGTTTGTAAGCTAGGATAGATAAACCTCTGCCAAATTATAGTATATGAGTAGGAGCCCCCTGCTTTTCTGCAGCTGGGTTACTTTGTAGTCCCCACACTGCTTTCTCCAAGCTTCTATTATTCCTCTCACATTCCTCTGTTTGCCCTATTGAATCCTTGTGACACCTTTTTACATTAGGCAAAGGCAAAAAACAGCCTCTGCAAACGTTTCTTCTGCATGATAAATCCCCTTCTGGAGGATGTAACAAAGGTACTGTAGAAGAACAAAGGGAAGATCAATTCAATTAATTAAAAAAAAAAAAAGCAGCTCAAATTCTAACAGGGTTGATTTCTCTCAACCCTGTTCCATCACATTAACCCTCTTCAAAATCACTACTCAAGGTACCTGGAGTGAATATCGACATTAGAGTTATTTTCTTCCAGTCTTAAAGTGTTCTGGTAATACAGACTCCATAGAACTGTGTGACCTCCTTGTGTGCTTTTCTGAAGACATAATCTCATGCTGAATTCTGGGTCTGACAGTCACAGTGCATTTTGGTTGTAAATGAGAGATATGCAAACTTGGTGATTTTGGGTGCTCTATGGAAATGGAACAGGATATGAGAAATTTTCTGTAATTGAGAGGAAGTGTATGATTTGGCCTAATCGTTCCCTTTATGTTCAGAACAATGCTAGGTCCTGCTCCAATATGGAGAGAAGTCTAATCTTTCAGGAGTTATCATATCCATCTAGGGTGAGAAGTAGGCCTTAACCCCAGCTAGAAGATAAAGTACATAAATGTGTGGTGATGTAAGTTTCTGAGTATAGTAGAAACAATTGAAACAAGTTGACAATTCTGTACACGTGAAAGGTGCTTTTGGTTAATACTGTGATTTTCTGTACAGAATTTACTTTGTCTATCTCAATTATTATTGCAGATAATTTTGGTATTATCATTAATAGTATTATATAAAACATTAACAGTTGGAAAATTCAACCACAAATATATTAATAGTAGGAAAAAGTGACAAAGTTAATGTGTGGTAGCTCTGTGCTGTATTAGGTGTCACTAGATCATCCTCACTCTTTGAATATGCCTCATGGGACTGGCTACTTATATTTTGGTTTATTAATTTTCTGTAGAATATGCCTAAGTTATGAAGACAGTAGAAGGATTCAAGTGGAAGCTTTGTCTAACAACTAGGATCTGTTTATTAGATTATCTGTCATTCAAAAGCAGTAACTGGAATTTAGGAGATTGGGACTGAAGATGGTTAAATGGCAGGGTGGCATCAGTGAGTGAATGGGGTATGGTGTATAAGAAGAACATGAGGGCACATTTTTTCTCTGTGAAAGAGTAAAAACATGGAAAAACAGAAGTATGATTCACCAGACAGAAGTATGGCTTCATGTTGATGCTTCTTAAAAACACGTGGATTCAGGATGGGGACATTTTCTGTCAAACCCAGGATAAAAAAAAGATTGTTTTTAGGGGAGGGGTGTTGTCTGGAGATTTTGGAGTGAGATTTGTTTCACTTAGTAGCTCAGAGATTGTGGGCAAAATACCTCCTCTGTTTTGATTTCACTGAAATAATATGGCAAATAACAGTGATTTTGTACTTACAAAAGTAGTGGGACAAAATTATTTTATAGGCAGTCAGTTTCCATCATAGTCGAGGATTTTGAGGCCCCCCTTCAACTTGTGGAACACATTATATACAAGGCTTCTTATTCAGTTCATATTTAGCTCAAACTGATAGAAGACTGAATCAGAGGAGCTATTGTTGGAACTGGTGTCCTGTAGCCAGTGACTATCAAGTCAAGGGCGGCATGTCTGAAAAATATGTCCTATATCAAGTAGTGTCATATTGCCAAATGTGCTGAAGATGTTGCAGCTAAAATCCATGGAAAGCTGTAGTGGAGAATGCACACACTCACGAGTATGCATTTTCTCCAAGTGTCCAAGTATCCATTGATAGATGAATGAATAAAAACATGTTAAGGTATAGATAGATAGATAGATAGATAGATAGATAGATAGATAGATAGATACAGATACATATTGTAGAATGTTACTCAGCCATATAAAAGAATGAGATGTTACCATTGGCAACAACATGGATGGATCTGGAGAGTCTAATGCGAAACAAAATAAGCCAGTCAGAAAAAGACAAATACCATTATTTAACTCATATGTGGAATTTAAGAAGCAAAACAAATGAAAAGCAGGAAAAAAAATACAAGCCCCAAAAAAGACTCTTAAATATAGAGAATGAACAGATGGTTACCAGAGGGGAGGCAGGTGGGAGGACGGATGAAATAGGTGAAGGGGATTAAAAGTACACACATCTTCAGACAGCTGGCCAGTTCTGGTTGGTAGAGCATGAGACTCTTGATCTCGGAGTTGTGAGTTTAAAGCCCTAAGTTGGGTGTAGATATTACTTAAAAATAAAATCTAAAAAAAAAAAAAAAAACAGAGTACATTTATCTTGATGAGCACTTGATGAGTAATGTAGGGAATTGTTGAATTACTCTATTGTACTACACTGGAATAAAAAAAAAAAACAGTATGCACTGTCTCCTGTATGAAGTATCACCACAGCTAATTTTGGTTACAGAAGTATAATCAGACATTTTTGTGATTCACTGGAAGAGAAATAGAAAGCAAAGAAATATTTATTGTTATCCATGTAAAAGTAAAACTATTTGAGAGATGCTGGTGCTGTCTTAAAAATTATAACTGGAACAAGGTAGACAGTGTCATTGCTTCCAATTTGCTAGTATTTAGAGCAAATTGACGTGGAAATGCTAATCGGTGTGCAAGTATGCACAGCACCACCTGACACTGATCACATGCAACAAGAATAAATGAATGCAGGCATTTGGGAAAGAAACAAAGAGCAGAACAGATTCTTCTCAAAGGAACTGTATCAGGGATGGAACCCACAGTTATCTGTAGGAGCATATAGCCAGGTGAAAATTATATACCCTTCCTTCCCTCTTAATAATAATATTTCTAATAAGCCAGACCTACTGTATGCCAATCATACTATCCAGGAATTTTTGACTGAAGGATGACTAGCAAAAGTCAGACCTGATCTCTAGTTCATGTTACTCTACAGTCCCATACGTTACTCCAAAATCCCATACACTTTTTTTCTATATAATCTACATCCGCAGAGACAGAAATGTTCCTAAAATGCCTACCCCAGCTCTCCATGAAAGGTAAATGTGAGGTAAGAAAAAATGTCTGATTTTCCACTTGATGGAAGAGGAAATGAAATGCTAAAATTTTATATTATTAATAAAATATTTTTGAGCCACAGACTATCTTCATCAGAAGCTGGTGTAGCTACTAAGATATACCAACAGTCTATAGCCCTACAAAATTTGGGGCTTCCAATTGACATGTTCTTCCATTTGGCATTATTTATGAAGTGGTTATATTTTACACATTAAAAGTTTAAACCATCAAACGTTTTATTTTATTCATTTTTAATACTTTTATTTTGAGAGAGAGAGAGAGAGAGAGAGAGAGAGAGAGACACACACACAGAGACAGAGGGTGCAAGTCAGTGTAGGGAAGAAAGAGAGAATCCCAGGAGGGGCAGAGAGAGAGAGAGAGAGAGAGAGAGAGAGAGAGAGAGAGAGAAAGAGAAACAGGACTCACTCAAAGTTGGACTTGTATTCCCACTAAGTAGGGTTTGTGTTTGTCCTAAGCATGGCTTGAGCTCACCTGATGTGGGACTTGAACTCATGAACCATGAGATCATGACCTGAACCAGTCAGATGCTTAACAACTGAGCCACCCAGGCATCCCTAAAAGTTTCAAATACACAAGGTAGATAAAGGAAAAGACAGAAAATGGTCCCGCCCTTATCAACCCTATGTTCTGGTGGGAGAGATGGAACCATATACCATACGTACATGTCAGAGTGATAAGTGTTAGGAAGAAAAATGAAGTAGACCAATGTACATGATAGAGTGCAATAGGAACTTTTCTTGAGCAGAGACATGAAAGAAATGAGAAAATGAGAGAATGTGAGGACTACAAGTGAACGCCAAGGGAAAGTTCCTGAGTTCAAGGTAAGGTTGGCTTATTTGAGGAACCACAAAAAGCCAATGGGACTGGAGTCACATAAGCAAGGAAGAAAATACTTAGGGAGTAATTCATAAAGGCATGCCAGAGCCAGGACATGGAGGAGCCAGGACATGGAGCTCAACTCTGGGAGCTGTAAGACAATGAATACTCAGGCCTTTCCCCCAGAGAATCTGATTTATGTGGTCTTGAGTGGGTCTGGGGCATAGGTGTATTATCAGAGCAGTCCAGGTTATCTCAGTGTAAATCCAGTTTTAGAAAAATTGAGGCAAGGTGTGTAGGCTCTTTCCTTACCTTAAACTGTGATGGGAATTCCTTCAAAGGTTTGGAATGAAAGAGTGAAAAGATTTGGCTCATCCATTGAATGTGAAATTTTGGAACAATTGACAAAGATGCAGGCATTGCATTGAATATATAATCTGGTCTAGAATCAAGGTCATCCTGGAAATGGTTGAGTTTGCTTTTCATGTTTTCACAGTATACATTGTTCAGAAAGCAGTAAACAAGAAATTCAAATTGCACCACAGACCACCATGTTTTTGGAATAGTGGGCAGCAGAAATATGTTTCTCAAAATGTTGGTTGATAGTGTGATTCATTTCATGTTTTGCAGCTTAGAATTGAATGGAATTATTTTTTTACCCATTGGTGATGATTGTTGTTGCTATAGGCGTTATTTGAACTGTTTTCTGGAATGAGTTAAGAATTATAATTCAGACATTAATTTTTTTTAATTATACATTCATTTGTACGGGCATAATGCAAAAAAACAATTAATGAGCATGTGCACCAGATATCAATAACGTTGGAAATGTTTTGGTAAATAAGACACAGTTTTGTCTCCTACATTATACATAAACGGTCAAAATATTGCGAGATATGTACTGGTATCAAGGCAAGTGTGAAGGAAAGGAGAGCATAGATCATAAGGGAGTAGATAATTCCTTTAAAAAAATCAACTGTTTTTAATGTGTAAAGAACTCTGTTAGGGTTCTCCAGAGAAACAGAACCAAACTGGGATAAAATATGTTATACTTGACATAGATACATATATATGATATATATGATACATATATCCTATTTATAAATAATATGTAAGTGTTCCAGTTTGAGTCTGAAGGGCAGAAGCTGCTGTAGAACCAGAAAAAGCCAATGTTCCAGTTCAGTGGTTATCAGTCTGGAGAATTCTTTTGCTCCAGGGAGGGTCAGCCTTTTGTTCTATTTAAGCAATCATCTGATTGGATGAAGCCCACCCACATTATGGAGAGCAATCAGTTTTACTCAGTCTACAGATTGAAGAGTTAATTTCATCCAACAACACATTCACAGACACCTAGAATAATGTTTGACCAAATATCTGAATATTCTGTGTCCCATTCTAGTTGACATATAAAATTAGCTATCACTAGAGCTTTAAGGATTTCTTTTTCCCCCTTATTTCTTAATAAAATCTAATAAATTAAGACTATTGCTAATTGAAAGAAGTAACTATCCAGAGAACAATAAATGACTTTATTTTGAGTGCAGTGAGTTTTTTGTTTGTTTACTGTAAGGCAAGTGCAGTCTCTGTCTCCAGAAAGTGCCTAATGGCTGGATTACTGGTAGCTGGGCACAACACATACATGGTCATCTTCTCTTCCATGGTATCATTCAGATCACTGAGTATTACACATTTTAAGAACTGCATCCATGACTAGCATCCGTTTATACAATGCAGTTTTTGTTGTTTCTCTCTCTCTCTCTCTGTCTCTGTAGGTATGTATATGTATATATACACCCACGGATGTATATATACATATCGCATACTGTGTGTGTGTGTGTGTGTGTGTGTGTGCACGCCAAACATCTCCACAGTAAATGTCTACAGACATTCCCAATGTTTCTGGGGAAGGAAATCACCCCAGTGGATAACCACTTGTCTAGATAGACACCTAAACATGCAGTAGGTTGTATTACAAAACACTGAGCCTGGGAAAACAACTGCTTTATAGTCTCCTGTTGGTAAGTCTATTCTTTTCTACAGAGGAGCATTATTTCATTTGTTAAGGTTGCTCATCATAAACACAGTGATGGCCCCAGACAAAGAGTAGTCTGGGTCTTGAACTCCGAATATACCCAGCAAGACAGGCTAGAATACAAGAGACTCATGGAGAAGTGTCTGACAACAGCCGTACGGTTGACTGTAGACTTTCATTCATTGATCAGTACCCAGTGAAAAAACAACAACAGCAACAACAACAACAAAAAACCCAAAACACATTTCCTTTTAGTTTGCATTTAAGTTACAAAATTTAATGTCAGAGATCCTCTGTTCTCAATTTTAAGTTCATCTTCTCAGACAAAAGAGCTTCATTTAGACTTCATCTGGATTACTCCATCACTCTGGCATTTTGGGCCTCAATCCAGTATAGTGAAGTGAGCCAGTTAGGGATTCTAAACTGCTTACATTGAAAATAGGTAACCCACAGTAAAAATAATAAATGTGCCTTAGTCGTTATTTATTTGTTGTGGTTTGGATGTCTGACCATTATATATAATGGTTGTCATGAAAGGAGAGTATTTTCTTGAAGGATATAGTTGGTAATGGTCTGTTTGGATGGCGGATCCACATGATTAAGACTGAAAAATGCAAAAAGTCCAATTTATGTGACTCGAATTACCAGATCTTGAAAATGGGAGCAGAAAGCACTAGGTCACCTCATTATCAATACAGAATCGACAAGACCCACATTGCTGTTGTTGGCCAGGACCAAGGCAGAGATTTAGTGTTGTTGGCAGAAAAGAAGGAAGCAGAAGCAAGGAGAACTTGTCACAGTATTCCATTCATAGAAAATCCACTTGGACTTAATAGCTACTCTCTCAATAGTATTTCTCCCAAAGATACTTTAAATGTTTCTTTCTTCTTGTGAATTCATAAATTTAGAAATCTATATTATTAGCAGTTGTGGTCTCTAGACCCTAACTATGTTTCCTTTCTTTGTGCAGATATCTCCCAGGAACTTTTAAAACCTTTGAAATTTCATCTTCCATTTGGTCTTTATTTTCTTTGTGCAAGGTGCTCAAATGAACAAGAGTTTAGTGCAGAATATGTTCTGTCATCTGAACAGGGTCTTGAAAATTACACTTGTAAGTCTTCTATACTCATCTGTGGTCTTCCCTGTTGGGTCATCCCATGTATCATTCGGCTGCATAGTCAGACTTTTAAAGGTTTAAAATTATGTTTCCCCTTTTATTTATATCTATTTTTAGCTTTAAACATTTTAATGGCTTTTTGGCTCAAATAACTATTTGTGAATGTCATTTAAGTTCATTTTTTTAACTTGTCTTTTCTGTTATGTTTCCCCTTTTATTTATATCTATTTTTGGCTTTATACATTTTAATGGCTTTTTTGGATCAAATAACTATTTGTGAATGTCATTTAAGTTCATTCTTTTAAATTTTCACTTCTGTTGTCTCTTAGTGTATCTATGTATCATTATCTATCCATCAATTTATCTGAATTTTCAGGTCTACTTACTCTAACTGTTCCACAATTAAGTATAAATTGACTGATTTTTAGAGCAGGCAAATAAGAATGCATCTCCATTTTTGTACTATTTTTTTTTAATTCTAGCTTAGACTTTAAGTTCTTAAGCTCTCGATCTCTTTTCCTACAGATTATTTCCTCTGTCTTCTTTTACAAATATTTTTCATCTTTTCATCAGCAGGAGAGAGGCAGGGAGAGAGAGAGAATGAACAGAATCCCAAGCAGGTTCTGTGCTGTCAGCACAGAGCCCGATGTGGGGCTTGCTCTCAAGAACCCTGAGATTATGACCTGAGCCAAAATCAAGAGTCAGATGCTTAACCAACTGAGCCACCCAGGAGTCCTTTCTTCTGTTTTCTCAAACTAGGTAGGTAGGTTTTTTTTTTTTTTTCTTCTATTGCTGCTCCAAGTCTGGCGTTATCATTTATTTATCAGAATTGCATGTTGTAAAACTTTCATTGAGCTCATTCTGGACCTCATCTCAAGAAACTCATTTATCTGCTCTGTATTCAAGACCTATTATTTACTTATTTTTTAATATGAAATTTATTGTCAAGTTGTTTTCCATACAACACCCAGTGCTCATCCCAACAAGTGCCCTCCTCAGTGCCCATCACCCACTTTCCCCTCTTTCCCACCCCCCCATCAACCCTCAGTTTATTCTCAGTTTCATAAGAGACTTATAGTTTAGCTCTTATAGTTTGGCTCCCTCCCTCTCTAACTTTTTTTCCCTTCCCCTCCCCCTTGGTCTTCTGTTAAATCTCTCACCCATTTTAAATGTTTTTTGTACTAAAGGTTTCCAACTATTTTTCCAAGGTAAAATTTTTTGTGCTCCTGATTTATCCAACTTGGCTTCTTTTCACTCAGGGATTATACTGGGGCTTCATGTCCTACTGAATACCCATAATGTTTGTCTTTCATCATCATTAATCCTCACTTCTTTCAATTCCTCAAATGAAGAATTTAGCTCTTTTAGGTCCTGTGACATAACAGAAAATGTATATTGGTCTTTTCCCTGCCCTGCCCTGCCCTGAAACCCTTGTAATTTCATAAGCAACAAGAACATTAGGGGCATCTTTTATTCCAGTATTTTGTCTTTGACTCCTATTCCTGACACAGGGCCCCTTAAATCCTTGTAACTTCCTGGAGGATAGAAGTATCTTTTATTCTAGTGAGGTGACTCTGGGTGGGCTCCTGGTCACTGGAAGGAACAAATCATGATTATTAGAAGTTTGGAATATTCAGCCCAGCCCCTCATTTTCTTGACAAGGAAGAAAGGCTAGAAATGGAGATAATGATGCATAATGGCTATGTGAGGAAACCTCCATAAAAATTCCAAAGTGAGGTGTTTAGAGAGCTTCCAGATTGGTGAATAAATCCACACCGGCAGTGTGATCCAACCCAACTCCACAGGAGCGGAAGCTCCTACAGTGGGGACCCTCTCAGATCTCACCTAATGTAGCTCTTCATCTGGCTGTTCATCTGTATCCTTATCCTATCCTTCAGTGAACTGGCACACGTGTTTCCCTGAGTTCTGTGATCCACTCTGGCAAAGTAATCAAACCTGAAGAGTGAGTTGTGGGAACCTCTGATTTGTAGCCAAACTGAACAAAGGTTGTGGATAACCTAGAGGCCTAATCCTTGGGATTGGCTTCTGAAGTGGGGAGCAGTCTGGTAGAACTGAGCCCTTAACCTATGGGCTCTGGCACTGTCTCCAGGTGTGTAGTGTTAGAATTGAGTTAAATTGTAGGGAAGCTGGGTGCAGAGAATTGCTTGGTGTTGGGAAAACTGCCCCGACCCCCACCCCACCAGTACACACTGGATCAGAGAATCAGAATCCTTTTAGATTCCCTTCCCTTCTCCCATTGTTCTCAAGGTAGGAAAATACTCCCAATGAAGTAACAAGCCAGGTTCAATTGATTCTGTCTTGTGTCTGAAGCATTTTTATACCTTCACATCCTGACGCATATGCTGAGTGTCATCAGCTTTTGTTCTGTGTAGTTTCTGATGTCTTAGCAAAGAAGGGTGGGGAGAAAGAAGGCCATGTAAACAAAACAGAGGGAATAAGGGGCTTCCACATGGGCTGTGATTTATTTACTCTCAAAATCCCTAAATCTAAATAAATGCATCTTGCCAGCAGAGTTATTAATTTTTGTTTCAAATTTTCCCATTTGACCTGAAAGTTTCAGATTTCTTTTTGAGATATTATAATAACTATGTCTTGTGAATTATCACACTGTCCTTATTAAATGAAGAAAACAGTAACTCATACCTCCTTAGGTTGGGCTTACTGTGAAACTCTCTTACATTAGCAAATAATGGTACATATAATGTTGAAATTTGGAAGTATTCTCTCTGTTTATTGGACCCTGGAAGTGAGCAGAACGAAATTTCAACCTAGGTTCTCCTGCCCCAATAATAACACTACCATTATCATCTAAACTACTTCCACTATCTCCTCAAAACAATGGAAAGAAAGAACTGGACTACTATATACCAAGTCAAAAATGGCCTAAGAGCATTGAGCCTCCTAAACATGAATCTTGAATGTCATTTTTATCAAAGCTATAGTTTCTTCCTTTCCTTCTCCTCCTCCCTTTGCAGAATCGGTTGTAATTCTTCTCCTGAGAACCAGACTGCCGTAACAGGGACCTAGAAGTCTAGCAATATACACACAGAAATAAAGTGTTTTTTCCTGGCATTCTCTCTCCTTTGATATCTTTTATCAACGTTCTACCCAGGACAGGCTGCATAATCAGCAGGTCCGAGTTCAAAGCAAAAATGCAGGGCTTCTTCTTCAAAAATGATTAAGATTGTCCATAAGGAGACAGCAGAGCACTAAACCAAAGCTGGAGGCCATTCTGAACATGGGGCCCAATCCTGGAACCCAGCCTCAATTCTATCACATTTCCTTTGGACCTTTTTCCCTCTCTACTCCACCTTCCTCTACCTGCTCCTGCCTCCTGCTTCCTTTCTCTTTCCTTTTGTCTTTCTCCTTTACTCCTCCCTTCTTTCTTGTTCTGCTAGTGAGTAATTGTGAAGATTAACACATAAAGTTAGAATGTTTAGTAATCTAAACACCAAATAAATAATGGCAGTGAGTTTCACTGTGTTTTCCCTCCTTATACCTCTTATCTTTCTGATTTGTTATTCTTCATTGATTTTTCTCTTCTTTCTCTTCCCTTTAATAGTGGTTTACTGAGAGACTGTCAGTCTCTGTATAGTATTTCATTGTACTCTAACTATCATTTGCTAAAGGTCTCTTGTCCCAGCAGACATATGCTATGTAAAGTAGAATGGGAGTGATGGAAGAATGACAGAATTGGCAATGTTGTCTTTTTTTTTTTCTCCCCTTGGAAGCTGAGGTATCAATGGCCGGGTGTAGACTACACACATCATAAAAAGGAAACATTTTAAATGTCAACAAAATCAATATGAGTACATTGGGCTCTCTTCTGAAAGGATAAATTAAATCCAGAAAGAATTGAACCCGATTATTTTGCTTATAGATCTCCTGAAGCCACGAAGTCACTTCTTTCCTGATAACTGCCATTACATTTGCATGTAAAACCCAACCATTATTTAAAATGGAGTTTAAATTTAGTTTTATTTAAATGTACTTTTCCAACTCAGCTCCAAGATCAATTCTATTTGCATTAATATGTCAGGGCTCTGTAAGCCAAGAAAAGAAAGTATCTGTGCTTGCTGTTTATGTGTTTTAGTGCACATGCAGGGCAGTGTGGTTTAAAGACTGGGCTTATAGAAGGGAATCCAGATAGAAAAAAAAATTGAAAACAGCTAAAGTAACAAAAGGCTTTTAACATATTTTGATTGCACACACAATGTTCTACTTACTAAGTATGGCATGTAACATGTCTTGTATTGAATTGCATGTGCATTTTAATGACATTCCTTTAGGGCCATAGCATACTGGCTCAAAGGGAATAGATAAGTTTATCCACTGGCCACCCAAAGGATTCAGGGGAGCCCAAACTCTGATTTTAACTTTTATTTAAATATTTTAATAGTTAAGAACTCTGATTTATTCATGATCAGTGGAGGGAAGCCATCCCAAAAAAAGGTCTGGCATTTGAGCCCTAGAGAAGACATTCAGATTAATTCCAAACCTAAACTCAGCCTAATCACAAACTGAGGCAAGAATAAGCACCAAGACTCCCTGAAGAAAAAAAATTATTAAATTATTTTAATGTTTATTTTGAGAGAGGGCAATGGAGCATGAGCGGAAAAGGGGCAGAGAGAGAGGGAGACACAGAACTGGAAGCAATCAGAGCCCCTATTTCTTAATTTCATGTTTTTATTTATGGAAAGGATACACAGAGTAAAGTGTACAAAATGCAAATGGATAACTCGGTGAATGTTCACAAACTCATACACCTTCATCGCCACTATTCAACTTGAGTTGCCCCCAAATTTCAATATTTTGGAATGTTTTGTTGAGCACCTCCCAGTCAGTAGCCCTCACCCAGAGTGAACTATTTGTTTTTGCTACTGCTGACTTTCATGTAAGTGGAGTGGTACAGAATGTAGGCTTTGTTTCTGGGTTTGTGCCCATGATGTTACAGTATATAGAATGACTTAGTTTTGATAAGTGTGGGCTCCCACTAAATGAGTATATTTACCCTACTCTACTGCTGATGGACCCTTGTAATCTTTCTAATTTGGGGCTATTGTGAAAAAAAAATTGTCATGGGCATTATATACAAATCGTATGCCAGGCCTAGTTATATGACTTATTTTATTTTTTAATGCATTTATTTTTTTATCTACACTTACTAATGGAAATGCTGAGCTCTAGGCTATTCTTATATTTTTAGCATTAATATCTACAGTCTATCTAAGTGATTATACAAAGTGATACACTCACCATCAATGTATGAATGTTTTAGGTGCCATAAACCATAGCTTACATTTGATGTCTTAGTCTTTCCTGCCATTCTGATTGACGTCATTGTGGTTTTAATTAAGTACTTCATGATGAGAAATGTTTTTCACCCATTTTCAAGCTTGTTACCCATTTAACAAAATTGGGGGGGATGTGTATGCATGTGTGTGTATGTGACTTTTTATTATGGTTTTGTAGCAGTTCTTTATATTTTCTGTAAATGAGTTCTTTGGTACATACTTGTGAATAATCATCTCGCACTCTGTAGGTAAACATTGTATCGGCAGTGGTGCCTTTCAATGAAAAGAAGTTCTTCTTTTCTTTTTTTTTTTTACTTTTTTAAATGTTTGTTCAATTTTTAGAGAGAGAGAGAGAGAGAGAGAGAGAGAGAGAGAGAGAGAGTGAGTGGGGAGGGGCAGAGAGTGAGGGAGACCCAGAATCTGAAGCACACTCTAGGTTCTGAGCTGTCAGCACAGATCCTGATGTGGGGCTCAAACTCATGAGCTGTGAGATCATGACCTGAGCTGAAGTCAGACACTTCCCCGACTGAGCCACCCAGATGCCCCAAAGTTCTTGTTTTCAACTTGGTGAATTTATTGATTTTTTATGTGTTTTGGCTAAGAAATTGTTGCTGATCCCAAGAATGTTAAGGTGCTCTTCCATGTTTTCTTTTGAAGTTTTATTATTTTACCTGTCACTGTCAAGTCTGTGATGTATCTCAAGCTAAGTTTTGGATGTGGTATGAGGAGGGGTCAGGTTTTGGTTGATTTGTTTTGCCTTACTTCATATTCATAATATTTAATTTTTCAACACAATTTGTTGAAAAAGGCAGGTCTTGCCTTTTCCTTTTTTTAATGGAACTATCACTTTGGAAACCATACCTGGCCTATCCCTATAATGTGCAATCCCAGATTGACATAACCTTTTTCTCAAGCTAATAGTCGATAACTGAGTCTTAGCACTAGTGTTTATGTTTTTACAGTAACACTTTGTTATATTGCCCTAACTGAGAATAATTTTTCCTGCTTCATGGTACCTTTGTTTTGAAAAAAAAAGTATTAAATTAGACAATTGTTTTAATTAAAAAAATTAAAGTAGGACATGATCCAATATTTTGGAAGGTCAGTGTTAGTTGGTTCTTATAGTCTGAGGCATAGATGTTTTAATTCTCATCAGAAAAAAATTTTATTCCTGGATTAAGAATATTGTACAGTTGTTTTAACCAGAGCACCTTTCCTGCTGCTCCCCATCCTCTCTATGTTGTAGTTGTCTGAAGACTAAATCTTTACTGATTAGCTGACATAGTAATTGGTACCTAATCTGATAGCTATGAAAAGTTTCTCTAAGATCCAGTGTATAATTGTCATGTTTTTGTACTTCCCTTCTTCAGCTGGTTGATATCTAACAAATGCAGTAGTAAGCATTCTTCATTTTGGTGGTGGTGGTGGTGGGGGGGGTGTTGGTACAGTTAGGAACTGTTTCAAACATGTAAGGGGACTATGATGATTTGAAACTCATGGACAACATCACAAGCAGAGACAAATAAATTATATCTGAAGTGACAGGAGCCATGGAGTGACAAGTGATGCCAAGTAAATGAAGCCAACCAAATACCAACATAGTGCCTTAAATATACACCACCTCCTAAAAACTTTCTACTTAACTTCAGTACACAGGTTTTGATGGACCTGCCAAAACTCTAGAAGGTTGTAGTGTTGTAAGTCACTACCAGCTGCTGGCACTTGGCTTAGAATAATTCTATCATTATTTCATCACTTATTTTATTTTTACAATATTAGATACATAGCATTATGCAACAAAGTTTCAGGAGAAGAAGATAAAAACAGCCTGAGGAAGATTGTTATCAGTGGGATTGGTATAAAAACTTGAGACCCATAATGGGCAAGGTAAGCATGATGAGAGCTGAGAGTATTGCTAAAGTACATGTTCCTAGTAAGCTGTTTTCCTATGGAAGGAAGCCCCTTACACAGAGAAATGGAGAGAATACCCATTCTTCTGTGACCTCACCTAGTTGAACTATTGTGAAATTAATCGAAGAGGATGGAGAAAATCCATCCACTTTCTACCATTTTTTGGTTGAAGAACCATATCTGTTGTTTTTTAATGGAATGGGAATAAATATCTGTTCTCTCATTATCACTATCTTTTTTTTAATAGTCCTTTTTTTTTTTTTTTTGGTCTCTAACCTTGCATTAAACACACACACACACACACACACACACACACACACACACGAAAACGTATTTCTCTCACTAGATATGTTCTTAATCATGCCATTTTCCAGTAAGATAATTATGGTGCAACACATCAAAAAATGGGTGTCAAAAGCTGCATTGTTGGTTTAGCTTTCTGAAGGTCAAAGTGTAGTAACTCTGTGGAGGAAAGCCGTCTGGTGGGAGCACATAATTGCATCAGGAGCAGATAAGAAGATATTAGCTTCCCTCTCTGAGCTTTTGTGACTGTTCTCCTGTGCTAGAATGGGATAATCAGTAGAGGACATCTCTGAGGAAGTTAAATCAGCTTTGGTTTGGTTCATTTGTATCAGCTCTCAGAATGAGATGGTATTGCCACTGATGAGTTTCTTTTAAATGACTGTTTTCTCTAGCAGTATTTTATAAATGGTTGTTGCATTAAAGAGTAAATGAAACTTCCCTGAAGAACACACTCCACCATGCCGTTAGTGTCTTTACTGACACATCTGTGAAGATGGATGGAGTCTAAAGAGCTAGCTGCAAACTAAGTGAGTCATATTTGTCTCCTAGGAATGTTTTATATGCTGAAAAATGTGACAAAGGCCATTACAGAGATTATATTTCCCAGCAATGAATCTGCTGTCCATCCTCTACTATTCCAAACATACAGACAATTGCTATGGAATTACTCATGGCCCAGAAAGCAAGCAATCATTGCCTGGCTGCCCTGATATTTCGCCTGAAGATAGGGCAATAGCAATAAATTTCTTAAGTTGAGAATGAGTGTTGAAAAGATATTTAAAAATAACTTTCTAAATCCTAGTTTTTAAAAAATGTTTTCCAGAGTTTATGTTGATAACCAAGTATATGTTACTGACGATCAATTAAAATTTTCAATCCCACAAAATATGCATTGTTATTTTTCCTGTAAAAGGGTCATCTGTGTGCAACCTGTCTGTTTACAGATGTTAAATTGATCAGGTGAACTAAAATCCTTCTACTCTTTATTGAGAATTTGTAAGCTGGGAATGGGTGTGTGATCTTGAGGAGATTATGATAGTAAAATGAGATCCCACATATGCAGCAAAAGTGTATAATCAAGTAGTAGAATATTTGATGCATATCTGAAACCATTTCTAGTAGCACACTTACCCAATGCAGTAATTCCTATTTTTTCCAGTAAGTCCAACTCAAGATGGTTGTTAAAAGATGAATTGATGATTTGACAGGTACAAATTGGGCTGTGCTTTTAAGACACTTGGATGCAGAAAAATGCATGTGCTGCTTATTAAAAGTCACATCAGACCCAGGCTGTGAAGGGGGATGTTTGGCCAAACATGCCTAGTGGCTCTGTTGCTATTGGTTTCTCACGTTGCTATTGGTTCACACCCTCTGTGTGTGTTTCCAAACTTGTCAGTTTGAGAACATTCTCTGAACCATGATTTTTAATATCTCCACTATTTTGTCATGTGTATCTCCCATGAAATTTCACTTTAGACCCAAAGTCCCATTTCTGAAATCATGTACAGAATCTCCCATTTTCTCTTCATTGATCTTTGGTACTACCTTCTCCTCCTGAAATAGGGCCATATTGTACTTACTGAAAACAAATGACAAGTGGAATGTTAGAATGGACCCAAAAGTCACAACAACCACAATGAAAATAATAACAGTTCTTCATGTTTCCTACCTGTTCACTAATTCTTCTGAAATTACCTACACATATTAGAATATAAAGCCACTAAGAGAAGCCATGATGCTTAGGTCACAACCTGATGCATCCCCACCAGTGAAGTTACAAGAAAAGAACAAAAAGTAGTGAGCAAACCCACTTTCTGTCATCTGAAAATGCCAGTCAACTGCTTCCAGGAACATTCTTTTTTTTAGCTTCTTTTTAAAAAAAATTGTTAATATAATTTATTGTCAAGTTGGCTAACATACAGTGTATACAATGTGCTCTTGGTTTTGGGCATAGATTCCCGTGATTCATAGCTTATATACAACAGCCAGTGCTCATCCCAACAAGTGCCCTCCTCCATGCCCATCTCTCATTTTCTCTTCTCTCCTGCTCTTCCCCCTGCCCCCCATCACCTCAGGTTGTTCTCTGTATTTGAGTCTCTCATAGGTTTGCCTCCCTTTCTGTTTAAACTATTTTTCCCCTTCCCTTCCCCCTTAGTCTTCTATTAAGTTTCTCAAGTTCCACATATGAGTGAAAACATGATATCTGTCTTTCTCTGACTGACTTATTTTACTCATTATATATTCCAGTTCCATCCACGTTGCTGCAAATGGCGGGAGTTCATTCTTTCTCATTCCCAAGTCACATTCCATTGTATATATAAACCACATTTTATTTATCTATTCATCAGTTGATGGACATTTAGGTTCTTTCCATAATTTGGCTATTGTTGAAAGCACTGCTGTAAACATAGGGGTACATGTGCCCCTATGCATAAGCACTCATGTATCTTTTGGATAAATCCCTAGTAATGCTATTGCTGGGTCATAGGGTAGTTTTATTTTTAGTTTTTTGAGGAACCTCCACACTGTTTTCCAGAGTGGCTGCACCAGTTTGCATTCCCCTCAACAGTGCAAGAGGGTTCCCATTTCTCCACATCCTTGCCAGCATCTGTTGTTTCCTTAGTTGTTAATTTTAGCTACTCTGACTGGTGTGAGGTAGTATCTTAATGTGGTTTTGATTTGTATTTCCTTGATGATGAGTGATGTTGAGCACCTTTTCAGGCATCTTTTAGCTATCTGGATGTCTTCTTTGGAAAAGTGTCTATTCATGTCTTCTGCCCATTTCTTCACTGGTTTATTTGTTTTCTGGGTGTTGAGTTTGGTAAGTTCTTTATAGATTTTGGATATTCCATTTGCAAATATCTTATCCCATTCTGTTGGTTGCCTTTTAGTTTTGTTAATTGTTTATTTTGCAGTGCAGAAGCTTTTTATCTTCATGAGGTCCCAATAGTTCATTTTTGCTTTTATTTCTCTTGCCTTTGGAGATGTGTTGAGCAAGAAATTGCTTTGGCTGAGGTCAAAGAGGTTGTTGCCTGTTTTCTCCTCTAGGATTTTCATGGTTTCCTGTCTAACATTTATGTCTTTCATCCATTTTGATTTATCTTTGTGTATGGTATAAGAAAGTAGTCCAGTTTCATTCTTCTGCACGTTGCTGTCCAGTTCTCCCAGCACCATTTGCTAAAGAGATTGTCTTTATTCCATTGGATATTCTTTCCTGCTTTGTCAAAGATTAGTTGCCCATACATTTGTGGGTAAAATTCTGGAGTCTCTATTCTATTCCATTGGTCTATGTGTCTGTTTTTATGCCAATACTATACTGTCTTGATAATTACAGATTTGTAGTAGAGGCTAAAGTCTGAGATTGTGATGCCTCCACTTTGGTTTTCTTTTTCAACATAACTTTGGCTATATGGGGTCTTTTGTGGTTCCATACAAATTTTAGGATTGCTTATTCTAGCTTTAAGAAGAATGCTTGTGCAATTTTGATTGGGATTGCATTGCATTATAGATTGCTTTGGGTAGTATTGACATTTTTAACAATATTTGTTCTTCCAATCAATGAGCATAGAATGTCTTTCCATTTCTTTGTATCTTCTTCAGTTTCCTTCATAAGTTTTCTATAGTTTTCAGCAAACAGATCTTTTACATCTTTGGTTAGGCTTATTCCTAGTATTTTATGGTTCTTGGTGCAATTGGAAATGGGATCAATTTCTTGATTTCTCTTTCTGTTACTTCATTATTGGTGTATAGAAATGCAGCCGATTTCTGTGCATTGATTTTGTATCCTGCAACTTTGTTGAATTCATGTATCAGTTCTAGCAGCTTTTTAGTGAAGTCTTCAGGTTTTCCATGTAGAGTATCATGTCATCTGTGGAAAGTGAAAGTTTGACTTCATCTTTGCCAATTTTGATGCCTTTGATTTCCTTTTGTTGTCTGATTGCTGAAGCTAGGACTTCCAAAACTATATTAAACAACATTGGTGACAGTGGGCATCCTTGTCACATTCCTAATCTCAGGCTTGGAAAGCTCTTAATTTTTTCCTCATTCAGGATGATATTAGCTGTGGGCCTTTCATATATCGTTTTTATGATGTTAAGGTATGTTCCTTCTATTCTGACTTCCCTGAGGGTTTTTATTAAGAAAGGGTACTGTATTTTGTCAAATGCTTTTTCTGCATCTATTGACAGGATCATATGTTTCTTATGCTTTCTTTTATTAATGTGATGTATCACATTGATTAATTTGCGAATATTGAACCAGCCCTGCAGCCCAGGAATGAATCCCACTTGATCCTAGTGAATAATTCTTTTAATATGCTATTGAATTCAATTTGTTAGTATCTTGTTGAGAATTTTTGCATCCATGTTCATGGAACATGAATAAAGGACTTGGGGTAGGTATGGTAGGCAGGGGAAAACATAAAATGACTGAGACTGAATAGATAATTTTACGTTCCTGTGAAACCTCTAGCTCCTACATGTTCCTATTATTACTGGAAAACTCCAAACTTATTGATAGTAGACCTCAAACTACTTATTGCCATGTTGTATATCAGTTAGTTACTCAGAAGCAATTAATATAGTTGTATTTCTCCTTCACCCTTAAAAAAGTGTGTGTGTGTGTGTGTGTGTGTGTGTGTGTGTGTGTGTAATGTAATATGTAGATAACCACCTTCATTATGCAGTTTGGCCAATTCTGATAAGTAACTGAGGAAGAATTAATAATCATGGCTTGGTATGGGTGGCGAGGAAAAACAGCAGTTGCCTGACTTGATTTGGAACATAGTAGAAAACTGGCATTAATGTCATCAGCCCGGAAGAGTAGAGTCAAGTTGTAATTCAGGATCTTGAATACATAATATTATTGTCAGAACACTGAATAGATAATGAAGTGGGTGGGGGCGCCTGGGTGGCGCAGTCGGTTAAGCGTCCGACTTCAGCCAGGTCACGATCTCGCGGTCCGTGAGTTCGAGCCCCGCGTCAGGCTCTGGGCTGATTGCTCGGAGCCTGGAGCCTGTTTCCGATTCTGTGTCACCCTCTCTCTCTGCCCCTCCCCCGTTCATGCTCTGTCTCTCTCTGTCCCAAAAATAAATAAACGTTGAAAAAATATTAAAAAAAAAAAAAAAAAAAAAGATAACGAAGTGGGTAAAGCAGAGCCAGATAAAGCACTTTTTAGCCAGGAGCTGTGAAGATCTTAAATTGTTAGATGAGCCTTGGGGTCCCTGGGTCGTTCAGTTGGTTAAGCATCCGACTTCAGCCCAGGTCGTGACCTCACAGTCCATGAGTTCAAGCCCTGCGTCAGTCTCGGTTCTGACAGCTCAGAGCCTGGAGCCTGCTTTGGATTCTGTGTCTCCCTCTCTCTCTGCCCCCCCGCTGCTCATGCTCTGTCTCTCTCTGTCTCAAAAATAAATAAAAACATTAAAAAAATTGTTAGATGAGCCTTGAGTGTTCTGTTTCCCCATTTTTCTGTTTCAAAGTCAATCCAGTGTTAAAAAGAAAAAAAAAACAATTAAAAAAACCTTCATAACTGGAATTTTTCCCTTAAAAGAATGTAGCAGAGAAAACCAAAGTATTATTTTTTCATATAAAAATTTTCATGTTATGCTTAGCAAATATATTCATAATTTATCACTAAGTATGTATATAATATCAAAATATCTTCTTATATTTCATAATTATAAACATATATAATCTATCCACTTTTAGAGAGAGGAAGGTGAATTATGAAAAGTGAAGATTGGGGAAGTCTGGGAAATTCTGAAAAAGGGTTATGTGGGAAATCCAAATAATAAATATTTTTGAAAACAAGTAATTTGGAAGGGATAAACAGATGACATCACAGTGGGTGTTGGTGTCTTCATCTAGGGTAGATTGTCTTCAGCAGCATATTCTTATCCCCATTCTTTTGTTAGTGCCATTAATTAATATCTAGGAAAAAAAATTCCTATCCATTATGTTATGTTACCCGTGCCTAGCAGTATCTCAGCGAATGATTACCTAATTGCTCTTTGACTTAAATCTGTTGTTCATCATCCTCCCCAACTGTAATTCTTAGGATTACAGAAGTATTTCAGTGCAGACTTGTTTTACAGTTCTTTCTCCTTGGGATGGATTTCTTTGTATTATATTAAAAGGAGTGTTGTGGGATCATCTAATATATAATGTCATTATATTATCTTTAGGTAACATTCTTTTGGTCATTTAATCTTACCTAGCACCTATTACAGCTTATTACATATAAATACACATGAGTATGAAATATGTGACCCTAGTAAATCAAGTTTACATGAAGACATTCAATTTTATTTTTTTCACCAGGAAATTAGCAAAGTGTCTCTGAGTGGACAGCAAACAGTCTTGAACACTTTGGTCTGGAGAGTCAATAATGAGACCAGTTGGTGAAATAAAGATCAGGCCTACAGTAATAGTTATTTTATATTATTTCCACTTGAGTGGCTTGTTTTAGTGCAGCCTGCAGCTCCCCATGATAAAAGCCTCTTCACGTGTCATTTGGGTCTCTCTGATGGAAGAGAAATCTCCCCTTTTTCTTAGCTCCCATATTGTATTTATAGTCTGCTTAGTCTAACTCTGAGGTAGAAGTGATATATTTTAGAGACCATAATTATGTAAGATTATAGATTAGAGGAGTGCCTAAAATTGTTGAGTTGTTGAGAGCCATGCTTGATTTCTCTATTGTGAACCTTTTTCTCCATTAGGAGTCCATCACTAAAGGTGTTTTCCCTTCAGTTTAAGATTTAATTTCTTTCTAAAATCAGAAAAGGATCCCATGGATTATATATCTATATAAACTGTCCTTAGTTACTTATACTACATAATAATTGAAGGATATGGAAATTAGTATTTATATTAAAGTCAAAATATTCTTTGTTGTACTTATTCCTCTGTGGTAGGGAGGGATAGACACCTATTACCACCTATACGTTCAATCAATGAATAATACTCTATGCAAAGTTGCTATAAAAAGTGTAACGTGAATGTCCAAGTGAGCTGTTATGTACAAAGGTAACTCGTGTTCTTTGCATTCAGCACATTAAACTCCAATGTCCAACTGATAAATCAGTTTAAGCAGTTGGAAAGTAAGTGCACTATAAAATATTGAAATAGTTCTGTGTTCAGAGACACAGAAAGAATATGGCTTTCAGATTTGACCAAAGCTGTGTTGGAATCTTAGTCATCACACTGACTTTGTTACCTTGAATGCATCACTTTAATCTCAGGTTCCTCCTCTTCATCTGTAAAATATGAGGGATGATAGGCAAGTCATAGTCTGCTGCAATTAATTCTGTGTATTCTGTAGTATATGACAAGTGCTCAATGAAAGATAATCATGTGGGAAGAAGTACAATAGTGAGAGCTCAGGAAACATTTACTGTAGACAGGAAGGGCACCATATACTGTTGCAATTTGGCATATTAAATACAAATTATCATCTATACTTAAACCCCTGCATTTCCTAATTGCCCCTCAAGAGACAAAAACTGGAACTTCTTTCTTCTTATAGTTTCAATTAGGAAAAATATTCTACACCTGCAGAGTTCTTATGAAAATAATTTTACAATATCAGAGAAACCATGCAGAGTAACACAGTAGTCACTCATTTGAGAAGGCAAAAACTTAATTGCTAAAATTAAGATTTTTTTTGCTTAATAGGAAGAAACAAAATCCATTATCCTCTTTATTATTATTCGTGATATTTTAGGAAATGTATTCTATTCTATACATTGGGTTAAGAACTCTTTACTCTCATGACAATAAGAGGTAGACATTGGAATAATCTCTATTTTACAGAATTGACTGTTGAGGCACAATTCTCAGAACAGAAATCCACTGGGTATGCTGAATAAATAAAAGAGCGGGTGAATGAATTTATTAAATGACTATCTGTCAAAAACATTACCCTGTGCTACAATTTGAAGTTTGGAAGTAATTAAAACTAGGGTTCTGTGTAGGAGTGGAAACAGCATTAATACTGACCTGATTGAATGTCAGTGCTATCAATGAAACCAAAACAAAATCAACCAATGGACCTATGCCAGGCTTGGGCCTATGTGTGCACAGAGAAGGGAAGGCCAAGGATTTGAAGACAAGAGCTATTGAGGACTTTGTATCCAAGTGCATTCAGTTACACAGAGATTCTTGACAAGTTGATACCAGTGTTCTTCTGTCTCTACATTTGGATCATTTTAGACATGCTGATTCCTGGGTCCTTCTCCAAAGCCACAAAAGGAGGATGTCAGGAGGTTGTCAGGAGGCTGAACCATGTTTGATCAACTAGAATTGGTAACAGTTGAGATTCTCACAGGCCCTGAGAATAAGATGATTAATTCTCTCCTTATGTCTGTCCCATGCCTAGAGGACAGAATTCTGTTGGATCTGTTGAGTAAATAAATGAGTGTGCGAATTAATTAATTGAATAGCCCTAACATACTTCCTAAATTAACATTTCCATTTTTCATGTATAAGGTTAAACACACTTACTGGCTTCCTACAACCACTCTGACAATTCTCTAGTATCTTTTCAGCTGGGCTCAACCTCATATCCCTTGGCGCTCACAATTCCCTAACTCCTTTTCTCTAGTCAGCATCCCATGGGCATACAGTAATGAAAGGTACCATTCCTAGATCATTGCAATTGTTCAAGTCACTTTAGCAACTAGATGATATAAATTCTTAGTCTTATCCCCCCTTATAACTAACATACTTATAGTCTACTGATACTGGAATCTTCACCCACAGACACACAACTTAAGACCTTCTAACCCAAAGCTTTTGCTCATGTTGGCTCCCCTGTAGAACTCCAGTTGTTAATGAGACAAACTGAGGCTCTCTTGTCCCACCTTCAAGGGTCTAGTATATGAAAGCTAAAAGTACTTGCATTCATTGTCTTTATCAGTCTTGACCATAGTCACCTGTCACTCAGACCGTTAACCACATGCTTTAAGGAAATGCTCTCTACTCAGGAAAACCTTCATGCAGCATGGTGAACTCACTTAATCACACCAGTGAATAAACAATATTTAAAAGACATTTATTTTAGGGGCGCCTGGGTGGGTCAGTCGGTTAAGTGTCCGACTTCGGCTCAGGTCATGATCTCACAGTCTGTGGGTTCGAGCCCTGCATCAGGCTCTGTGCTGACAGCTCAGAGCCTGGAGCCTGCTTCGGATTCTGTGTCTCTCTCTCTGCCCCTCCCCTGCTCATGCTCTGTCTCTCTCTGTCGCAAAAAAAAAAAAAAAAAAAAAAGACATTTACTTTAGTTTGCAGGTTACCTCTTATTCCGGGCAAGAGTATGGTTTTAGAAACTTATTTTAAGGGGGAACTGGGGCTTAAATTACACTTTTTTCATGCTTCATCTCCAGTAGCATTGCTGGATTCTGAGATACTGGATTGTTCCTTTTTCTTTGCCCTTTGATCATAAGAAACATGGCAAAGCAAAGGATCTATACTTGCAAGAAAGCAGGGCAACTGAAACTTCTTTGTATGCAGTTAACAGGATAGTTAACACATTGGAGATAAAATGTAGAGCTAAATTAAGCTGGTGTAACATCTAAATCCAGACATGTTTCCTACATATCCTTTAATAGTTTGTGGGATAAAAGCATTGATATTTAGTGATGATGAGGAGGAATATGATGAGGATGAGGATGATGACGTGGGGTAAAAGCACTGATACTCAGTGATGGTGATGGTAATGACGACAATAATGATAATAAGCACTATAACTTTTGGCTTCTGTACTAGGTTCTTTTACCTCAAATCTCAATGTAATTACATATTTTATAATATCCTTGTTGAGTTGAAGACTTCAATAATGCAAGTTAGTTTACTTAACTAATATTGCTGAGTTGCTCAACAGTGGCTCCACAATGATTCAAATATATGACACTACCCAAAATGACCTACCATTGTATTTAATGCTCTACTTCTCAATGGACAGAAATAAGTGATATTTTAATCTGGAAATTTGCATGGTTCCTAATCATAAATAGTTTGTAATTTGGTGTCATTTGATAATTAGTTGAGTTAAAAATCTAGTTACATTACTGGGAAATGTTTCAAAGCCTGTATCAATTAAAAAAAAAACTAGTATCAAATATTAAAAATAATAGCTATGTAGAGATCTTTTGTAATGTCTTTGTGATTGTGAGGTTCTTCCTTTTTTGTTTTTGTTTAAATCTTTATTCAGGTGTATAATTTAGACAAACTTCTCTCAGTTTCCTAAAAATAATAGAAGATAAAATAGGAAGTTTTTTATGAGGCTGGTCTCAAATAAAACAACTTCCTTTGAGGAGTAAACATGAATTAATTTTGCTCTAATTAACTTATAAAAAAGAAAAAAAATCCTACTACAGTTCATGGATTCATCAAAATAAAGTGGGTGGAAAAGAATTTCACATGTTTTTCCTTGTTTTTAAACTTAGGTACTATAAAATGTAGAAATATTAATGAAAATTCTTATAGCTCTGGACTCAGGAAAAGACAAAAATAGAACAAAGCAGAATACTGCCAGTTGGTCTCACAAAATAACCTAACGTGAACTAAGAAGAAATAACTAAAATATAAGCTTTATAAAGAAGGGAAATTTTATTTCTTACTTTGTTTTATGCTAGATCTCCAACCCCAAGAGGAATATCTGGCACGTTTTAAAAAATAAGTATATCACAACTGAAGGAGTAAAATGAAGTTAATTATTACGACATATAGTTAGAAATTCAACATATTATTATAGATGAAACAGAAAATATAATTTAATGAAAGTTACCAAATTCATATCACTTTGGGTTTTTATTTTTGCTTTTGTTCTGTAAGGTTGATTATACTTTCCTGAAGGTCTATATTCTTACATATTTGAAGGGAGAAAAAGAAAATCTGGACTGACATCATCCTGATTTAGAGGAATGAACTGCTCATTTATAATGTCAACTGTGACTATTCATGCATTCTGACAAATGAATTGGTTAAAATTCTACTTATACATTCCTGTTTCTCTCATCCTTTGTTAGAATCAACTATTTCCTCATTTTAGTAACTCAATAATCTACCTAATTCTTACAGAAATCCTGAACATAAATATGTATTAGCAGATTTAGTGGCATAAGCAACTTTGGCATATGGATAGAAAATCCTTTATATGGTCTCTATAACTTAAAGCTGGAAGTGTTTAGTGGTTAAAAACATGAATTTTCACGTTGAGTATATATGGGTTTGAGTCAGTATTCTCCTATAATGTGACCTGAGGCAAATAACTTAAAAACATTAAGTAGCAATATTTTCAAATATTAAAAATATGGATATCACCTTAAGCATGTTTTGCAAAAATTAAGTAAAAGTATGCAGTAAAAGTATAAGCATCTACCATATACTATTTAGGTGTTACAGATACAACTATGAACAAAACAGATTAAAATTTCTATTCTTGTAGAGCATTTGTTTACACTCTCATAGAAGATAAACAGATAAAAATGAGCAAAAACAATATGTAGTGTGTTAGATGGTGGCGAGTACTATGGTAAAAATAAAACAGGAATGGTAGACGAGATTTAAGGAGAGAAAGAGAATGATCACAGTTAATAACATGGATAGGAAGGCTTCACTGAGAATGTAATACTTATAAATATTTATCTTCCCAAATTTGTATGTGTGTCAAAACACAAAATTTCTGATATAAAGGATTTCCATGCTATTTTATGTTTTAATTTGGTATGGAGAAATATATGTCTAATGTGAATTATTTCTTTTCATATATATTTAGGAAAACTTCAATATATTTTTATGTTTATGTGTTAACACTTTTCATGTCATTATACATAATTTCAGACATTTATATATATTTTATACTTTTATTTTTATATATGTTTAATATTTTTCACAGCATTTTCACAAACATTATCTAATGTTGCATTAGGAGTGGACAACCTGATTTTACAGTTTAGTTTAGTTTTTGTTAGCCATAGTTGTTTTCAAAATGTAAGTATCAGCATTTTCCCATTAGCATTAAGGAAGTTGTAGATGTGTAATGGTGCATGTAGTAGGTACAGTGAGGCCTAGGACTGTTATTATTTGAGAAGCAAAAGTGCCCTGGGTTTCGAACATTGGTGAAATGGAAGGATGGAAATCTTCGTGAAATGGAAGGATGGAAATCCATCTGAACCAATTACTGGAGATCTAAGACACAAGTAAGAGCAAGTCATTGGAAAATCCAGAGAACATCAAGTAAAGTATTCTGGAGAAATTAAGTGCCAAGCCAGTCTAATTCAGGATAATGCTCATGGTGTTAGAAGCAGGGAGAGTAAGAGAAAGTCAAGAAGACTTTTTTAGAGTGTTGAGCCTTATCTCAAGAGAGTATTTTTTTTTCAGTTTATTTATTTTGAGAGAGAGATAGAGCACATGTGTGGGTGCTCACACAAGCAGGGGAAGGGCAGAGAGAGGGAGAGAAAGAATCCCAAGCAGGCTCCCCACTCTTAGCAGTGAACCCTACGTGGAGCTCAATCCCACGAACTGTGAGGTCATAACCTGAGTTGAAATCAAGAGTCAGAAGCTCAACCACCTGAGCCACTCAGCTGTCCTTAGATGGTCTTTTGTATGACTTTCACTGAGTCTTCAAAACCAAGGACTGACTAGGTCACATCCTAGGAGGCTAACACTCACCACAGCTCAACCAGTTCCATGCCTGACAGGTAGAGGTGGGAGAAGCCTTGAGATCAGCATCAAATGCAAAAGTATATTGGTTAATTGTTTTTATTTTATTTTCAATACAAGGAAAATATCTTTTAAATTAATGAAAATGGAAAAAGAAAAGAAAATCCAGATGAAGCACTTTGCCACCAGAAAGAGGTAATCAGCATTTTGCTTAGCAAGGCAGGTTTAATTAAGTTAGTTAATGTACGAGATGAAACAGGGGACTGAGGTCTTATGTTGAATTAAAATTGATTGACTCTAGAATATGTCCTTAAGTTGAAGAGAAGAAATAAGTTGACCTTTGAAGCCATCAAAGTTATAAAACTTCCTTTAAAAATATAATTTTCTCTTGGGGAAATTTGATTGATCATTTCTAAGCAGGCTGTCAGCAAATGTTATAATTTTCCAATATTTTGGACAGGCCTCATCTAAAGATGAAGATTGTTGTTCAGACACAAGCAAAGGAAACATTATTTGTGACCCCATGTAGGGGGAAGAAATAATTTCCAATTTATATGCAAAACAACAAATATGTATGTATAATCCAGTCCTTCTGGCTCAATTAGTTAAAAAATAGAGTAAGACACACAGAGTTAGCAACACTAGATTCTGAGTATAATATTGGTGTTTCCAGAGGGAGCCAGCTAATTGGTAATAACCGTACTTTGCCAGCCTAGCAAGTCACACTCGAACTGTGCCATATCTCTTACTGAAAAGTGAACAAGTCAAAGCTTATGGAAGACAATGAGAGTGGAACATTGGAATACATTCCTAAATGTGTACTTGAAGCCTTACCAGACATAGGACTTAATCAAATGTTGGGTTGGCAGTAAAAGAGAATGTAGATTTCTAGTTACATTTTTATTGTATTTCTTGGAAGAGAATATGTATCACCTCTTTAATTTTTAATTCTCAATGAAGCTGTGTCCTACTTCTTCATACTTGCTGTCTCACCCCAAATTGTCTGTTACCTCTCTCTCTCTCTCTCTCTCTCTCTCTCTCTCACACACACACACACACACTAAACATTAAATTTGTGCTTAAACTTAGTAGAGAAATTAAATAAAAGAAACCTGATGTTCTAGCATTCATACATCTGAAAGTTAGTTTATAACGCAATCTCATTTACTTATCATATGCAAACATCCTGTGTTTAAAATTATTGCAGAAAGATAGCATCTTTACATTTTAATGCAAAGGAATATACTTAACTATACTGAGATCAATTGGAAAAAGAAAGTAGGACATCTGCAGTTGGGAAAGTAAAAGTCTCAACTAAATAGACATCTTGAAATATATTTGCATTGGCTCCAAAAGTCTACCAAAAAGTCTTCACAATTGTGTTGATGAAACTGGCTTAAGTCAGTTCCAATGCTCTAAAATCTAGCATTGTCTTTTTGTTTTGATGTCAATCCTTTTTTAATATCTGGTCTCCCCTAACAGGTACATACCACAATGCCAAGCTTATATCTTTTTCTGCATCTATTATATGTGTATGAATGTTTATATGTGTGTGTGAGTGACTGTGTAGAGTAGGTTAGTGGATGAGTACAATGATAAAAAATTTATTGCAGCAAACCTGGCTGACATGTAATATCTATACCCGGCAGTTGGCTTATCCTCCTCTGTAGTTTTATTTATCTATCTTGTATGTTATTAATATTTCTTACACTTGCTTGTAAGCTCTCTGCAGTATTTTGCCATTGTTTAGGCTCTCAAAACACCAGCTAAAAACCCAAGAAATGTATTCCTTGTGTAATGGAAATAACAATGAACTTTGAGTATTAGTATCATTAAGGTGATGATACAGTTTAAGAAAACAAAAGTCTGTATAATCATAAAACTTGGAGTTGGATTTCTTCTTGTGACAACTACTTGGGGGAAATAATTTAACCTGTCCTCACCTATAAAATGAAAACTTTTTATTAATTATTGAAGTAATTTACTTAAAATATATTTAATGGGTAAAGAACATGGTATTAAATTCATCCATTAAGTGGAAGAAAGTTGCAGGAACATGCCCTTTCATTTGGCAATTTTTTAAAACCCTTAGCAAATTCAAATATACGGTAACATCAAGATGCATTTTACTTGCAAGTTTTAACTATTAGATCATATCCACAGTGCTCTCAATAACAATACAAGAAAAACTTAAGGCATTAAAAAGTCTTGTATATTTTGATGTTCTTCAGCAGTACAGCAAGATATTTGGGTGTTTTTTTCATTTAATACTAATCTGTTGCCCTTGGTATTAAATGTATTATATGATTAAGATCTTATAATGTTATTCAGTTGTGCTTCTGTCATACCTTCTTCTGGCTTAGTCTTTTTAAGAGCTATCAGTCCTTGGAAGATAGCTAGAGATTTGCAGAGAAGCGAAATGCATTCCGAAATGGAATGTATTAAATACATTTGTATTTGCTGTAAAGAAAGTACAGTTTCAAGTGTTTGCATATTAGGGGTATATTTCTAGGAGCAATATTATTATTTCCTCATAGCAGTGTTAAGGTAAATGGTTATATCTGTAAACAGTTATCTGAGTGCTTCCACAAGCATCATACCATGTAATCATAGGAAGTCAGTAGGGAAACCATGACTGCTCCCATTGAATGTGTAAAGAAAATAGTGTAGTTTCATTTGTGTAAATAATAATTTGCTAAATGCTTACTCTATGTAAGGCATTATAATGGGCACTGGGAAAGGAAAATGCAGTGGTAACAAAGCCCCCAGGCTTTCAAGAAATTCAAAATCAAAATAGGGAACATATTTATGAAAATTGTCTCTATTAGGGGTGAATAAAGTCCACCTTCCTCCAGATGACTTCATATGCATAGCGTTTTGTGACAGCAAAGCTATCTTCATCTGATGCCTTTTTGCTGAGAATTTCCCCTCACCTTCTGTTTGGGATTTTTTTTCCCTTTGTTTCTTTTTTCTGTTCTATTTTTTCCTTTCCCCCTACCCCTCTGTTTTCTTTCTGGCATTCCCTAGTTTCTATCCTTTCATTTCTTACCAAGATTCTCTCGCTTTCTTACAACAGGGCCTATATTGAGTAGTGTTATATTTTCCATAATAACATGCTGGCTTTAAAAATTCATTTGTATATATAATGTACCATCATATGTATCTCAAATATTTTGCTTGAGGGGCAGTTTGCATGCAAAGTATTTACATCAGGTATTAATATTCCAGAAATCTCTCCACCTATTAAAATTCTTTAATAAGTATACAGTTGATACTTGAGCAACATGGGTTAAACTGTGCATATCCACTTATATACAGATTATATATATATATATATATATATATATATATATATATATATAGTACAGTACTGTAAATGTGTTCCTTCTTCCTCCTGATTGTCTTAAAACATTTTCTTTTTCTCTTTTTGTAAGAATACAGTATATAATACATATAACATACAAAATATGTATTTATTGACTATGTTAACAGTAAGGCTTCTAGTCAACAGTAGGCTATTAGTAGTTAAGCTTTGGGGGCATCAGAAGTTTTAGGTGGATTTACAACTGGTGTCCCTCACCCCTCACATGAGTTGGCATCCCTAACCCCTCATGTGGGTCAAGGGTCAGCTGGATAACAGAAGTTTTGTTAATTAACATAACTAATTTTTAAATAACGTGTGTGAAATGAGCAATGCTTAAAGAGTGTTTGGTTAGAAATAGGAGGGTCTCTACCACTTTTCGTGAACTAGGTATGGAAGTTTTGCAAGCACAAAAACTTCCTGCCATTGGGCAGTCATACTGGCTCTTCAGTCTTAGAGGAGACTTTCCTTTGACCCACAGGTGAAACTTGTTGCTCCCACCATAAGAATATTGTTGTGTTTTCCCAGGAATGAGCCTTTCAAATTGTATGCTCTTTTCAATGTCTAATGTTGTATTCCCTGTGATGGCAGCAGGTGGCCACTTGCCCATTTGCTAGAGTTCGCTCTAAGAATCACTGCCATTGTTGCTTATCCATAATGAGATTGAACAGGAAGAGGAGATTTTATGGACTTCAACTACCTGCAAACATATGTGCTAATAATATTCATGAAATTATTGGTATTTCCTAATAACCAAAGGAGATTAGTTACAGATGGTCTACCAGTTTTTAAATGAATATTTTCTTGGATGTCATCCCTCCACTCCACCTCTTCCCTCCTAAAGTGAAGGGGCTGCCCTTATCTGGTATCTTGATCTGTACTCATCATTTCAGGACTTCACTTGCCTGGTGAGAGAAAATGTACAATAAGTGCTATATGGAACTAACTATACACAATGTGCTTTTGAAGTGAAAATGTAAGAAGGATTAATGAGAAGCTATAAACAGCTTCACAGACAAGTTTATTTGAGATGGGCCTTAAATAATGAATGTGATTGCTATAAGAGTAACAGTAAAGATCATTCTGGGCAGAGAGACCAGCTTGAATGTACATGATTATTTCTAAATTCTGATTAACACAAGCTTGCAGATATTAAAAGGCATGCTCGGAATCTTGTTACGTTAAGTGGCGTTCCATCTCTTAAGTACAACCAGACCAAAAATTTTCCTATCTCTATAAAAATATATAATAAAATTGACTATTTTTTTAGTGTTCTCTCACATAGGGATTGGTGTTTAGGATTGTAAGGAACTGAAGGTAGTAGACAGGATCAGTGAGGATTTTAAATGATAAGAGAGAAAGGAGAGGTTTCAGAGACCTTATAAATTGTTACTATATAGGAAGCCTACCCATTCAATGATAGAAAATGGCATGGAGGAACCCACTCAGATGTGGCTCATGCTGTGCTATACATTACTAAGACCCTAAATATCTCCTGTTTTCATTTAAGTTTTACCCATCTCTCAAGGGCCCATCCAATGCTACTTTTTCTAAGCATAATGCACTTTTTAATATTATCATCATGCCCTTCAAATTAGTTTTAGTACCCCTAATGTATCTGTTTAATACATAATACCATACTTTATCACTTAAGAATTTCAGAGAACTTTTGTAAACACACCCTAAACTATGAAGGAGGTATGGGCAATGGTTCCTGTGAGTATATCCTTGTAGGATAATAAGACTTCATCGAATATTTGTCTATTAACAATGATTACAGAGAATCTAGAAGGTCATATTATAGTTCTTTGCCTATTGCATCTTTAAAGTGCAGATAATTTTACAATGCAATGATACCTACTGCAAATTGGTACCAATAATTGGAATTTAATTTTAGGAAGAGAGATAAAACATAAGAAAATATTCTGAATATTTTGGGGTTTTATTCAGGAAAACAGTCTCTTAGAACTGACTGAATAACGCCCCCTTTCTGTTCAGGATCACAGCCTTCTCTTATCTATTCTCAGCCCACCATCAATTAGAATGATGGATTTCTAGTGTTTCCTTCTTTTCATTGTGTGGATCCCGGTTGTGTAGGTTATTTTATTTGATGCATATAGTTACCTTTAGAAGTCAGGTGGTTCCATTATTAGAATTTTTTAATATGAGAAAAATCAGTTCTTTAAATCCATATACATAACAAGAATGGAAGATTGCATAGTTTGTACTTTAATAGAAAATAGACTTAGCATTTTATATAGATTTGCTCACAAGAAAAATGATTTTGAACTGTTAGCCTGACCTTTGATTAATCACAACTCCCTACTCATTAAAGCAGTTCTTTGAATGTACATGTTTTTCTGTAAGAGGTATGAGACTAATTTATTCTTTTAAAAATATTCTTTAAAAAGACATGGAACTTTTATGCCCTGTCCCCTCCACAAATTTTCTTTTACATATTGTTTTTTAAATAGGGAGTATTTACAAAATAGTTACACAGAACTTTCAGAAAGAATCTCACACTTCTGTTTGTCTGTTTGATTGATGCCATGATCAAGAAGTGTGCGTTTTATTTCCTAGTGTGATGAAATTCTATCTTACTGTGATATTAATCATAGTAGCTCAGTGTTTCCCAATTTTAATGGCTAGAAAAGTTCATTTCTGAAGAATGACATAGGCAAGTTGTTAGAAACATATATACATCATTTCAACAATTCTTTGTTCAAATCGTATTTAGTGAATACCTAACAGGAAAGAGGCACTCTACTATGCATGTATAATACAAAATAAAGCTCAGATGGTCCCAACCCTCATGGAACTTTGTTTCCTACCACTTGCCAGTGCTTTGCAACAACTGTCTTAATTGCCTGAAAAAAATTGCATGTACAAATTTAGGAACAAAGACCAATTTGGCAAACTAATTGTTATGCTTGTGAGTATAAACCATGTATCCCTAAATAAATTGCATACATGCAGTTCTCCTACATGGTAATAGTTTAAAAAATTTGAGGGAATTTGTTGTGTATGTTAAAGTAGCTATTGGTTGATCAAAACATTAATCCATGTAGTATTAATTCAAAGCCACCTCAGAGTTCATGTAGTCTAAACCCCAATTTTACTATAAAATTATTGCCCAGAGAAGCAAAGTGAATCATTAAACTTCATAAACCAGATTATTTGTGACTAAATGTGGCCACTTTGATGCATTACAGTGGAATGCAGTGAGAACTAATTACATCCATAATATTTGAATGACACATGATATCAGTTTATATTCCTGCCGTTGTGTATCTTAGCCCTCAAATAGATAATGCAGAATTTAGTATCATTTTAAGAAGCTTGTTTTTAGCACTGATGACTTGACTCAGCAATTTGTGTTAAACAATATTTATTTAAATATATAACATTGATAATGTGCAATAAAAAATTTACTTTTTAATTTGTTTGAAAGTTCTAAATACAGATTTTTACAAATTCTACACCAGCGTATTCCTCAAAGAGAAAGGAAATTCAGCCCTTATGTGCATGTATTTTCCAAGTAGAACATCAGATAACACATTTTTGTGACTTCTTAGCTCTGTAGACTCCTGATATTAAAGGAATGTGACTCTTCTATGAGCCTGCTGTGATATTACTATGAGGTTTCTATGATGGCAGGTAAGAAGCATACACACTTTTACTTCCCTGAACAATGTCTAAGTCAGAGATACCGCAGTCATCGTTGTTCTCTCCACTACTTGGTCAACCTAAAGACTCTTGAGACTTTTGCAATAGAGTGGGCTTGGCAGCCATTGTTAATGAATCATTTTAATGATAGTTTTAACATAAATTACTTGTTTCCCTCTTTTCTTTCTGATTTTTCATAATTTAGCACTTAAGTGCTAATTTAGCACTTGTGTGTGTGTGTGTGTGTGTGTGTGTGTGCGCGCGCAACTCACATGCCTTTTTTGTGGTCACCATGGTGAAATATATGCAGTAATTTATGTTCCAGATTGATATA